>NC_134311.1:19137814-19440845 GCF_949628215.1 Phalacrocorax aristotelis | reverse complement strand
GAGGTTAAGAGGCTTAGCCCTGTGGGGTGACATGGGATGACAAACTGCATGATACAGTAATGTGACCATAGACGAGGTTCAGTGGCTTGAAGATCCTTTATCAGCACCAAGCTGAAATAACTGCCTTGCTGTGCCTCTGGTGCACTGAAATGGAGTGGATGTACAAAGATGAGCAGAAACAGGAAATGAGGGAACCTGAGATCTTTGCTATTGCCCATTTGCCTGGGATCAGCTTTCCGTGCCTCTGTGCAGGTGGATTTCTGTTGATGGTGTCTGTCTTTAGGGTTTAGTATCTTCATACCAGGTCTGAGTTTCATTTTCTTTGATATCTTTTTGTACAATTTGGGTTTTTTTAAGTATTTTTTCAATGAATTTATAAAAATCTGTCATCAGCAGGACAGGGGAGGTTGAATATGGACTGATTTTATTTTCCTAAGTCATCTTAGAATAATATTACATGCTCTGACTTACATGTTCCTAGCATTGGAAAATGCTATGAACAAGCACAGAGACTCCCATAACATGGTACAGAAAAACAAAATATTAAAGAAGTGTTTGGTAGTTACCTGAAATATTAGGGAATCAGTGGACTGTGGGGGAAGGAATCACATTGCTCTTTAATTCACATAACCACGTAGAGATTCAATGTTGCAGAGAGATTTTGCTGGAGATTAGTTATGTTGTAGGACAGGAACAGACTTTTTGGTTAAATTATTATGAAAATAAAATTGTTTTATTTCACTGTACCCTTTGCTTGGTTATTTTTAATTGAAAACTTTGTCAATGAGGATCATTTTTAAAGTACGGGGTTGTATGAGATCCTGTCAAGTCATGATCCAATCAGGAGGACCTTGGCTGTAGACAGGACCACTTGATATGCCCATGTCTAAGAGGGAGTGGGGAGACCTGAAATCACTGAAGATCTGAAATCATCTGTGGTTTGATACTTCAGAAACAATTAAGGAATTAGTTTTGTAAATGAAAAACTGCAGAAGTCTAACTGAGCAGTGACCTGCAAATGTGCGGTGACATTTAGAAAAATATGCAGTGAGTTCTGGGAGTTGACACACATAATTTTATCTGCTGACCGAGGGAAAATTATAAAAACATACAAAAAGTGCCAGGAGTTTAATTACAGAGGCCTGCCAGCTGCCTCTCTGCTTGAGATCAATACTTTCTGTTGCCTCTTTTGAATTTCTGTGTATTCTACTGCAGTAAACCAGCTGTTGGGGCTGAAGATGTTTTGGCCCTGACAGATACAAAAGGGCTCCAGAGAAAATAGAAAACTAAGTGTAATTTGACCAGCTGCCTGGTGCAGAAAAACAGTTTGTTCTTTTGTACTTGTAGCAGAATACAAAGGATTGTCTGCTTAACTCAGGATTTATACCAGCAAAGCAAAGAGGAAACTGATTCAAATACTTCCAGTGGACCTGGGAAAAAGACTATCAGGTTATTCTGTACATTGTATGCAATAATGTAATCTTAAAAGACCCAGAAGAAATAAGGAGAACTAAATTCTTGAGTATATCTGTAATATTTGGGAAATCTGGAGTAGCATCATGGCTTTCTTTGGAGCCACTGCTGGTACACACCTTGTGTGAACTCGAGCAGCTATATGAATGAATTCCTGTTCTGCAGTCAGAAAATGTGTGTGTGGTATTTCATTTAACTTAGGAATCATTCCAAGATATTTTTGAGGGCAATATAAACCATCACCCAAAATGGACATTATTGATTCACTTATCTCTTCACTGCCACAGAGTGGCAGCATGAACACGTCTGTGTAGTGAAGTAATTCCTGACAAGCAAAGCCCTGGAGAAATCTGATGGAAGTAGTAATCTATAATAGAATAAATAAACCCTTTCCATTTCTATGCTGAGACTCTAAAAGAACCGAAATCTACAGCATTATCAATGAAGGAGGAATTAGCTATTTTTTTTCAGACAAAGAAAGGAAGCATTCAACATTAAAGATAAAATTACTCCTTAATTTTATAGCATAGACAAAGAGGCAGTGGAAAATGAATGCTCTTAAGCTAATGCCTGGGTATTGCTGAAATGAGTAAGTTAGAAATGCCTCTACACATATTGAAGAGAGCACCGTAGTGGCAAATGTGGGACATCTGGAAGGACAACATATGATCTTTTGATCAGTCAATCGATTCTGTTCCATTCTTTAAAATAACACCCTTCTCCTATGCCTGCGTCTTCACCTCCTTCCAAAAAGAGTGGTTTACATCTGTTACATTGATGTGTTTAGAAGAACAGATTTTGTGTCAGTTTTCTGTGAATGAGGAAAGGGAAAGTGTGTGGACTCTGTTTTTACAGAGTCCCTCATCCCCTTCAGATCTGGGCCACTTGCACAACACCAAAAGGCAAGGTGAAAGAAAGTTGCTACTGTCCCAGTCTGACTCAAGATATGTGTAGGCTGAGTCTGACCTCAACAGAATAAGCAGTATTGTAACATTTGCTTTAAAGACCACTGAAAAACATAGACAGTACATGTACTTGTTTTTCCCCTCCATGGCCAAATTAAAACAGGGAACAATGTAGTGACTGTGGAGATGACTGTCTCATTAGTAATTCAAAACTAGGAAAATAATTATGGTTTGAAAAAAAGTCACACGGGAATTACAGATAGGAGGGGTGGAGAAGGACTATTGCTGCCAAGGAAAAGCAGGGCAGGTTCCACATGCCCCAGATGGAAATATGACTCTAGGAACATGTGCTCTGGACTTTGTCCAGTCACTGCAGGATATGCAGGGGAGTAGCTGGCATAGCCTAAATTCATGGGACTCTCTGTGGGCTGTTTCAGTGTGAGGATTAAGAATCAGTCCCATGCACTCTGGGAACTTTCTGAGAGCTTAGTCCTTCTACCAATACCTTGTGTTGTACATACTGTATTTTTTCTGGGTATGTTGAAACACTTTTAGCTATTGTAACACTGATACCTTCTGAAAGGGCACTAAAAACATGACACTCTGGAATTTGGTGATTTATTAGTTCTATAACACTTGCTGAATCTATGATAATTTTTTTTCATGCTTTAATGGCTGGCTTCTCAACCACAGCCTGAACACTGAGGTCCTGCTGAAATCCATATGGTTTCTGCACCTTTCTCACCAGTGCAGATATTGCATGGGGCAAATTCTGCTCATCCCTGTTTCTAAGCAGCCTTAACTAGTAATACTCAGGAGAGAATAGGAAGGATCTAGTTCACTTACCTCAGGTTCTTGTGGTGGTATGGGAATATATAAGGTGGAGGACATCAGCACAGCTGTGGACAGTCCTACTTGTATGCATGTTCCTCTCCTGCAAATAATTGCAATATAGTTTGAAATATCTTGTCTGCATTAACCGTGCATGCAGTGAGGCAGGCATGTCAAATTTAATAAAATTGTAAAAAACTGATATGTGATGTGAATGCATGTGTGTAGCAGGAGATTGACACAGCAGTCCAGATGATCTTGCCTAGAACTATGTCCATGTCAAACCCTTTAAAATGCTTAAATGTGAATATTGGGATGATGGTGTTCTGTAGTGGAACTAGGAACATGTGAACATACATACCAAAAAGCTACTAGGTCATGTAAAATGATATAATTACCCTTTTCTCTATTACCTTAAAAACATGTAATTATCTCCCTACTGCATAACTCAGTAAAATCTCTGCAGATATTGCAGTTGATTTTCAATGCTATCTACTTCTAAGTAGCTTTCTACAAATCACTTTTTCAGCTCAAGTCTGTCACAAGAATTATGAATTAGCATTCTCATTTCCTATTTTGTATGTATACTTTAAGGGAATTCCCGAGTAAAACAGTCATTTCTGTGACCTCAATGTTTTACTGCATAATAAATATAATTAGAATTAATGTTTTCTGCTCTGCTCAGAACAATGTACCTAATTCCATGCATTGATAGCTAAACAATAAAGTGAACATTTCCAAATTAAGTGATTCAGTCTGAATTGCAACTCAGGTTGGATGCTTTCAAATAATTTGTTTAAGCTACTGAAGATGCTAATTGGTGTCTGTTTAATATTCCTTCTATATGTAAACAGATAGTGAGTTGCACTAATAGCAGCTGAATTTCTCACCACCTATTTCTGAGGAAGACTTCACTGGAGCCTTCTTCATTCTGGTCTCCCCTGCTGTGGTTCCCCACATGGGGAGGAGACCCTGGCAGCCAAGAACTGGTCAGAGCCCTTCCACTGGCATGAGCAGGGAATCTGGTTCAGTGGTTCTTGGAACCTCTCCTCATGAATGCAGTAGTAGTAGAATTTGCTGTACAACCGGTTTCAGTTGTGCGGTACTCATGGTAATACTGTGCCAGTTAAAACTGATGGTTTTTAACTAAATTTATTCTTAAAACATTTTCTGTGTGAATGAGAAGATCTGCGGGATAGTGCAAGGAATAGAAAAGAATTTGTACTAGAGCTAGGGCAGTGTAACTCACTCAGCAGTCGTTATACCATCCTGTAGAAGATGGATGTTTGTTCTCAGAGCTGTTATTTAGCTGATGAGAGCCAGGAGAAGGCCTGCTAACACTTAGGTCTCACAGCAGGCATTTACCTACTGGAATAGCTTTCTAACCAGATGAGTATTGCTACTAAAGTAATCATAGTATACCTGTCTTTTCTGAAATAAATGTGCAAGACACCCTGAAATCCTCATGTCACTTTGAACGGTAGACCAGGGAACATCTTCAAAATGTGTCTTCCAGCACCTAGTTTACAGATTCACAGCTGACTACAAGACTTACTTTTTTGTTTGGTTTTTTTTTTTTTTTTTTTTAATTTGAGCAGAATAACTTCTTATGGCACAGGAATATAAGAGGAATTTTTTTTGTTTTTCTTGCCATGTAGTAGTACATCATGATATCCAATACAGCACTTCCTCCACTGCTTTTAAGTCTGCTTACCTGAAAGGACCTAATGCAGGATTCTGTCTGGCTTCAGTCTTGATCTTATGAGCATCACGGGCTGAACACACAGTTGAGAATGTTCACTGTTTCACAGGCTGGAGCCCAGAGAACACTAGCAACAGAAAAGTTTTGCTAACTTATAAGCAAAAGTAGCATGTTTAATATTTTAGTTTGTTTTTATGAGATAAAAACCATAATTCTTCAGAAAAGAACAATATTTAATTCAACATGTATGCCTAAACCTTGTATCATACCTGTAAAGAATGTGGCCTTCCTCACAGAAAATTCTGAATGTCAAAAAATGCATCCTACGAGAGTGCACAAGGCTAAACACTAATACAGGCATGCACCAGTTGGATTTAATAATTTTTTTTTCTTCTAAAGGGTTCAGCTTCCTCTGCATCTGACTGTCTCTTCCTTGGAGTCTCTGGCACTGGTACATTCTTCATCTTACCTTGTTTTCTGGCTGTGTTTTAAGAGTAAATTATTTGCTCTGCAGTCTTTGGGCTTGATAAAAGGTTTTGTGATGGCATATATATTATAGAAGGTCAGACTAGATGATCAAGATGTCTCCTTTGACCTCAGTCTGTAAAATGTTGTGAAGGACAGCCAGATGCCATAAGCTAGATCCTTGGTCTAGCTCAAGTCGCATATAGTTTGAGGTCTGGGAAGAAAGGTCAGGGAGGGGAGATGGTGTTTATTCACTTCTAAGCTGGCTGTATGGTCTACTATATAAATAAAAAAGGCTAAAGACTGTGCTGGCCAAAGATTTCTGTCCTTTCACCCCACTGACCTCTTTAACTCATGCTGAGCTGGACATTTTAAACAGCTGTGACAGCTTCACCGTTGTGGAGATTTCAGTCTCAGTTAGGTGAAGATCCCAGCTACCACTTGACAGCAGCCACCTTTCCAGTACACAGTAAGTGGGTCTAGAGCCATTATTTGAATCTTATTTGAATTGGTAGATAACCTCTTCATTTTTTGAATTGTGAGACTCTCTGCTACAGAAGACTTGTAAGCTGCCAATTCAAAGTCCATAATACAAAGGAAATAAAAAGGGATAATAAATATAGAAACATCATACTCTTAAATCTCGCTGTGGTGAGTGAGACATTCCTAATACACTTGACTGAGAATACACTAAAATCAATGCCATCAGTTTGTCTCTCTCTAAAGATGTACAATATTATTAGACTATTATTGTTAATAAAATTCTGCAAAGAAATAAGGTATCAAAAAGCTATTCTCCACTGCCTTAATTTCTTTGCTGTACTTTGGCCGCTTTCTCGTAACTCTTCCTGCTGCTTTTTTTTTTAAATTATTTTCTTCTTATGCTTTCTATGATAAAGGGTTCCCAGGTTTTTGGATGGAAAGTAATTTCTAGATCAAACGTCTCTGCCATTTAACTCTGAGCAGGCTGATATCTGTGATCTCAGACAGATGTTGTCATTGGCTTAGGCACAGTTTTTAATAATTTTGTTTGAGGCTCTATAAAGCAGCACACCTTAGCAGTATAACTGTTGTGCCCCTTAAGTTTAGTGGAGAATAAGTTAAGACATTTTATTTAATTTGTTTGCATGACTTGGTTTCAGCTGTTACACGGTGGTTGAACCATCATGCCAGTTCCTGAGAAACTGGAGATGAAGCAGTTATTTCCATTGTTTAACCAGGAACCACGTTTTACTAAGGTCATCTAAGTGTTTGAACCAATCACCACTGAACATCGTTACCAAAACCCATTAATTTCTACAGAAATCTGTTGGAGCAGCCAAGATCAGCTGCTCAGGGGCTGAGAAGGGCAGTTAAGTGCTGCATCTGATCCTAAGAGATGAGGAGAATGATAACAACTGTGGGATGTCTTGTAAGGAAATGGGAGGTGTCACATTTGCTAATGTCTGTGCAAAGTGTAACCAAGGTCAGCATCTAGACCAGCCTCTGTTATTTAAGTACCTCATTTCTAGAGACTGCAAATATAAAGAGTAGAAGGCTGTTTTAACACTCCAGGTTTTACTAATAAAGCAGCACAATACATAGTATCTATGATAATACAATGAGCTGGGCCATAATTTTCTATGGTGGAACCCATAGTATGATAAGAGAAACAGCAGTGAACCCTTAGGTTTCCTGTAAAACATATTTTGAAACATCCCAGAAGGCAGTAGGCTTGACAGCTGTAAGGCAGCAAAGTTAACCTGAGAGCTTGCAAGGAAGGGAAATGCAGCTTCACAGAGAGACAACTTGTCCTTCAGGGGACAGCTGCTTTTGCATTGTGTTGTGTCCCTTGCCCACATGTTTGAGGCACTGAGGTCTCAGTAGGAGTCACTGTTTGTCCGAAGTAATCTGCAGGCTTTTTGTCCACCTACCTGTCAAAAATATAAGCATTTTAGTCCTGTGGCTTTTGTTCTTCCTTACCATTATCTTCTCCCACAGCTAGCTGCTGTATTACAGTGTTTATTTTCCAGCCTATCGATCAGCTGAGGGACTGCTGAATGGCAGCATCATTATTTCCTTTCAGCCTGCTATCTGCAGGTTCAGACTATAACCCTTGGCAGCTGGGAAACCCTTCATTTTCCCAGGAAGCACCAAATTCCCTCTTCCAGTCTCTATCTGATAAATGCAAACTCCAGAGATTCACAACATTTTATCTCCTTTCTCTAAAGAAACTTTTTCTGGTCGCCAGATATTACCTTACTTCCCCGTCCCTCTCTATTTAAGTACAACCATGATAAAAACATGAACTGTGCCAGCTGAAATTTATAGAAAGATTCCAAGCCTCAGAAAATTGAAACCAGAATTTCAAATGTTTACACATTACTCTTCACAACAAGTTATGTGATCAACATAAACTCCATTCTTAGTTCACACATTATTATTGAGCTTGTTTTGACTTTAGTAGGCTGCTTGCTTCTTGAGATGTTAGAGTGAAAACAGCTCTTCAGTTGTGGGTTGTGTTTGCTTTTTGCTATTCGAGACTTCCTCCTTTGCAAAGGGTCACAACAAAGTCTAAGTGATGTTTAACTCTCTCTTATGATGGCAATCATGCATTTCTTTATTTATTTTTGTTGATAGTATCATCTAAGGCGCCTAAGCTGGATACTTTAGACCCACTGAAAACTCTCTGATGATGAAGGCCTGAAACAGATCAATATAAAGAATTAGGTGGAATTTTTTACTTTTGGCATTAGGACAGAAATAGAAAGAGGGGAAGGAGAATTGTAGAGGGAATGTCTTAATAAGGTATCTTGATCTTGCTGTAGTATTCTAAATTAAGGTGAATATTGGCCCTAAACTATTATTTTGAATTCATCTGATCAGGAAACAGGGCTTATTCTTGTGAAATTATAGCAGCAATTTTAAAATCAGTTCTACTAACTAGCTGCTACTTTATATTCCAGTAAGTTATCTAGGGCATATGTGGCTTATATTTAGAGGTATTTAGGTGCCTGGCACAAAAGGGGTTTGGAGAAACTTCCGAGTCCAGCCCTTAGCAGAGACAGTAAAGTACAACCGCTGAAGAGTGTTCAAGTAGAGTGCAAAGGTATTCCTGACACACCCAACCACATGAATGTCTTTTATGGCACTTTTGCTTCCTGCTGGCAATTTACCTTTTCCAAACATTTTTCAGAGCATATATTACAGAAATTGAGAAAGCTACCGGTTTTCATTTTTGATACAAAACCAGTGCAAATATTTTGGCTAATACCAAGTTTCCAGTGTTATGCCTTGCCCACTGTACATTTATTTTTAGTCCTAAGGGCACCTAACTTTGGCATAAATGCTCAGGTGTTTGGAGAGCTTCCTATTCCTCTCATTTATCCTATCCTCCTGTGGAAAGAGGTTGGGATGTCTGTCAGTGGCTCTCTGACATTGTGCTTTCTGAATCTGTCTTCTAAGGTTAAAATTCTTCGGGGCATTAACTGAAAATCTTCTTCCTCTTTGTATTATTCAGTGATTTGATAAAAAAGGACGATGTCAGGTCTTTTCAACTGCTTGTACTTTTTACAAAGTTACATGTAAAGTACTCTTCCTCTTAGAAGCCTGAAAGCAAGTTATTTTCTGCTGATTTTGACAGTAGCCATTTGTCAGGCAGAGTTTGTCCTCTTTAGAAGAGAGGTAAAAATAATGATTGATGAGTAACAAGATGACTATAATCAGGTAGTTATTTGATGTGTACAGTATTTTATTATGTCAAAACATTTGTATTTATTTGTTAACATAATTAATGATGACAGCACAGCACTTGGAAAGTATAAATTGAAAGACAGAGATTACGAAGTATATTAGGTAGGTCTTTCAGGCTGTTATTACCAGATACAAACACTGCTATTTAGTTCTCAGATTTTGCACCTGGCCATCACAATGAAACTAGCTCTGATACTGCAATAATACAAAATATAGACAAGATGTGGAAAAAACAATAGTCCTGTTCATCTTGTAAAATAAGAATTTTGAAGGTTTGTCTTCACAGTCTTTGAAGATTGGCACAAATTATTGTCATTTATAAATTATTTAAGCTTTCCTTGGTCATTCAGTTTCTTCATAATACCCCATTTTCACCATTTTTTCTTATTCAATCATCTTTCCATATAAAATTTTACTTCATGCTTTTCTGAGGATGCTATCTAAGAGGCTACTAGATGCAGAGGTCTTTCAAATTTTTCTTTTCGAAGATGATCTTGTAGATCACTGTTCTGTCAGATATCTGTATATTAGACATGCTTGACAAATTACTCTTGAGTTATGAGGATACAACATGTGTGAACAGCTGGTTTTGGGGCTCATTGACTCTCGCTGTCTTCTAATGTTTTCTGTTCCTGTTGCCTTGTTGTATTCCTCCTTGCATTCCCAAGGAGTTGCTTGGTTTTTTTCTAAAGTGAGTAACACAGGATAGACAGTGAGAACGTGACAGATCTCTGGAAAGGAAGAAAAAAAAAAAAAAGCTCTGAACTATATAGAACTCAAGAGCAAAATTAAATAGATCATTGTGACACTGTAAAAGGAAATTTTCTGATGTATGATTTTTGGCTCACTGTTAAAGGGACAGTAGTAACTGTTGTAGTTATTTAACATTTTACCCACTAACCTAAAATATCTAGGAGAATTTCTAAGGTAATATCTAGATAGTTTTCTAAGATTTAAAAAAGACTGAATGTGTAAAGAGTCCCTTAATTATAGTATAGGAAAATAAGTTAAAAGAAGACCACAGTCAAGGTTCTGAGTTACTTGGATTAGTCGGCTTTTAGGAAGTGTTTCAAAAGTAAAACTGAAGCATTTCCAATTTGTGCAACCTTACTTTGGTTTTGAGAATTAATACAATCTTATTTATACTGCCATGTTTTCCCAATATCTTGGCAGTGTCTCCTGCCTAATCTAAAACTTCAAACCCAGAGATGTAGGGAGAAACAGCATGACATTTTTTCCGGCAGTAACGTGAGACCAGGTACACAGGCTTCTGAAAGGAAAAGCATGCACTGGTGTCTAAGTGATAAACTCTACATGACTCGGGCATTTGAATTTGTCTGATGCTCCATTGTGGAAAGCTGCTGTTAATAGCTTCTGCTATGAAGACCCTGATTTCTGAAAAGGCTCTCTGGTTAAGATAGAATCCCACACTGTCCTCTTTGCAAGGAGTATACGTGTTTCACTTGGCTTCACCAAAGTTTCACTGCTTAAGACTGCCTGATTCCTGTTTTCTGTGTAAAATAAACACCAGGAAAAATTAACCTCCATTATAAACAGCTGTGTCAGATGGATAAAACATTTGATATACACCAAAGCATAACTCTTTCAGGTAATAGAGCCCTATAAGCAATCCTCTGTGGTAGAGACATCCTAAGTGAATGAATTTGTTTGAGTGACAAGGTTACACATTTAGTAGGCTTCTACTATAGCCCAAATGTAAATGTTCATATAATGAAGAGAAGCCTGGACTATGTGAGGAGAAGGTAAATTGTCACAGCAATTCATCACAGGCTCTTTTTTATTATGTTCGGAGAAGCTCAAAAATTTTAGGATTTCTATAGAAATAAATTGGCTTCTCCTAAACAGTTTGTTTAAAGCACATATAGCCTCTGCTTAAATGGTGTAATGATTTTGCTGTGCTCTATGTGAGTTCATTTTTCTTCAGTAAACATATTCTAGGAAGATGCAAATGGATTAGAAATGGAAATTGGCTATCAGAATACAAATTATTTCTGACAGTCTATTTCTGCCTAGCATGTTATGCTATTTTCTGATTCACAGACAGACAGGATTGAGGAATTGAGGAAAAATTAGCCCATCAGCACTGTGAAAGGCCTCAACAGGTTTACAGCATACTGGATTACTTTCTCCTTGAGGATAGCATGTAGAAACAGCCCACTGCCTAAGTCTCTGGGTGCAGGTCCTGAGCATGCTTTTGTCTGAACATAGGGTCAGACTCCTCCCAACACCTTTCTACCATAAAGGGGCAACTCTGGGTAGTGTACGCTGAGGTTATCCTTCAAAACCTGCAAAAGGCAAGGCCAACAATCTGCCAGTTCCACCAGCTTGTTATAGGTCAACTCTCAGACCCTTAAATGCTCTAAGTAATTACAAACATAAACTGCATTCAATTTTTAATGATAACTTATTCTTACAGAGTACTGGGAATGATTCTGCCCTTCCTGGCAGGAATTTGCTCATCTGATCACAGGCTGGACATGTCTCATCACTCGTAAGCGAGCAGCTGTTTGTTGGTTTGAGAGTGGCCCTGGCAGACTGCTGATAGAAAGGAGTTTTCTCAGCCTTGTTGAATTTAGTGCAGCAGCAGTTTATTAGCACCTGTTGCATGTTTATGTGAAAAATAATTTATTGGGTGATGTTTTTAATAGTAGAGAATAATGGTATTGGTACATACATATGAAGAGCCAAACTCATTTCAGCCTTTCTGCTAAGCTTAATAAAGGAATTTGCTTGAGAAAACTCTTAATCATCATCCTGGAGAAAATTCCCAGAGTTGCAGTAATTATCACTGTCCTTCATTTATTGATGTAAAAAAGTAGGACATTGGCTAGAATCCCAGCAGAAAAAACTGGAATCTTTTTTACCACAAGCATAAAGTTATCCAAAACACAGAATAGCAATTTTAAAAAATTTTGCACTTTCTCTTTTTTATAAGTTGTGTAAACTGTGAATTATGAATTAATACAAATTAACTGATTTTCTTCATGCAAAAAGACTTCACTTGTATGTCAAGCATTGCTTTAAAGGACAAAGAAGCTTTTGGTACACGTATGTGGAAATTTCTGCTCAAAAAATGCCAACAAGCAAAAAGAAATTTTGCCAGCAAATTATCCTAAACACAGCATGTTTCTACTGATGTAGTAGAGTAAAATGTTTGCTTCATTGGTGTTCTCAGCAGGATTGTCTAGTATACACAAATGAAAACAAGTAGTTAATTCTTTTAGTGTGAAGCTGAAAGTGAACAGCAACATTTCCAGTTGCTAGATGCCCTTTATGTCAATGGTGTAAAATTGGTTCCAAAATGTAGTATGGGAAATTTCCAGCTGAAAGGCTTGCATGTCACTTTTGAAGCTGCAAGAAAGGTTTAAGTCTGTGAAATTGAATTTTGTCATATGAGTTAGCATGATATTTGCAAAACTGCTTAGCTGAGTCAACTTATCATTCTTTCTTTCCTCTGTCATTTCTCAAACAGAAAGACTTCAGTCTTTTAACTCAAAAGATTCAACTTCAAACTGTCCTGACCCACGTCAGTTTAGAAGTCTTGCATGTTCTCACTCTGTGACTCCTTTTACTCTTTGTGTCATAAAGAGGGAAAGACACTACACTCTTCCACAGGCCTGATTCCTCTGTTTCAGCAGCTGCAATGTTCTTGAACTAGATGGAGCTGACCACTGACATAAAATTTGTCGAAGTGAGAAGTAGACAGAGATAGAGCAATACCATCAACATACTCTTTCCAAAGGAGGTATGTTGAAGTTGAAGTTTTGCTGCATTACAACCTGGTAAAACCCATATGCCCTATCAGTTTCCTAACAGCTTTATTTGTCCTGCTGACTTGTAGCATTTGTGTTTGAATACATCCCACTATAGAGATGAGCCATAGTTTTGACTCGGAAGGCTTGCCTTATCTGAATTCACATAGCTTTGGATACTTAATATTACATAGAAAGGAACTAGAGATGATAATAATGTTACAAAAGATTTGCAAAACAGAGTATTTCTTTATACTGAAATTATTCTTTTAGACAGAGTGTATAAAACTGTCTGACAGATATTGCTGGTTTCTCCCCTAAACATCTGAACACATTGAGCATCCGTGTTTTCTCCAGTTTTCTCCAATTTTCTCCAGTTCTCCTGTTATTCTTAATTCTGTCTCTGTTAGTTCTTAGTAAGAGGCATTCACAAGTAATAAGTCTGTGTTGCCACAAAGGAAACAGATGGTTTTATATAGCAGAAGGTAAGCAGAAAGATATGCTCTGTTCTGTGAATCAAAATTGGGGAAAGATATGAATGGCGGTTCAAGTCATTAAAATAAAGAGTGAAACCTAGAAGCAGTATGTTTATATTATGAGTAGGCATTAGGTATTTTAGGAATTCAGGCTGTGGTATGAAAGCTTTGCAGAGCAATGCCTTTATCCTTTTACAACCATGAGAAAGAGAAATCAGTCACACAACAGTTTTTCTTTTCCTTAGAATGATTAGGAAAGTTCACGGCACCCACCAAAAAGGTGTCAGAACTTAACACTAAGCATAGTTGATAATCATAGCACTTCAAGACTATGCTTTTTTGAATTCTGCATGAAAACAAGGCTTCATTCCCTTGTGAACAGCTTGAAGTGATGGTTTGTGTTCCCTCCCTTTCCCCACCTCCCCATCCCCACAGAAAGCTCATTAACAAAACTAAATGGCTGGTGGAAGTCCCAATCCTGAATTCTTTTAAAGCTCTGAAATTCATAGGCAGAACTTTATGTCACTGGAGGTGGACAAAACAACCAAGTGCATCATGTCATACAGACAATGGAAATGCAAAGGAAACAAGGGGATGAGAATTTGCATGAAACAGCTCTCATCTTCTGGTGGAGGTGGGCAGCACACTTTAGTTTCGATGTATCACAAAAAACAGGTCTACACCTCATTTACTTCAGTGACTTTTTTTCTGCTCCTGCAAAAGAAAAGTATGTCAGATTGCAGAGAGCAGGCCTTACACTGCTACCTCCCTGAGAGGTCTTCCTTACTCTATGGGTGGAAAACGACAGAACAGTTAAAGAAGTCAGGAGGTTGCTGCCTGCAGAAGAAGAGGGCTGGTGAAACCTGTGATGAGAGTGGAAAAAAGGAATCCTCAGGAAGGCTCACAAACAAAATCTGGGCTGTCATTGATTCATGGACAAAGCAGGTACAATTTCTCTTTTCAAGCTCTCACCACAACTACAAGTCTGAAAACTTGTCTGGTTAAATTTATCTCCTGCATCACAGAGCAGGGTAGAGGCTTATGAGGTAAAAATTTACTTACATCTTGCCCCCACATTTGCCAATCTTCTCTAGCTTCTGTCTTTGTGTTTGCATTAACTTACGTTTGTGCTAGTGATACTGTGAGAACCTCAGGTAGTTCCTGAAAATATTTGAAGATCATTCTAAAAAATGTGCCTTGATTGTCCTGTATCTGTTAGGTACTCATAGGCAATAAATTCAGAAGCATATCTTGTCAATAAACAATTACAGCTAGTAGTGCCAAAATGTTCTGCATTATGGTGATGCTGGCAGTATGTGGCACTTTGGACTTATGTTAATAAAAAAGGAAAAAAGTCACCTCTATCTGTTTACTCAGTATAATTCCAAAACTTCTTTCCAGTTTCATGACTTATGCTTTCCAGCCTCTGAGAGGATAATTTCTCGTAGTATGTGTGTACACCTTCTTACAGTTTTATTGGTCTCATAAACACGCACGTAGAAAGTATCCGCCAGTAAAAAAGTGCTTCCCTGAATAAATGCAGACTTAGTAAATCACTCGCACTGCTGCTGGATCTGCTAGGACTAGGGACACAGTGGAAAGGCTTTTTGTGTGGAGCAGGGAGGCTGCACAAGGGCAGTTTGGTAGCAGTGGGAACGAATGCTGGGAACCCAGCTTTACCTTGTTTCTGTTGCCATTCAGGGCATGTCTTTGCTGACAGGACAGCTGAGCTGAGCTGCGCTGCTGTGATAACCATGAGTGGATTTGGTGGGGTAGTGTGGTCTGTGCACGCAGGTTCTCTCAGTCGCTACTCTCCTTGCAGTTATTCCACAATAAGCAGGGCTGATTCTAGATACAGGCAGAATAGGCAGCTGCCAAACTCAATAAACTGCTGGGGACCATGAGATACTAATGTCTCATAGCCTATATTGCCTCTGGTGGAGCTGGAAAACCTCAGCTTGCAGCTCCTGCAGGATTGCATCTGGACATGTGCAACTGGTGGTAACTGCTGGGGGGGAACCCTCCCAGAAGGTGTCCTTGTTCTTCTGTCATTTGGCAAGCTTTGCTTTCCAGCCCTTTTTGTTTCATGACCCCTTGGGTAGAAAAATTCACTTTTGTCTACACTGCTGGGAAGAGTGGAATGGGCTGTGAATACAGTCTGCATTATGTAGCACACTTTAAGATTCAGTGCTCGTTATATAAACTTAAATCAAATAATACAGTAGAGGGGATCTGATAATTATTACGGCCATTATAAATAGAATTGTATTTAATAGGAGGAAAAGATAACTTTGTAGTGTCCTAAATTTATGTACAGTATGTCTCCATATAGAGCATTCTAAATCAAATTAGGAAGATTAATTAAGTTTTCTCATTTAACTGCCCTAATAAATTTAATTATAGCATTAGAAAGAAAAGATTCTTTAATCTTATCTACAATCCACAAACAATCAGAAAGGAAAAAAAAAGGCCAGGTGGCTTTTTCCGTATCCTGTGCATGCTGCATTTGTATTGCTCTGGTCATAAAGTTCTTTTTACTTACAACTGTTCCACCTTGTAAATATTATCATATTGGCTACAAACTGCTAAGTTCCAGCCAAATTATGCATGCAACAGTATATCAGAGGAAAATATACGTACCTCATGTGGTTAGAAATCCAGGTATGCTAGTATCATTTATTATCAGAAAAAAATATTTGGTAGCCAAAATGAAAGTGACATAATGCTCTTTTCTCAATCACTTTTTCTATTCCTTCATACACATTGCTAGTAAATCCCTTTAAGAGTGAATTATCTTGTTTGGAGTTTTCTACTGATCAAAAGGAAACTTTGAAGCAGTGGTGCTTTGATGGAGTGGAATGTTTCCATGTCTCTCTTCTTTAGAGTAAGCAGCTTTCTGAAGTTTGTTTTCTTCTGGGTAATATAGCAAGAATCAGGGATGTATCTTTTTAAGACTTGTTTCCTTATATAAGCTTTAGGTGAGTGACAATATAAGGTATTTGTAACACAAAATTGCTATATTAGCCAATTCACTCAGTACTGTTCACTAAACATAGAAGTTCATAATAAGATTTTTTTCTAACTATAGTAGAACAACATGAACAGTAAATATATACTTAGATAGTTGTCATGTGATTCTTTGTTGATTTGACTAATGTATCAAAATATAACTTTCCTCTCATTTGGCCATTGTTTTCTCCACTGTATTTCCTACATCATTAATAAATTAATCTTCTTGGTTATCTTCTAAATTGTCAGAGTAATCGCCTGTCCCTGGACTATCTGCAAATCCTTTTTTATAAGTAATGTTTGTGTTTTACTTGTCAGCAAAGTAACATCAAAAGTGTGTCAGATGTTCCTGGAGATAAGCTTATTAGATGTAAAATGTCCAAGACTGTCACAAAAATACTAATAGATCTAAAAGGAAGTTTAAAACTTCCTTTAGTATAATTTAGTTTAGTTGCTTTTCAAGGTGTGCTTGTTTTCTCTCTTACTTAATTTTCAAATGATGCACAGATTTTAATCACAGAGATAAGGGCTAGACCAGTCTTCACAAACACCCACCTTCTGCTGCATTCCTCAGAAATGTCCTAGGTATTGAAAACACTGGTTTTGTTGATGAGAACTGAGCATCAATCATGCCCTACCTCATATCCTCTTAAGCTTCAAGAATTATGTTGCCATAATTTTCTGAACAGACTGAGGCGTTGTACCACTAGCTACCACAGGCTTTGAAGAAAGGTGACAATAGGCAATAGAAGAAACTTTAAGGTAACTGCAGAGACATGACCAAGTAATGACCTAAAATAATGTTAGAGCACATGTTGATTCTTCAGTGATTACCTGAGTGAGTAATTCCACTGGGAAGGCACAAGATAAGACGTTGTATTTATGTGATAAAATAATGTGATTTTATAATAAGCAAAAAGTTTATTTTCTATTCCAAAATCAGTGGGTTTTAATGCTGTAAGTTTTCTTGGTGAGTATGAGATGATACAGCTCATTGCCATCAGGAAGAGGGCCATATTTCTTGTACTAATTGAGATTTCGGGGATATGGAAGAAATACTTTTTAATTCAGATCTTAACAGGTGACTTAGAAATTAAGTAACTTTGAATTATTTTTTTATATAATGCTTTGTAATATTTTACTTCAGTCTGTGTTTTCAGTCAGTGAGTTCCAGCTCCAGATTTGTATTCTGCAAATAGGCATGCGCGTGAACTTAATGAGACCACACATAATTGATAACTTTAACATGTATGTAACTGTTTGCAGTGTTGGGTTCTCCTTTTCTTTTCTATGTCAAAATTACTGTAGTTCAGATTTAACTAGAACTGGTTTTGTATACATATGATCACTCCTTGATTATTATCTTATTATCACACATTTTAATGTACTTGGTTTTAAGCAAGCAAGCCAGTGGGAGAAAATATGGGCTGTGCACGTGTTTGCAGTTTAACATATTAGTTCCTTTTTGAAGCACCTAACCTCCTTATTTTACCATGAGTTTATCAGCCTTGGACAACAAAACAGGGTTTGCTGTAGGAAGACAAATATATGTTCTTCTCCAAGGCCTGTTCTGATTTAAATTTCATGAGATCTCTGAAGATACTCTTGCAGACCAGTCCAGTATTTTAAGTGAATATTATGCCTACAGTCCTTTAGCCAGGTTTGCACAAAGAATCAAAGATTAAAGGTAGATGGTATTTCAAAAAACCTGTTCCTAGCAAAATTGTTTAGGGAAACCAGAAATACAAGGAAAACAAAATTACTTATTTTTGGATTTGCAAACTTTTATGGCCCTGACCTTGTGATCTATTTAACGGGAGAAGATTAAATTTCTGATAATTGCTACTGTTGCATACAGGTATTTTGGCTTTCTTGCCATAGTGGGATGAACCTAGCTTCAAAAAGCGCTGCAGCTCTCTTTGAAAGCAGTGTTGTATTGCTAATGAACTGGTAAATGTACCAGACACACAGAAAGAGGGAATATTTAAAGGGTGGAAAATGTGTGACTACTGTGAACGTTTGAGGCTTTTGAGAAATAGGGGAGGTACAGGATTTGATGCATTAACTTGGGAGAAAGTGAGCTTCTCTTTGGCATATGAGAGAAATATAAGAATGTGCAGAATGAAAGTATTTTGGTGTTTTTCATTCCTGAAAGGTCTGAGAGTGTTTAATTTATAAAAGTAGTTGAGTCTGTTGTTAGTGTTGTGTCAGTATGTTTTTGTTTACATTTATTCACCTCTTGACAGGTGCCTCCTCCTTTGTGCTTCACATATAGGAATTCCAGAATTTCTCTCTTACTGTCTCAGTGTAACATTCAATGACTTTCTGTCAATGATTGGCTCCTTGGCCTGAAAACCATTGATTTTGTCATTTGTTAATTTGTTTCTCACTTGATTTTTATTCAGTACCTTGGAAATCTCACTATTCTTCCTTCTGCTTTTGGATGTCATCTGGAAATATACAAGCTTGTTGTCTCATTACATAATTTGTCCAGCTCTGCTGTGAGGTAAACTGTATATCTGCAAATGTTAGTAAGAATGATTAAGATGAAGCAAGACCATCAGCAGAACCTTTCTGGCGGTGACACTCATTTGTAGCCAAGTAACATATTAATGCCTGATAATTTAGGCATTATTAGAGTTGGGAAGGGTGGTTACATCTACTTTAGAAGTAGGTTTAAAAAAAGTGTATCAGGAAACCATTTGTAACAATGATTCAGACTGAGAGTGAAGTTCCTAACTTCAATCGGTAATTTTCCTCATTTTTTACCTCACTTTTTTCTTAAGCCAGATAGAGATCTATTATATCTACTTAGCTGTTTTACAGTGTTCTCTCTTCCTTTCCTCCTTCCCCTTTAAGGCAGAAAGCCCTATGTATCTATGAGTCTTTAGGCAATAACTTCTATGATTTTAACTAGCACATTAAAGAACAATCACATAAATAAGACACTAAATCCATGCAGTAACTATGAAGAGAATATCATCGAATGTAACACGATTCAACACAGGCCACGGTCTTCTTCAAGTAATAGTCTTTCAACAGAGTCTTTCTTTTATAAGATCATTAATTTGTTTCCCAAAAAGCCAACAATCTCATTGCTGGCATCAAATTGTGCTGACATTCCCTTTTGAGTCTTAATTCTGCATATTATGAAAACTTAATTAGATATCGACACTAATAGACTTGTGGGGATTATTTCTGTTACATTTAGTGAAGGGATTCTACATCTGTTTGGAGTCATTAATCTCTCTCTTATTACTGGTACTTGATTGTATATATCTGTGAAGGCATGTTGCTTGTACAATCCCATTTGATTGACTGATCATGTTATGCAGTACGTAGAACTTAACAAGTCGGTGCTAAAGCACTAGACAGTGTGATTAATTGCTCTGCTCATGGATATGTTGAAGCCAGCTTCTGCTTGTGAGCTTTTTAGGAGCTTTGTGAAAAATGTATTGCAACTGCTAAGACTGGAAGGGAAGGTAGCAAGTCTTTTTCTTTTCCGTCTGTGCTTGCATCTTTCTGCGATTTACAAATTTAACTGTTGCTGGATGTGTAACTGCTGTTTCATGTTGATGATAATGTTGCTGGCTTGCTGCCCTAGCCTAGGATCTTCTCCCAGTTTGAAAGGCTTCTGGATGGTATTGTTGTATGGGTTTTACAGCTTTGCCGTTGCTTGAATATTTTAAGATATTATTCTTCATGTACTTGCAAACTTAATTGAGGGTTAGATTCTGCAAAGTTCTGGATACTCAGATTCAGTGAAGTTAATTTAATGTTCTGAATTACTTTGACTCAGCTCCCAACAAAACCTGTATGTATGTGAATCTAGCCAATGCTCAGGCATGGATTTATGAAGGGAGCAGGTCTAAGGGGCCTTTGGTGCCTTGAACTGGCTTGTGCTTGCTAGGCAGCAAGGGAGCACATAGTGTTAGGGAACTGCATCCCTTGGAATAAGTAGCATTGTTTTGGTTCTCAGTAACATAAGAATGAGCCCAGGTACTAGGGCAGGTTTAAACTGCACTGCTAGCCCTGGAGCAGATGTTGAGTGTGGTTCCTCAGGTTAGCCAAAGGTGGAGTGCATTCAAACAAATCCTACTGTGTTGCTGCTGTCCTGCTTCTGTATTTGGACCCTCTGGTCCTCTGAAAGAAGGGGTCTGTATGCTCTTTCGCAGGCAATTGGATGAATTTTCTCTGTCCCTTGGTTTGAACTACAGGAGTTGTGTTGGAACACTATCAGCAGTGGAGTGGGCTTGCTAGTATCTTTCTTGCAAAATGGTTGAATTTATGGCTAAGCTAAAACACAGCTCTGTTGTTAACCCACAGTTACAGTCTACCAGCAAGTAAATTGTTAGTGCACACCAGAAACTTGATTTTTTTTTTCTTTTTTTCTTTTTTTTTTAAATACATGTGTCTAGTCTAGAGATACTGATTGCTGTCTTATTCTCTCATTCAGTTAAAGGATTTTATGATTTTCAGAAACGAATGAATAGTGTGTGTACCTATAATATGCAAATGGAAATCTTGAGTCTCACAGAAAATAAGTAATGTTGCATTTTATTTTAGCTATAAAATATAAGAAATTATGCTATGAATGAACTATACTTCTATTTGTTCTCAAATGCTTTGGTTTTATAATGCTGATTTATATCCTAGCTAGTGTATTGTGGGGTAAGAAACATGGGCACAAGCCTGCCTGATAATGTTCAGGATGTAATGTAATATGGTTGTTGTATTTAACCAGTGTAGCAGCTGAGCCCACTGCAATTCACATGTTCACATTCTTACAGAAATTTGCTTTCATAATTCTAGGGATTAAATGACAAAAGATATGAAGGAAGTACTTCCATTTATTGTCTGTCTGTCTGTCTATCTATCTATCTATCATCTATGTGTCTGCCTGTCTGTCTGTAAGTCTATTGAGTTAGCTAGTTTTTCTGATCTTAACATTGTTGCCTTACAAAATTTTTGACTTTTCTGTAAATTTTAGAGGTAAGATTGATACAGCAGAAGTGAAGCTTTTAAGTAGGCAACTATCCAGAAAAATGAGTGGACATTTTTTGTTTGATTTGGTTCATAAATGCATTCATGTGTGGATTTTTTGTTCCTCTGTAATTACATGCATGTTATGTGTGAAGCTAGAATCTTCTTGTAAGACTGGGAGATAACTCTAGGAGATAAGGTAGTGTCACAGCAGATTTTACTTTTCTATTTTTTAATATCTTGACAGTACTTGAGGAAGATCTGAATTTTCTTTCCATTGTCCTGCCTATACACTTTTATTAATGAGAGATACACCTTAACTCCTGAACACAACATGGTGATAAGTACAGCTTATTACAGCTAATTACACTGTTTGCTGAGGCAAAACTTCTGGAAGTGCTCCCAAGAGGTATGTAAATGTATGTGCAATTACATGCCTAATTTTAATTGTGAAAGAACTTGATTGCATGACCAGTGCTCGTCCAGGACTATCTTATCACCCTTATGTTTCTCAAGTGAATGTGATTCCAGACTTCTATCATAACACTCTCAGCTAGCCTCCTGCTGCTTTCCTAATACTTCTGCCTGGTAATGATGATGACTGAACTTATAACAGAAAGATGATTATATTCCTGGAATTCACAAGGACTGTAATCCCTGCATACAAGAGGACAATTTGTTGCTAATGTCTTTGTTACATCCTCCACTTTCTGACTATAATACCAATATCTTGTAAAAGCTTAGATATATTTGAAAGCATTATGTTAGTGCGAGACCCTAGCTACAGGAACTTAAACTATTTTTAAGTAGAATACGACCTTGCATTTTCTGAGCTGTTCAAACAGGTAAGTACTTGTTATGAACTAATGTCTCCAGTGATTGTTGTCACAAGTGAGCAAGTTTTGTATCAATATTGTCAGTCATTCTGAATTCTTAAATCATAGCTTTCCACAGTGCGTTTTAAACTAAGATATCTTTTATCTGTTTTGCAGTTTCTTTAGCTTTATGAAGGAGCTGGCCACTACAGATACTGTGCAGATTAAATTCAGGAAAAGTGATGTAAATGCATGAAATTATTCTTGGCTTTGGCTTCTCGGAGTGATGATGATTTAGACTTTTCTTGAGCTACAGAGCTATTTTTCTGCCTTGTGCATTAGAGCTCATTAGAAAATGTGACAGGGATTTTTCTTTCTGGTCAGAAACACACAAACTGAAAAGACAGAAAATTTTACTTCAAAACTGTTCCCTTCCTGTTTCCTTTGATTTTCTTCATTATTCCGCTTGCCCATCGTTCTGGTCAGACTTCTGCAACCATGTTCCAGTCAACTCTGAAGTATCCTTTCTCCCCACAGGTCTCTTCTCTTTCAGCATCTTGATTTTTTTCCTTATAGTCTTTTAAAGCTTTTACCTTCCTATCTGTGCAGCTTTCTCCAGTGCACACGAGAAAGTAAATATAGATGCCACCTCTGTGGCATTCCTAAAATCTCCTGGAAAGATGGTGCCTGTAGGCTGAGTGCCGAACAACCCAGAAGAAGGATAAGTAGGTCCTTTAAGACTAAGGCACTGAGAAAACATTTAGAAAACAACTCACCATATTCTTTTTTTTTCCCCTGACTTTCTATCTTCCCTGTATTTCTGAGGTGGGGTTGCACCTTTTCCCTTAGCTTTTCTTGGAGACATGCTTTTGAGTAAATTACTGATTTTTGTTGCCTTTGGGGTGAAATTCCAGAATGATGCCGCTGGCAGACCTGGCATCTTGGTTACAGCTGTTCACCAATTGTGAAGTTTTGGATCCACAATGATTTAAAATATATCAGAATTTCCTTTCCATGTGTCTAGACCTCAGAGTCTAGACACCTCCATGGCCAGGTACACATTGATATATCAGCCACTCCTTGTACCTTGATTTCACAGAAATTTTATCTGTTTGCAGTCGAGGAAAGTGAACAGTGAGATCACTGAGTGAATACAACAGTGCTGGAGAGCTTCTTCAAAACACATTTTTTTCTAGAACACATGCTTTTTTAGCCTCTGTTTCATCTTCTCAGAGGAAAAGCTTATTGCTTGTTTAGGATGGCCCTGTTTTGAGCTTTGTGGTTCTGTTTCTGCTCTGCTACTGCTATCCTTTTGGATTTTATATCTAGTCTAGTTTCAAGTTTAGGAAGTTCAGTGGCTTGACAAAGAAAAGTCTTCAAAAATGTTGACATGGACAGTGTCAGTTAAGTACTGGTGAGTGATGCTTGCTCTCCTGGGAATGCTGGGGACCAGTGTCCATGGAAAAAGAGCAGAATGAAAAGCATTACCACAATAACCATAGAAACAGTATAGGTGTACACAGATATAAACCCATTCAAAAGTTAAGAAGTAAAGCAACAAATATTCTTGTAGTTATGGAGATACAGGTTAAATTACTTAATTTATAAACCATTTAGAATATTAAAGGTTTCTTCTTGCCTTTTAAAGCTTGTTACTGAAATTTCTTTCTCCTGTAATCTTTAAGCTACATATTTGTAGAAAGAACTTGAATAGGAAAACTTAAGCTTTATTTATTACATTATTTAAGTTTCACTTACATGTTTCTCAGTAAGAATTTACTTCTTGATGAATGAAATTCCCAAAGGTTTCAAGACAGATTAATTTAAGTATGAAATAAACTCCCTTTTCCCATAGTGATTGACAGAGTATGTAGCCCCCATTTGCCCTTCTCTTGCCTCCTGCTGTCCTTCCTGATGCATATGAAAGTGAAAATTCATCAACTTCAGGCTGGACCCAACACGGTAGTTGTGAAGTGTGCTGTATAAATATGAGATAAAAGGTGGATGTCCTGGATTTGGAATGCAGAATGGAGGCATCTTGGGATTTCACGCTTCCATTGCATGGCCAAAAGCCCTGGTCCATGAAATACTTAATCCTCTACTTTAACTAGGCAAAAGATGTGGATGCCTTGCATCCTTGGGTAAAAGACTAGATTAAACACATGCTTAGATTTGCACTGTGGGTAATTAACTGTTTAATTAATTGTTTAGCTGTAATAATCTCCTCCCTTCCCCACCCTGTTTCTCTCCTGTCTTGTGTTTCATTTTTCAGTTTTCCTTTGTTTTACACATTTTGAAGAAAAGTCTGTGCAAACACAGGACTAAAACCACAGAAGACTGTAGGGTCAATGAAGTGGGGTTGAGGTGCCTTAAGCACTGTAGTAATTTGTATAATGAAGGCTGAGTTACTGCTGCATAACAACATCCTACAGTAAGCCTCTCAAGCTCTGTCTTTATTAGTATTGTCTTTTAGTTTTATTCTTTTCTTAATTTCCCATGCCTTCAACAGGTGAAGTTATAATTTCATCTCCATGTCAAAGGGCAGTACCTGTTCTTCTGTGTCAGTGGAGAGATAAATGAGTCTTCAAAAACTGTGCTCGTGATTTCTTTTTCTGGAATTGTTCCTGAGAGGTGTGCAAGAACAGAATTAATGTTCCTTGAAAATCATACTGATGCAGTTGCACAGGAACCAGAACATTTAACTCTCTCCCCTCATCCTCAGTCCCTTCATGGATAAAAGGGGTCTCCTGAGGTAAGTCAGCAAAGACTAACATTTATACCAGCAAGATTGTGCAGGTAATTATATAGAGCTATAATTAAACAGATGAAACAGGTCCCTTTTTGCTAGGGACAATGCACAACAATAAAAAATTGAAATTCACTTACTATCTGAGTAATTTCTTTGGTTTTAACCTAGGCTGGATGATGTTTTATAGCACTGGTTGATTTCTCACTAAAGCCTGAGGTCTTTATTTCTCATGGCAATTTCAGCCGCATGCTATAATTATTTGTTCTTCAAAAAGCTTCAGAAAATAATAAAAATCCAGTCAGTTTCTGGACTTAAGTTTGCAGAAAAATATTCTGTACTGCCACAACAACCTTTTGTGTTTTAGCTGCATTAGATTAAAATTTTCTTCTCAACATTTGACCAGGCATTTCAAATGAGTGACTGGAGGAGTACTGTGTATCCAGTACTATGATATTATCCTGCCTTTCCCCATTAGTATCTGTTATGATGACATTGTCTATGAATTTGTCCAGTCACTCTTCGAAGTTGCTGCCTCCACAACTTGCCAGGACAGCATGCTTTATGGAGAATTTTCTTTTTTTGTAACAATGTGCGAAGCAGTCCCTGTTCTCTGACAGTCTACAGCCCTTCTCCACGGTGAGCTTCAGAGTTGACTCACCTAACCCCTGAGCTTTACCTTCATCCTCTTTATGTGGCCTGCCGCCCCAGTTTGGTTCTTGTGTTCACTTGTGAGGCTTCATTTCTGATCTATTGTGCAAAGTCCTCCCACTTTGATCATAACTGATTTCCTATTATCATTGTGAGTTGAGGTCTGTCACCATGCCTGTCACTTGGTATTGACATGACATCTAGACTTCTGGCTTTGATGCTTTCTCATGTCCTCTCAGCTCTCTACTTGTCTTTTGTTCCATGAATATTCTTGCATATTCTCTCAATGTCTTGCTTATCTTTATCTTTTGGGGTCTCTGTCCCCATCCCAAAAGTTTCGCTCTGCCATGTTGCAATCTTCTCTTCCCTTGTGGGCTCTGTTTTGTCTCTGGGTGACTACACCTATGCTCCTGCTCTGTTAGTCTCGCAGTGTGGTTGGTGCTGCATTAAGCTTTTGTTCTGCCAACTCCTGTTCTACCTTCCTTGATAACTAGCTGTACTTCTCCGGTGCTGCTTTGCCACTATTGACTCACTCCTCAAACTGTCATTTCCTCCTTCACTTTTCACTCTGTACAGTGTGTCACTGAGATATCATACTGAAGATGTGCAACATAACTGGCTTCTTCCCAGCTCATCTTTCCTTTATCTTTTTACAGTTGTTTTTCTTTATCTCCTCTTGAGATTCTGACACCCAAGGTTCATATATTGAAGAATTTCTGCAGAATACATTTTCTCATGCAGCCACACAGCTGAAATCTTTATCTAGGCCATCATCTCCTTACCACTCGCCTACAGCAATAGGCTTTTCTCTGGCCTTGAGAAATACTCTTTGTACCAGTGCAGAATGCACAAAGATCAGTTTTGACCAACTTTTCTTTCTTCATCTATGGGAGGTGTTTCTCTATAATGTCAATCATATACGTATTATCCTCACTTCCAAAGCACCCATGTTCCCTTGTTTATTTTCTGTTTACTACCTGGTACTGAGAAATCGAAGCCTGCTTCTGAACAGTTCTTAGTTCTATTAATTTATGAGATTTATTTCTCTCATGTGTTTACTTAAATTTGGGAGGAGCTCTCTGCAAGTGTCTGCAACCCTGTTTCATTCTCATCCTTCAGGCACTCTCTTTCATTCAAGTATTTGCAGATCTTGTGGCAACAGATGAGTTGCTGCTGTGGGGAAACCACACATCTGCTTTCTGTTTGTTCTCATTTCTCAGTATTTTCTTACCTAGTCTCTCAGTTGTCCTTTGCATTAGCCTGTGTGCTTCTTGAGGCAGGAAGTACCCTGAGTGTGTGTTCACAGAGTGTTGTGGATTCCTCTTTGTTGCTTGTGTTGAGGAACTTGAGTAATTTCAAGTATTTAAAATACTGATGTGAGAAGTGCCATAGCACCTCAACCAGGAATTTAGTAGTTCTGTATTCAGGGTAGTGTTTAGATGCTCAATGGATTTAATATCAGTTTTCAGTCTCTGGAGTCACAAATGCCAGTTCACCCACCAGCACCATCTTTGCAAATGCACCTAAGGGAGACTTAAAAATAGCAATTGTTCATTTTTCACAGTACTAGTATATCATGAAGTTGTTCTGTTATGACTGAAACACTTATAAATGGCTTACTTTTTCTGGTACAGACAGAGGGATGGAACATCAGACATAAGAATGAGTAATTATATTGACAGAACTATTTATGCTAACGTATGATTCTGTATACTTAATAGGACAGATCATTTTCAAAAATCGCCAGTTCACAGACCTGGCTTCTCACTGACAGGCAGCAATTATGGCAGCAATAATTTGGTATGAAAGCAGTTTTATTCCTATTTGATTGCAGGATTGTTGGCCATAAGGGTGAGTGCCATTCTCTGGACAGAAATTGTACCTATTTCTATCTACTGCAATGAAAACACAAGCTGCAAGGCGTCATTTTTGGAAGAAAGTTGGGTGGGGAGCAATTTTTTTTTATTATTTATTTTCTCTTTATTGTGTGTACCAGAATGAATGAGAGTCACAGTGAGAAAAATCTTAAATTTCTTTTCTCTCAAAATGTTACACAGTAAACAGCAGTTTGCCTACTGCTTAAAAAACAGAAGTAAGTGGGGAATACAGGCAAGCTTATTTTTAGAGTTATTTAGAAAAACTGGTATGATGTCAGAGAAATACAGAGGCCTTCTAATTAGTAGAAATTAACTTTTAACACGATTATTCATCTAGAAGTAGTTCTGGGCAGGAAATGCTTTCCAGTCTGCAAAAACATATGAGACTGGTACAGTACTCCTGTTCCGCTTTGAGTGAAGGAGGGGCAGGGGAGAAAAGGACCCAGTCTGCTATTTTCAGAAAAACCGGTCATCCAGGAAGAGCCAGACTGAACTCCCTGAGGAACTGACATGCATGTTGGAGACCCCTGAGGAGACACCTGGGAACACCCAGGCTGTGGCAGCTCTGGGATTCATAGAATCATAGAATCATTTAAACTTTAAAAGGCCTTTAAGATCATCGAGTCCAACTGTAAACCTAACACTGCCAAGTCCATCACTAAACCGTGCCTCTAAGTACCACTTATGCACATCTTTTAAATACCACTACAGGTAATGACTCAACCATTTCCCTGGGCAGCCTGTTCCAATGCTTGGCAACCGTTTTGGTAAAGAAATTTTTCCTAATATCCAATCTAAACCTCCCCTCGTGCAACTTAAGGCATTTTCCTCTCATCCTATCACTAGTTACTTGGGAAAAAGAGACTGACTCCCACCTCATTACAACCTCCTTTCAGGTAGTTGTAGAGAGCAAGAAGGTCTCCCCGCAGCCTCCTCTTCTCCAGGCTAAACAACCCCAGTTCCCTCAGCCGCTCCTCATAAGACCTGCTCTCCAAACCCTTCACCAGCTTCGTTGCCCTTCTCTGGACAAGCCCAGCACCTCAATGTCCTTTTTGTACTGAGGGACCCAAAACTGAACACAGTATTCAAGGTGTGGCTTCACCAGTATCGAGTACAGGGGAGATTCAACTCATGCTGCACAGTTTAATCAAAAATTGTCACGCAGCTTTTACATATTTCTCAACAAAGAATTTAACAGATAGAAAATGTTCTTCTAAAAACCACTAGGTTTGAGAAATTCCTCCCTGATTCTTCATATCAAATTCATTGGTGACATGTTTTCTGATCAGTGCCTGAATTACAAGCACTCTCTTCTGAAATATAGCAAGTTGCTGGGCAGTCTGTGCCACAGGTCCAAGAGTTTTTTGTCTAATTTTATGAGTAATGTGTTTTCCTATTTTAGACTACTTTTAGTCTCTTCCCGTAATCTGTTTTGACATCAGAGTGATGACAGAGAAATTGGTTCAGTCTTCAGTTCTTTCAGTTTACCATGTTTTCCTGTGCTGGATAGAGATTAATTGAGTCAGAAAAACTTATATATGTATACATGTGTATATTTGTGTATATATATGTATATAGACACACAGGCACACACACTTATGAACCTGAGTGTATTTTGTATAAAAGCAGAGGAAGCTATAGGCTGTTCATGAGAGAAAGAAATTTTCAAAACCTTTTGCATAATGTAAGTATACAAAATGCAAAATAAATTACTAATATAAAACATCAGAATGTAGTGAATGGCGGTTTTTAAAGACAGACTCTGTAAGGTGGGTGCTTTTAAAAAAAAAAAGAATCTAATGCTTTTTGTAATTATTGAGAATAATGACCTGTATCATGTGAATGGCCTTTAACTTCTGCCAGGTAGGAGTATTTCTCCAACCAGATTAATAAATAGTTTTGAGCTTTAGCTTCTTACATTTTAAAGGGGTTCTAAATGATGATGAATTTACTATCAGCTGAGAGAAGATGTAATGGTTAATGGTTAAGAAAAACATTAAAAGTTATGCCTAATCTAATTACTCCGATTTTAACCATAACTTCTGAACAATGGAAAAAATATTTTCCTAACTAGTAGCAATTTGTAGCAATAGTCACAGTTACAAATTTCTCCTCCAGTAAAAAGGAAATTGTAAAGAAATACAAACAATCCCTGACAAACTAAATTCACAGTCCAGTCTGAGTTGAGGTAACAGTTGAAATATTATGTTTTTCCCTGCTTCTTGCATAAACTTCTCCATGTACAGTGTGTGAACTGACATTACAATGGAAGAAGAACATGCATACCCAAAATACTTTTTGCCCCTTTGAAATAAATCAGCTTCAATTCCCAGCACTTGACTAATCTTTTCTTCAGCCTTTTTCTTGGTCTTGAGGAACTGACAACCATAGATCTCCATAATGACTGTAAAATTTCAGAAGTAATGGCAGCAGCTGTATTAAAAATGCTTGGATAGTCTATTATAATGCTACTATTTCCTCTCAAAGCTTTATTGTGTAATTTTCAATTATTCTTTAAAGTCCACTCTGATACACCCTGGAGCAGAATTGTGTCAGTGCATATTTAAACACCAGCTGGTGTAATATGTCATTCTGTTACTTCTCCTTGCACATAAGTGTTAAATAAGAACAGAAATATGACTTGTTTACTGAATATGTCTCTTGTCAAACCGTCTTAGTCTTCCACTGAAAAGCAACTTTTATCCATCCCTGCCGTCATAAAAGGAAAAAAAGTCAGATAATTAGTCTAGTCACATGGCTTAATGTAATGACTTCTCTATATAATCATTGTCTCACTTTTTTGGGTTTGGGGGTTCGTTGGGTTTTTTTATGCTGTCTGACATGAATGGGAATAATCTATTGAAAAATATAATGTGTTTTTCATCAAGTTCCCCTTGTGCATTTTAAGATTCCCATTTTCTGGCATGAAATAAACAAACTACATTCAGACAGCCATGGGAAGACAGGTGAAAAGACATGAAGTTTAGATCAGTTATGACTCATGAGAAACTTGCAATGTAAACTACCTGCAGTAGGACTTACCTTCTGTTCCATTTTCATACCATGCCTAGCAGCATAGTCTCTCCAAAGAGAATTGTCAGCTGCTACTCTAGCCAAAATAACCTAACATTGTAAAAGTAGCCATAAGCTCCATCACATCCACATGGAGATTTATAGTATCTTAATTGTGAATGTAAACTGCAGTCCACTTGGCATGGACTGAGAGCATGAGCGTAAGGGGCATGGACAGTCATGCCAGGCCTTTTCAGAGGATGGGGTGGGCTAACCAGGAGCACTATGCTTTTTTGTGTACTGGAGGAGGGAAGAGTGGATTTGAAGCCAGTTGTGACAGCCTATGGACCGTCTACCAAGGTGGCTTTCTGTTCAGACAAGAAATATAGCAATAACTTGGGGGTCAAATTCAATGTCATTGTAAAATTGTTGCTTGTAACGACTTGGTTGTGTGAAAGGTCTGAAAGTTATTAAATACTTCGTGTGTGTTCACCAAGTAATGTTTATGGTAATTTGTTACATAACACTGGCTGCTCCTGCAGCTACAACTAAAGGATTTTCAAGCATACATAACCATAATTGTACTTGAATATATTTAGAGACATAAACCAGATACTTTTAGAAAGAAGCCATCAGAGTTTATACTGTGAAACAGGTTTCTTTTAATTTCTCTTGGCGTCCATTATGCATAGAAGTATGTTCTTACTACTGCTGATATAGAATACTTCATCACCCTCTTACAAGTGGTTTTGTGATTCTCACAGCAGGTATCCAGTGCAACACAGGTCTAAGCATTATGAATGGAAACTAGCTTGTACAGCAGGTGACATCGAATTTCTTTTTGAGTAGTGATGTTAAGCATAATTTTTCTGAAAATCCTTTGATTTGTTATTTGACTTTCACAAGGTTGCATCCCTCCTCAGCTTTTCCTTGATTTTGAAAGAGTAAATGTATGTCAAGTAATTCCTTGGAACTAAGATTGCACTTTTTGAGAACGCCACTGGTGATGTTGTATGGCTTGCAGATTTATCTGCTCTTGAATTCTGGACAGCAAATATGACATGGACTCTGATTCTGTCTAGAAGCTCATCATACAGAAAAGAAAATGGGGCATGAGTTGAAACAAATTGGGTTGAATCTCAGTCCTAAGGTGCTTCAGATTAATATAACTTAAATTCTTATTATATTACCTAGTTCTGCAGAAAGACTTCTCCTACAAGTTAAAGCAAGAACTCAGAAGGGTTTATATTTCCTTTCTATTCCCTACACAAAACTGCTCTTCCAAGGTTTGTTTTTGGGTTTGGTTTTTTTTTTTTTGGTTTTTAATGTGTGTTTTGTTAGTATTTGACTAGATAGGAACTGTGCATTCTTTAGTCCATTATGGTCTATGTATGCAAGGTGTTAACCAGTCATGTACACTTTTGTGAATGGCACAACAGGTGTCTTGACCAGTGTGAATAACTGACATATTTTTGATATCCTGGAAGTTACAAAAGCTTGGGAGAAGAAGGAAAAAAAATAACAGCATCACATAACGGTAAGGGTTGGAAGGGACCTCTGGAGATCATCTCATCCAACACCCCTGCTTGAGCAGGCACACCCAGAGCAGGGGGCACAGGAACGAGTCCAGGCGGGTTTTGAATGTCTCCAGGGAAGGGACTCCACAGCCTCCCTGGGCAGCCTGTGCCACTGCTCTGGCACCCTCACAGGAAAGACCTTTTTCCTCATGTTTAGCTGGAACTTCCTGTGTTCCAACTTGTGTCCATTGCCCCTTGTCCTGTCATTGGGCAACATTGAGAAGAGTCTGGACCCATCCTCTTGACATCCACCCTTTAGTTACTTATAAACATTGATAAAATTGCCACTCAGTCTCCTCCAGGCTAAACAAACCCAGGTCTCACTGCCTTTCTTCCTAAGAGAGATGTTCCAGTCCCCTGATCACCATTGTGGCTCTCTGCTGTACTCTTTCCAGTAGTTCCCTGTCTTTCTTGAACTGGGGACCCCAGAACCTGTCATTGGGCACCATTGAAAAGAGTCTGGCTCCATCCTCCTGACACCCACCCTTCAGAAATTCATAAGTATTGATGAGATCCCCCGTCAGTCTTCTCCAGGCTGAACAAACCCAGGTCTCTCAGCCTGTCTTGAAAAGACAGGTGCTCCAGCCCCCTGATCACCTTTGTAGCTCTCTGCTGGACTTGCTGGAGCAGTTCCCTGTCCTTCTTAAACTGGGAGGCCCAAAAGTGGACACAGCACTCCAGCTGTGGTCTCAGTAGGGCAGAGTAGAGGGGGAGGATAACCTCTCTCAACCTGCTGGCCACACTCCTTTTAATGCACCCCAGGATATCATTGACCTTCTTGGCCACAAGGGCACATTGCTGGCTTATGATCAGCTTGTGGTCCACCAGCACTCCCAGGTCCTTCTCAACAGAGCCACTTTGCAGCAGGTCAGCCCCCAGCCTGTACCGGTGCAGAAAAAATTGCTGACTTTTGGCATGTTGGATTTTAAAAGTAATACTGAAGTGTCATTGCCTGCTAAAAATTAGTAGACCTTCTGGTGGAACAGCAGTAGACGTTGCTGTTGGACTCTAAAGAGGTTGATTAGGTCACTAGTTCTAAGGTAGCAGGAACACATACATAATTTGAGAGTTTATAATTACCAGTACTAAAAGCTACAGTTCTGTAAATTAGTTTTAAAGGATATTGGGTGTTTTCTTTGTACACATACACATTACTGGAAGAGACAGAATTAAGGTGCTGGGAGGCTCAGGTATTATTCATGACCAAGCATTGTGTATTGTTCATCTATTGCTATTGCTAGTTAGTATGCTATAATGGAAAACTGCTGACATAAATACTTATTCAAATAATACCTTGCTGAGAACACCATTTCTGAAAGGGTTTACCGCATTACAATGTCTATGGCACAGAACAAATTTCCAGAAGGCAAATATCCAATTCAGAAAAATGTCTGCTCTCAGTAAGTGTTTCTGTTTGCTCCTCTGGGAAAGCTTCAAGATTTTCTGGACATGGCCTATAAAAAAAAATGTTTGGATACTTATGAGGCTTCTCTTTTTAATGATATTCTACGCTGAAGGGATTTGTAGGCTGGAGAACATTCCAGTAGAAGACTTTATTGGAGGTTATTAGGAAGACAGCTGCACTCTGTTTGCATTTCCCCCTTTTAAGCCTTGCCTATTTACTTGTGGATCTATTCTAAGCTATGAAAAACAACCTGCATAATACAAAGAGAAATCAAACTTTTCCATCAGCCTGTAGGCATCTGTGAAACAATAAGTGGTTCAAAAACTGTTGGTCATAGGAGTAGAAGAGAGGTGATTATGTATTTATGATGGAGGGTCTCAAGGAGAAGCAGTGGAAAGCCAGGGGAGTGCATATTGCCCACTCAGAACATCCTGTGACCATCTCCTGAGGATGGATGTTGTGAGGGGTTTCTCTGTGCGTCAAGGAGTAATCAAAGCAATACAGAGGTTGTAATGTTTTAGTTCTACATGAGGAGTAAACCTTTGTCTCCAGTATAACTCTCTCTTAATCACAATGGCTTTTCAAGGTGTCTTCTCTTGAGGGAAAGGGTGGTATTCCTATTGTGGAGGGAACTGCTGCTTGAGCTCTTCATGTTCTACAAAATTATCAATGACTTAATTAATCAGAGATTAGGCCTGTGAACAAAGGTTATCTTCTTGCTGCAAATATCTCACTGGCTGTCTGGTCAATGGCTAGGATTTCATTATCCTACTGCTAGTGTTTGGACTAAAATTTGCAGAAACTTTGGAATTATGGGTGTTGGCTACAAGCTAAAAAGCTGGGTGAATTCATCAATGGTTACTCTGATGGGCAACATGTTTGTTTAGGTTTCTGTTTTTGTCAGTATTGTAAGTATCCTTGGCAGTTATCAAACAGAATTTTGTAGTTTTGAAATATAGCAATGTTTTTCAAATAAGTGATTTTATTGATGTAATTGTTCCTTGCCTGTGTTAGACATTTGCTTATAACTAATTCTTCCTGGAAGTATCAATTATATTAAGAGTTTACCATACACTTCTACTTTTCTTTTATTTGGGTGGTGGCTAAGACTGAAGAAATATGCAGGGAGTTAATTCTTTTTATTATATTCTATTTTATAACTATAGGAGTTCTTAAATTTATGTAAGGGGTGCCCAAAGTCTAGGTGAGAACCTAAGATTTTTATTAACATAAATGCATACATGAATAAATATCTTACTTGGGGATCAGATCTTACTACTTCTAGACACGGTGAATAATATTTTACTTAGTAAAAGGGACACTTTACTCAGATAGCTTGTTAAGTAGGAGGTCATTCAGCCGAGAAAGGTTACGTGAGTTCATTTCATTAATCTGTGTGCTCATTATGAGTGTGTTTGTCTTGCTTCATGGTACATTTGGCTATGCATTAAACATAGGTTTGATGAATTGATAAGTTGTCCTTGTTTTGCTGCTCTTTGAAAATGTAGTTAACTAATTGGAGCACTGGATAAATATTATTTATATTACTCCCCTGATAGAGTTCAGGCTTCAGCCTGGTTTTCATTTGAGGTGCTATGCAGATTAACAGAGTCATCTGTGTTATGTCTTGCACTTACAACTAATGAAAAATAGTTTGGAAGGGGAAAGGTGACATGGCAATTGGCAGGAAAAATTGGACCCTACTTCAGCTGTGAACTTGAAGCTTGTTGAGGTGCATGGGGCCTTCCACAGCTGTTATCAGATCTAGAGTTTTAATACATATGTGCTAAGTAAATTTACCACAACCTGCCATTTAGTGGGTGCAAAGTAGTAATATGTATTCTGGCCTGTGAGGGAAGTAGAAGAGGGCCTAGTAGAGAAAGGTGAGGGCCTAGCAATATATGTGCTCTCACTTATAAATTTTGTTCACTGGGGCAACACAGAAAAGAATGTGAAGGTTTTTGCCTGCATTTCCCTAAAAATTACTAGTGTAGTGTAATATTGTCATGAGCCAGTATAGATTGTTCAGATGGGATTTCCTGTGGATGGATATAAATATCACTAACTCGGAACTGTGGCATTGATATGCGATATTTTGAACAAAGATTAGGTCTGTTTTGTTATGAAGTAAAACTCTACTAACTGTGTCATATACAGATTTTTTCCACTTTTGCTGATATACCCACTCTTCTTTCGATTTCCCAGGGGAAACTGCTTTTCCAAGTGCTCCCTAGCCCCAGCTTTGTCCTAAAGTGTTGCTGCCCTCCAGATGTGCATCTCTCACAGGTACAAGGCTCACTGACTGGGGTAAGAGTGTGTCTTGTGATCTTCTGAACTCTGTTTTATTAGACACCTGATATATAATTTCTCTGAAAAAATCCTCCCTCCTGCTTCTGGGATAATACCTTTAGTTCCAGAGATCAATACAGAGCAGGACACAAATTGAGATAACCACATATATAAGTGATACAACTTTTTGAATATGTGTTTCTAATTATATAAACTTTTGACATATTTTTGGTAAATACTTCTGTAGCTCTCTGAAGAAAAGTTCATTATTATAGTGGGTTTCATAAGAAACAGGGAATTTCTTTTTCAGCCATTAAAAGAAGTGATACATCAGACCTAATCAGAATTAAAATGACGTCAATGTCGTTTACTGGAGTCTAGTTTCTTATTTATATCCAGTCACTAAAGGAACACAAATGATTCATAAGCATTTCACTTCAGTGTTCCACTCCTTATGTCAGTCACAGAATAGAAAACTTTGCATCTTCTGCTTCCAAAGGTCTCGTGTCTGCCCTGGGCCAGCTGATATACACTGTTAACCCAAGCATGCATAGGTATAAAGCAACTGATCACAAGAGCTACATCTATTGATGGAACAGAGTCTGCTCTCCAACAGATTGACAATTGATTGGCCTATTATAAAACTGAAGACTCTGAAAGAAATTTCCCATCATCTTTCTATGTCCTTGTACTTCGACATTAGTAAGAATTTAATGCATCTTTTAATACTGCAAAATAAGAATTATGTTCATTTAGTTTTCCACAAATAAATTTGTATCAAGTAGAACTATACTTATACTTCTGTGTCCTGCCAGCATTTGTGATGGTTCTCTGGTGATGAAGGTGCTATTTACAGCAAAATATAGGTTCTTGCTTTAGTAAGATTTATTCTGTATTTCTGTTTGTATTGAATGTTCTGGCTGCTGAAGCATTTTATGAAAGCTCACATATTTCATATATGTAGTTGTATGCTGTAATAAAGAAATCACTCTTCATGCTTGTTGGATGTATAAAGATATGCGACGAATATCGGTCTACAAGAGCATAGTAAATACATGTTATTGAGTCAGCTGCCTGCATTTGGAAGAGAAGCCTTTTGTAAGGAAAAGAAAATCATCTCCCATTGTTCTGTGGTCTATAGGCTGCACGATGGCTTTGTGGAGTGTTTTGAAATATGTAATAAAATCTGTTTTCCAGTTTCACTGAGACACCAGTTCTCCATCTTAGTCATCGATTGAACTGTAAAGTTTGTAAAGTTTAGGGATATTGAAAAATTTGCTTGGACTGATTAACTTGTTTCCCTACAAATGAAACACAGGTTTTCCTTGAGCTTAATTAACAACAGTTGCAGATGTAAGGTCATGGTTTTACTCTGAAGTTTGATATTTGAAGAAAATAAGTGAAAGGATATCTTCTGCTGGTAATACATAATCGGTACATCAGGCTGCAATAGCACCAACATCCTTCTTATTTCCTTTGAGATTAATTACTGTGGCTCTTGCCTGAAGTTGTTTCAGATTTGTATGGATGAAAGTGATTTGGAGGAAGGTTCCACCCTGCTGGCATAGGCCACGGTGCTTCCCTCTGTTTAGCAGTAGTACAGCAACAACAGTCCTTGCTGCCCCTTGCTGCACCTATTGTAATGTGAATTTTGCTCTCAGAGACGCTGTTTTGCATGACTGAAATCTTTAGGCTTACACTGGAAAATAAACAGGATTTAGCAAAATTCAGGAGTTACAGGAAGAACCAGAGGTGTTTGAACAAAGGAAAGTCTTGAAGTATGACTTATTTTTAAGTGGGAAAAATACTTTGTTACTGCTCTGGTGTAAAACTGAACATAAAATGACATGAAGGATGGTTGCATGGGCAGCAATCAAGTGTTCTTCATTCAGTGGCAGGGCAAGCAAGACCTTTTGCTTGTAGTTGTACAGTTGCTTTGTTATTCACTGATATTTATTTTTTGTATATTGCTACAAAAAGAACATTTTATATGTTCTTTTCTGAATAGTTTTCTGAAAGTGAAGTTAATTAGAAATTTTGTTTCTCTTATCAAAATGGACTTGTATTCACCATGTGGGCAGTCAGGCAGAAGCATTGTCTGAAGAAATCTGTTTTGTTTGCTCCAGGCATATATGTCTAGAATTTGAATAGTTATTTTGTAAAGCATGTGTGCATTTCAAAAAGATCTTACAGGCCTCTCACAATCTAGAAGCAACTGTCACAGTCTTACCTCAGGGCAGAAACTGTAGCAAAAAGGTCAGTGGTCACTGATGCTTCTTATAGGGCAACTAGAAGAAGATAAACACAAGAACAGTCATTGAAATTGTACTGAGGTAAATGCATAGTTTATCTGTAGTATAAAAGACAGAAGCACAGCTATCAAAATTTCAGATGTTTTGTATGGCAGTGTCAACAAGAAACAGAACTGGTCCAATGATAAACGGAAATTAAACTAATATAATTTGACGCAGTGCTGGTAAGTGATGCATTAGGGGAAAATGGCTCACTAAGTACATTAAAAGCTAAGTGATAAAACCGTCTTGTTATGCTTCTGCACATTTATAAAAACAATGTAAATGAGTGGTTTATAAATAATGTTTTATATTCTTGTCATGTCATAAGGTATCACACAGCACACAAAAAACCATGTTTAATTAAATTTTGAAAGTTAAAAGCTTGCTTCATTTTAAAGTATATTTTTAATGGCAACAAAGTGTGAGGGCAAAAATATAAAAATACATCCATAATTTCCATAGAATGGTGCTGAACAGATCAGAGCTATTGCTGTAAATTAGACATATTTTACAAGCGCAGAAAATATTTTTTAATTTCACAAAACATAGTGCAAACAGCAGTTGGTTCAGTTTCGTTTTTGCTCACCAAGATGGTCCACAGCTTTGATAACACAGCGCTTGGACAGGAGGTAGAAGAGGAAGCAGACTTGCTAATTTGCTGGTACTTTCATTGCAGTTAGTTAAATCTTCTGAGCTTGGTCCATTTGCTAGATTTTTTTTTTTTTTTTGTGCATCTGTATGTGCATCTCTGATATAGCTAACTTTCATGTCAAAATTCTATTTAGCATAGACAAATTTTTCCCAAATGAACATAGCACATGGAATGTGAACAGCTGAAGGCTGCACATACAAACAGTTTTATGCACAGTCTGACACTGACTTGCAGTAAGTCTTGCAGTGGGCGACAGAATATAAACTCATGTTCAGTTCATATATATACATATATATAAAAACTTATATATATGTATATACAAACTCATGTTTATATTCTTGAATATAAACCTTATTTATATTCAAGCCAACTCTGCCTATATTCAAGCTAAGTCAAGAGAAATTTAATTTTAGATTTCTCTACAAATTCAAAGCCAATGCCAGTTTTGATACAGATTTCCTAAAATTTAGAAACTCATAGAAATGTATCACAGTTCACTTTTTAGTTATATCTGACTAATCTGTGCTCTTGCAGCCAAAATCCAAGAAATTGATGATTAACATTTTCTAGTTTGAAGGAGAGATCTGAGGTTTGATTAGCTTAACTTTTTTTTGAGGTATTTCATTAATAGCTAAAATTCATTGGAAAATGCAACAGTGCAAACACTGGATGAAACATATGAGAAAACTGTTGTTAACATTGCTAATAATTTGCAAGAAAGTATGTGCCCCAGTCCTACAAAATAACAGTATTGTCATGAACTTGTACCTTAAATGTCTTTCATTCCTCAGAGATGGAAATCTAGCGAAGGGCATGTTGAATCCTAAATCTTGTTAATTTTCCAGAAGCTTTCCAGAAATATTGAAATGCTGGTCTCATAATTCTTAGTAATTTTTTACAATTTTAACACACTGGAATACTATGATAACAGAAATTAATTACAGGAAAGGTAGACAAGAATATGTAACCTGCTGTCTTTCATTCAAAATATGCAAGAGTCAAGGGAAGGATGCATAGTGCTGCTTGAGGTAACTTCATAGATGGCCTTGTACATGGAAGTTATGTGCAGCAGATAGGATAGGAAATTATTTGTGATCTGGTTTTAAAAATTACCAGATTGTTTCCTTTAGCATCAACCCTTATTCTTCACTAAAGTTAAAATTCTTCAAAAAGCACCCTCAGGAGTTCATGCGCAGTAATGTATATAGAGGTGCCATCTACATAGTTCATAAGGGGCTGCAATATCTCCTTCCTTATGCTTTCCAAAAATGGATGCTGTTTCAGCATCGGTTTTGGGCTCCTACACAGTCAAGACCAGTTAACAGCAGTGAATGAATGATTGCTTGCATTTACAGTGCTAAGACTGTAAATTCACAGTCTGGGGCTCGTAGGGGTGACAGGCATTAAAATGGAAATGATTATTTTTTATGACTGAGAATGTTTTGTTATGAAAATATAGTGTTGTAACCAGCTTGCAGCTGTCCAGATTCTTATAGTGAACCTGTCTGTCAGTAAGGTACTTAGAAATAATATCAGACAGTATATTAATTTACATCTTCAGCCTTCACTATTTGTCTTTACAGGTTAAAATTTAGAAGACTTATAAGTGAAAAAAAGGGGGAAGAAGAAAGGGATTTTGATAGTCTAGAACAAGACAAATGAAAACAGCATAAGCAACCTCTCAAAGGTTTGTTTGATGTCTTACTAATTATGCCAGGATCTTCTGATCAGAGTTCTTTAATACCCACTGAATTAATTATTATTTAGATTTCAGTAGCACAGGAGAAGTATAGATGCTGTATCTTGGGTTCAGGGTGTTCAGGACCCTTTGTGCAGAGAAAATGACACAGAATCACAGGATTTGGCCCATGTTTATATTGTGAATTCAATGTGTATTTTATTTTAGCAATGAAAGTAGTAAGCTTAAACGTTCAGCTGTGCAGAGTGTGCATATGGTTGTGAGCTACTGAGTTTTTTCCATTCTATTTTTGTTCTAAGCAGATCAGTACATTTCTATTTATTTCTGTTTTAGAAGTCACCAATTAATTTGAATACTTTTTTTGGACGATGACCCATTTGGTCGGTTTGCTTGTGAAGCAGGAACGGAAAATTGGAATTACTTTTATCAGCCAGTTCAGTTCTTTGTCCTTGATTTGCAGCAATAGATGTGAATCAGTCATGCAGCATCTTCTGCAAGGTTATTGATATGCTGCAGCTGCAAAACTCCTTGAGGCAAATGTATGGAGATGGAGCTGAAAAGACCAAAGGATGAAGTCATCATGAGAGAAGAGATGTGGGAAATGAATGCTGGTCAGAGTGAAAACCTACATTAAGAAATAGTACTCCAACAGCAGGGCAAAATAAATCTAAGATCTTGAACACCATTTGTGGATTAAATATTGGGAATAATACATTAGAATCATAAATGAGGCTTTGGATGGTTAGTGGTACAGTTGTGTGCATACCTAATTCTGCATGCATTGAAGTGAATATGCCCAGTGCAAAGCCTGATACAGTCTGCCTCAGAGCTGTCTGAGACAGGACAGTGCCTGCAAAAACCCATCTGGTGTGCAGTTCCTTTCTTGTATCCACCTTGTGCTCCGGGCACATAAGACATCTCCTGACACCTTTTACAGGAGACCTGTCTGGGAATTTTAGATTTCTCAGGGAGTGTGGGTATAGGTAATTACCTGAGTGTTTTGGGGGATTGTAGGCTGTGCTGCTGTCTGTGATGGTGTGGCAGGTGCTGTGGACCTGCCTATACCACTTGTCTGCATGCTCGTCAATGGGGCCAGGTAGGTGGAGCAGAGTTCTGACTTTCCCTCCCAAGGAGGGACCATGGTATGGATGGTCCTGTTCAGACACAGAAGGGGTAGCAACGCCTAGCACAACTGTTCTGTTTTGTGGCCTAGGACCCATTTACAACGTGTTTTTTCATTTCATACATACGAGGGATTTTTTAAAAATATAATTCTATTAACATATTATGTAAAGGTAATGCATTTGTATGTATGTTTCAATATTGGATGCTTGGCTTGTAAACATGCTGCAAGGTGGAAGAGCAAATATGATTCATGGTGCAGATAATATAGCTTAATGCAACTCTGGATGGAAAGTCAGAGCCAAATGGCCTTCAGCCATATTGATGGTACCAGAACTTCACTGCTATTCTAATTGCAACATGGCATTGCTGCTCACTGAAATTCTACTCTATCGGTCATGTTTTGTATCTTCTAAAAATAAGCAGCCCTCAGAATCAATTAGCAGAAGTAGAATCTATTAAAATCATTTGAACAAGGAAAGTCAATGGCAGCAGAAAACAAATACAAATTCTAATCTACAAAATACTGTTATGTCAAATATCTGTCAGTTAGAATGAATATAGGGACTATATGCTTTGTTGAGACAAAACACAGACAAGGGAATAAAGTCTATTTCTTATTATAAAACTTCTTAAAGACTGACAAGAAAATTGCTTAAAAAAGAACGGATGCTGGTCATTAATAGTCCATTTCATATAAACCTCAGGATCTTAAATAAGACATATGAGATACTTGATTAGTATAAATATATATTTTACAGACTTCCTGAGCTATCGTTATAACAATGATGTGATTCTTTATTAAATTTTGTAATGTGATTCAGCTTCTTCTACCCTCTATTCAATTGTGTATATACAATACAATATCTCCTGAAGGTTCTAGACAAATGACTGAGAATTATTCTTTAGTTTGTATTTACAGAGTGCCCAAAGCTTGTAAGGCAGAACTTTTGAGCTTCTGCATTTCGAGTTTAGCCATTGCTCATCTTTCAGCTTGCTAGGAAATGGCTAGTGGGACTAGTTCTGAGTCCCACTGAGAACCAGGGAACCTAAATATTACTGCTAATGTTGTATATTGTTGAGATATCAAGCCAAGGTTATAAATGTTAAGAAAATATACTGAGAAGGAATACTGGCTGTGTTATAAAATCAAACCAAGAAGTGATGTGTAAGTCATGCTTGGTTAAATCATCCAGGGACTTGTTAACACCAGGAAACTGACTGATGGAGTATATCAGATGACAATGATATTCAGGGTAGTTCCTAACAAGGATATTAATTCCTGGCTGTGCAGTTTTTCAGTTTTAGTAGGGCTCACATACAGATGTTTTGTCTGAATATTATCATCTCACTAGTTACCCCAGAATGGCTATGCCAATAATTTTTCCTGTGCTGACAAATTCTTTAGGGCTAATGACTTTCATAGCTACTTCCAGCTCATAAGAGTGCTAGTTCTACCAGTCTATAAGTCTAAGGCATTACAGCAAAAGAATGTCTGTTTCTCAGTCCCCTTTTCTCACAATAGACCCTTTTTTGTCTCTTCAAGCACCTGTTTTTTCATAAATCATAACTCTTGAGTCAGCTGTTGTCTTTTCTATATTTTTCCCCTCAAATACAGTACTAGTAACTCAAAGACTCTCCAGAGGAGAGAAGCAGCTGAAGAGAAGGCATATTCACTTGCGTGAATCGCAAGGGCATTTCTCTTTGGAGTATTTAAGTTGTTGCAGATCAAACTTATCTATCACTTTCAATGGGGTGATTTTTGTGAATTCAAAGAAACTTTAAAGAAGCCTGTATGGGTATGACAAGGCCATTGAGAAGACCACAAGAAAGAGCAGGACACTCAATCCAAAGCTCTCCTGACACTAGTACTTATGAATGTTCTTCAACTTGCAGGTCACCAAAATATTTTCAATGAAACTGCAAATCCTTCATATAGCAAACTCATGTCTGTGAATAATCATCTTGATTCTCATGGCTTTCTTCTATACACCCTCCAAAAGTAGTCCTAGTGATTTTCTCTCCCTGACTGTTGTGTCAGAGCTGAATGTATCAGCAGCTTCTTCCTGATACTGGAGGTTCATCTACCTGTGAAGGAACCCAGTTCTGACAGGGCAACTGTACAGTTGTGAGGAGCCCTGGGCAGGGATCTCACCTTCTGTTCTCTTGGGGTCTGCTTTTGAGCTGAGCTCTCACCCTTGGTCTGTGCCTGAGCTATGATGCAGGGATGCTGTGTGTAATCCCATACTGCCTTGACTATGACTTGCTGACTTGGATCCATGTAATGACCTTGGACCTGCTTCATCACCAGGGCTGGTGTGGCAGACACAGGTTCCTTGGCCACCTGGTTCACTCTCCCAGCAGCACATTGCCCTCCTCATTCAGATGTGGTGGACCTGTGCCCTTGTCAGTGGGTTGCTGCCTCTGCCATCCTTGTGATGCTCAGTTCTGGTTCACCTTCCCTTGCAGAGCAGCCTGCCCTTGCTGCTTCCTGACATGTGCGTAGAAAACTGCCAACAACAGCAAATTAGTCTAAAGCAGTGAACATCATCTAGGAGAAGCAGAAGCGCTTATTAATGCATTCTGCCCAAGCATGCAGTCAGGAAAACCAAATGGGCAGGAGAATGAGATACGTTTTATTATTTTTCTGACGGTTCTCTGTTAGCACCTGGCAAGTAAAGCATGTATATCTTGAAAGTTTTTTATTTAATTTCCAATATTTTCTGTCATGTAGAGGTTTTTTTTTTTTTGCCTCTGGAAAGATGATTTGGAGACCCAGCTATTATATAAAAAAATAAAGTGAACTTTTTGTCCTGGCTTTTCCTGTAAATATTAAATTTTTCCCCAGCTGAAGCTTCTAGAAGGTAGAGAAGAAGCATTATACATGGAAAATGCAGACTGAAATGTCATTCTTCATTTGAATTTAATCTTTGACATTTCCCTTTGAAAGAGACTGTGCTTGGATATTAACACATGTTGGCAGAGGTCTGCAGTAATTAATATGTACAAGAGAAGTTGCTAACAAAACAAAAAAGGGAATAGCTTGCAAATATTAAGCTCAAAAGGGTCTTTGATGTAACCATTGATGACAACACCTGCTTACAGACAGGAAACGTGCATAAATAACATTGAAGTAACAAGGTGGGACTAGTTTTGTCTTAACTTCTTAATTCAAATGCTCTTAAAATGTAAAGAGACTTGAATTCTACCCATGCTAAATTTTGAGCTTAGTAATCAACACTGATGCCTACAGATATTAAGCCTAAGGCCAAAGGACTCTTTTTTCCTAAGATTCTAGCGATTCCTTGTATTCCAGAGTCTCTGCTGCAGGTTTGTCGAGATGGCACACTACATGCCAGGAGGGGCAGTCTGAAACCTCTGTTATAAAGCACTCCAACATGGCACATCGGTAGGGAAAATCTGGAGGGGGAAGGAAGGGCTTCTTGTTCATACATATATGCGTGACAGCTACACATACTAGAAATGCTCCTTTCTGAACAGCAGTGAAATGGGTTTCAGAGTGTTCTCCCCACAGTGATCTCTTGCACAGATATTAAAGGTCTTAAATCCTTCCCAAAGTCTTCCCATGTTTGCCATTTTGTTTTCCAACTCAAATCATATGCACATACTTGCATATTCTTTGTACATCTGATGCAAAAAAAGATATTTTTGCACCTGAGTTCATCAACAGATGACAGTAGTTCCACTATAAACCTCCCATCTGACTCTCATCTTCTTTAGCAAAATTTGTTACGTAGGATGAGCTGAGATTTACCCTGTGGTTGTGATCCACATGATACCTGCAGTGAAACGGATGCTAGTGGAATGGCTGGGAATTAAATCTAGAAGCTTTTTTCTTATGCTTTTTGGATAAAATTAGTTATGAAGATATGCATTGGAGCTATCTGTGAGTAAAACAGATGTCAGTTTTGGATTGGGACTGTAATGAGAGTCGTGACAACAATTGTCCGATTGTCTGAATATATCATTAATTTAGAGACAAAGTCATTTTTGGCAGCTCCCAAATGATCTGAAAACAGATTGCTTTCTGACCTTCAAAAAATTATATAATACTAACAAAACTATGTATAATCTTTAATAAGTGGTCTTGTTATCAGAACTAATTTAAAAATCATTTCTATGACCTTTATCCAATTTGAAATTTGTAATTATTATGCATGCTTTAAGTTGATAAGGGGTCTGTATTTCTCTAGTTTAGGGCTGTTTTGTACTTGGCAAATTTATCTAATGTACGCCTCCTTCCCCATGGAAATACAAATATAATTAGCAAATTTATGTATGGATTAAAGTTCTACTGATCAGCTTACCCAGTCCAGTGAGAATAAAGCAAACAACATGTACAGACTGAATAAGAAAACTCTTAGGTGCCCTGACTATTCTGAAATGGCTGATGCTGTTGGTGAGACTATCAGAAATATTTAGAAGATCTGCAATCTACCCTAGGTATGGTTACAATGAGAAAATATGAGTAGCAATGACCCCCTTAAAGAGAAGTCTGGATATTTGTGCGTTTAGAGCTCCTCCCAGCTCAACACAAAAGGTACGTATCCAATCCTGAGCACCGAAGCACAGTCCTGAATGGCACTGAAAAATTACAACTCAGTCCATCACTGTATGTAAGTAAGCAGGTTGGCTTATTGGTCTAGACTGATGACATGCTTAGAACCTTTACTCAACTGGCAGCAAAAGTCTTACTCAAAGCATGGAAATTGCTATTACGAGGTGCTAGTAATTCAGTGAAACCAATGTTGTAACTCTGGGAGTCAGTAAAGGGGGCTTGGAAAGTGGTGGTGGAAGAAGTATGGCTGCTCCTAGGTGAAATGGCTGACGCAATCTAGATGTTTTTCTTGGTTGTTGTTGTCACAGTGTTCAAGTACTGATGATCATTTCCATGGCATATAACTACAGTCATATGGAAGTATTTAATCTATTGAAAAGGTGTATTAATGTAATGCCTTAGACCCTCATTGAAAATTCATTTGTGTTTCCTGTTCTCCTACTGAGAAGCAGGTAGTGTAGGTAAGAGGTGTTTCAGTTTCCTTTCTTGGCTTCAATGTATACTGAAAGGTTTTGTCAGGTGATAAATATTGGCTGATATTCACAGATGCTTTTCTTGCACTGTTGTCTGTCTTGAATACAGTCATTGGCTCAAGCATTGTGGGAAATTCAGTCTGATGTCACAGCATGTACTGGGTACTTATTTTTTCAGTAAAAGTTATCTATGACCTCTTAACTTTTTTTTCCTGAAAAATAATTTACCCATAATGCTGTTTCTCCACCAAAGCAATTCAGGATCTAAGTTCTTTTGCCAGAGGTTATCTTTCACTTCAGTCAACCTTCAGCTGGGAAGAGAAAAGAAATAAGGACTTGACACCTGAAGAGATGCAGGTAGAAGCAGGCAGGGTTGTGGTGGAGTGATGCAGATAGCAAGGCCTGTCCTGGCTGCCCTAGCCTTTTAATAACCTTCTGGCCACTGTGATTTTGGTTTCATGCCCTTTTGCTGCTGGACTTAGCCTTGCCTCCACATGATACCCTGGGAGTTGTGTTCCCATCTCTCCAGGCTTCTTTTCTTGATTAACCTCTGAGCAGCAGGCAGTGCAAGTGGCACAGAATGTGTTTGTCAAATTAATGCAAAAAAATCTGGCCAGGCTGATGGCTTTCTTGGCACAGTGCCTCATGGTAGCCGTACCTCAGCAGGGAGGATGGCTGGGCTTTAAAATGGCTGAGTTTGCTGGTCTGTTCTCTCTACCACTGATGTGCTGGTGGGGTTGAGCTGATAGTCTGTGTAGGAGTCAGGAAGTTTCAGAGTCCTACTGTCTCCCATCTCTTTACACACTCTTATTGCACCCTGACAGTTTCTTTCAGAATAAATTATCTGTCACTGTGTCTTTCTTGCACTTTTTATTTCCTTCCAGTAAAGTTCAGAGACAAGGATCTGTCTACAAATGTTCTCTCTTTGCTTTTGTCATCCTCTTAACTGTGGTGCAAAGCAGTTGTGCCTAGGGAAAGGCCACTGGTGGGACTCAAATCCTGTAGACCCCTCTTGCTCCATAGGCCAGATAGGTGATGGAGAAACTGCACTAAGAGACACCTGGTACACTACTGCCCTGGCAAGGTTTTCCTGGCACTGCTCTGTCTAGTTTTAGGTACAGTGCTTAAAGAAAGGCATTGATAGGTTGGGGAGGGCACAGAAAGAGGAGATCCAGGCCAGGAGAGAGCATTGGTGATGGTCATTTCTCTGTCAAACATGAACTATGAGGAACAGTTAAATGAAGTTCAGGAGTGGGGTGGGCACGGTCTTTCCATATGTACAGACAGCTGCAAAAACAATGCTTATCTATTCTCCCTGCTGAGACAAGATGTAACGGGAAGAAATCTGTGGCAAGGACCATTCAGATTAGGTGGTAAGAAAAAATTCCTGGTGACAAAATGAGGAAGAGCTAGATAGATTGGTGAGGTTGGCCAGAGTCTCTGTTTTTGGGAACCTAGTAAGAACAGATGAACAAGTGCCTGCAGAGACAGACACAGTAAGAGTCTTGAGCAGAGCAACGGAGGGGCTTGAGGAGGTCACCCTGACCTGGCCCATACTTTTCTGATATGGCTCAGCAGAAAGTGACATGACAGGAAGATTGGGACTATAGCTCCTTTTCACAAAATACTGGCTAGAAGCAGAGTGGACAAATGGTAGCCACATTTGGTATTAGTCATGGGCTATGAAAGCATATGCTCATGTTTTACATCTGCAGTTGTGCACATAGAAATTCCTATTTTCCATGTATTTTTGAATTTGAAAGAGAGCATCTGAGACGAACTTTCTCTCTAACCCAAACTAGGGCACATGTTGGGGATACTGAAAACCTCCCATCCTGAGCCACCTTGCAAATGGAGTACATACTGACACAGAGGAACGGCTTTAAAAGGCAGTGTCAAGCGTTACCTAACCCAGAACAAGTCTAGTGGTGAAAATATTCCCTCCTCCAGGCACTAGGTGGATGACAGAGCAGTCAGTTGAATGAACATGAAGAAAAATTGTGGGTAAGTGTTGTAACTAATCAGCAATTACTTCTGATCTAATTTATTCACTTTTCCTGTTGTTCTTTCACATTTGTTTCCGATTTTCGTTTTTTTTTCCCCGAAAAACAATGACATCTTGCTGATGCAGAATGGGAAATGTTTTAAGTTTTCTGGGACAAGAAAACAGCTTTCCTGTTCATATGCTGCCACTGTTTATAGCCTGTATATGGAGTGTTTTTTCATTTGTGTCCATGCTTCCATGCTGTCTTTTTTTCCTAGTTTTTTTTTTTTTTTTAATTGCTAACCTTGGTACACTTCAACTTTGAAGACATGCAGTGGACAGAAATATTGCAACACATTTGGCTTTGCTACATCACTACAGGTTTGTGAGTACTCTTTTTAGAACAGCATTTATCAGCTGTTGTCTTTCTTCAAAAATACCTCAAGATAACAAATCCACTTAAAACCAAAAGTGAAACAACAGAGGAAACAGCTGGGGGTAATGAGCTCCAGAAAAAATACCAGAGTAGCATGCAACAAACAGCAGAACATAAATAGGGTTACACTTACAACAGAATACGATTGCCATTCTGGATTAAATGAATAATTCATCCAATCTAGTATTGGTTTTGATAGCAGTTACTATCAGTGTTTCAGGGAAAACTGCCAGAAATTACTCAATTCACAGTTACTGAAATAACAATTTGTCTGAAAAATAGGGGTTCAAATCTGCTCCATTTTCTTTGAAAATGAACCCTATGGATATTCTCATTAGCTACATTGTAAAGACTTTCGGAATCTCACCAAGTGTTGGTTTTTGCTGTCTTGTGGCCTGTAGTCCTAAACTTCAAATAAGTTGTAGGAAAAAGATTATTTTTATCTGGTTTGTAATATACTTGATTTTGTCTTGTCCCAGTCATTCATTGCTTTTACACCCATTCTTGTTTTTTTTTCTCTAATTAAACTGTCCCAATTTATTCGAGTATATTCTTTGTGTCTTTGCCTCCAGTTGGAGGAAGTCCAGTTGTGCCTTCTGTGATCTGTGACTTAACTGTGCTTTCCTGTGTCTTTAAGTCTCCTTTTGGAGAAGTGTTGCTAGATTTGGACAGTCACAATAAATCTCTTTATATCAAACTTTACAGGGTAATGTTTTCAGTATTTTAGATTTCTTTGTTTATTTGAATGTTTTATTTGCTTGTTTTAATTTCTTTTCGTCACTGAACAGAGATTTTTTTCATTCATTTATCAATAAACCTTCACTATTTTCCCTCATAGGTTAATTTAGAACACAGCAGTATGTATAGAACTAATTTTTTCCTGTGTTATTTTTGTTTGAAATAAATTTCTTTCTGCATTGAGATATTTGTTTTCCTGGTTTTATTACATTCATAAATGTTTTCTCAAAATTGTCTCTAACCCTAAATAAGATTTTTTAACAGACAATGTTATCCTATCCCTGGCCATGTCCTACTGTTTTGTTCTATCATTCCCAGCAATTGTCCCACTAAGGCTAGCAGGGCTGGAGGACCACCTCTTGTCGAAAACCATGCTGCCACCTCCAGAATACCCCAGGTGCAATCTGGCCACTGCCAAGACCATCCCCAATGTTCCTGCTACATGCCCTTCTTCTCCCCTGTGTTTTCCCTAGCACTGGGACACATCTTCACCCTGTGGCCCCACTTAATGCCTGGTACTTAGAACTCTCACTGCCTAGCAGTGTGCCCCATAGATGTGCCATGTAAGCATTTTCTGATGAACTCTGAGATTACCAAAGTTCAGTAATGTTGTGGGTGAAAGAGCAGGGACTCCTTCAGTGCCAGAAATCCCTTGGGTTGCCTGGCCTCTGATGTCTCGCCCTTTTTTTGGAGCTAACAAGGGCTGGGTGCTCCTCAGCAAGGTGCTGTTACTCCCAGGTCTGTTGTAGATACTGCTGACCCTTTCCCAGGAACTGATTGTTGCATGCTGCGAAGACAGTATGCTCTCCACTGTTTGGGTTAATGCTGGACAGACCATGGGAGTTGGTGAGGTTTTCTAGTAGAAAATCATCTGTCTCTTGCTCTTCGCATGAGTTCTTTAATAATTTTCTAATCTTGCTAAATTCCAGCCTCTGGTGACTGAGAAATGTTTGCGAACACGCTGTTTGCTGCTGAGGCAGTGCAGGCTTGACTCCTGCAACAGGAATGACTGTGGGGACAGGATGCAATTGCAATCCAGGTCCCTCTCCTCTTCACTGGGATTGGTGGTTGGAGGCAGATGCTTATCAAAATATCCATTACAACAACAACAAAAAAAGGCTTTTAGTCTACGTGTGGTTCTAGCTAATGAGGAACTACATGCTTGTATCTTTTCCCTTGGTAATGTAAAGTTGATTTACTTTCCCAATTAATGCACAGGTTTTGGATTAAAAGCAGGGTACTCTGTGCATGCCGCCTGCCAAGTACTTAAAATCCTAATTAGCGAGGCCTCTTAGGACTTGGTTCTTTTCTACTTGTGCTGCCATTATTCTTCTAAAATCTGTAGTGTAGTCAAGAATAGCCTGTGCTCTCTGCTCAGGACTTCCAAGAACACTTTGTTTGTGATGCAAGACATGTTTTAACACTCCACTTTGGGCATTTATTCCTCTTTTTGGACTTCATGATAGCCCTTTTTCTTGGTTTTGGCTTGGATAGAGTTAATTTTCTTCACTGTAGGTGGAATAGTGTTGTTGGTATGAGGATAGTGTTTCTAACACACTGATGTTTCTGTTGTTCCTAAGTAGTGCTTACACCAGTCAAGGACTTTCAGCTTCCCATGCTCTGCCAGGGGCACAGGAAGTTAGAAAGGGAGGGTGCACAGCCAGGACAGCTGGCCCAAAGTGACCAAAGGGATATTCCATGCCATATGACATCGTGCTCAGCATATAAAGCTGCAGAAAGAAGAAGGAAGGGGGGAATGTTTGGAGTGATAGTGTTTGTCTTCCCAAGTAACCATTATGTGTGATGGAGCCCTGCTTTTCTGGAGATGGCTGAACACCTGCCTGCCGATGGGAAGGAGTGAATGAATTCTGTGTTCAGCTTTGCTCACATGCACGACTTCTGTTTTACCTATTAAAGACAATTAACCTATTAAAGACCATTGTCTTTACCTCAATGGATGAGTTTTCTTAGTTCTACTCTTCTCATTCTCTTCCCCCCCCCCACTGGAGGGGAGTCAGCGAGTGACTGTGTGGTGCTTAGTTACTGTCTGACGTTAAACCATAACAACTTTTCAGCTTATCCAGTCTGATGCAGTACTTGTCTGTGATCTATGTATTCCTTACATGGTCCACCCAACACTGAACTTGCCTAGCTATATTTCAGGTGTTTTTGCCAAAACTGTACCTCTGTGTATGCTCTTACCCCATGGGGAGAAGAACATGGAGTTACTTTTTGCACAGTTGTCACTAGTTACTGGTGTAGTGTGTTCTTTGTTAAGAAAGAGATGCTGATTTGGGGGTGGGGAGGAAAAAGCATTTTGAATGACACCTCAAAGGAAATGAGTTCAATATAGCATGGTGATGATTTGGGCTATGCATTAGGAAGTTTTGTCTTATATTCGGGGGCATCTTGGAATGCACATTATGCACACTACTGGTTTGGAGGGTACTGGGAGGCACTGGGGTGCCTTCCTGGGTTTCATTCCTCAGGGGCGGCCAGGGTTCACTGGAAGACAATCCAGTGGTTTGACAGTGTGGACAAACAGGGACTTTGGCAAGGAGCAGGACAAATTAGTTGTTTCTCAAAGCACTGGTGTGACAGGACCTTGAACCTATAGCCATAATCCAATCCCTACCATGGTATGGGTAAATGAATAAATAAATCAACCTCACCAGACAAATCCAAACCGATATTCTCCTTTCAGGCAGTAAATCAGCTTTCATACAGGCTGTTGGCAATTCCTAACAGAGTATGAGAGGGGATACATTGTACCATAATTATTTTTTCAGTAAAGGAAACCTAACTATATTGATGAATGGGTTGAGAAGAACACTAATTTGATTCTCAACACAGTCCATCATCTACTCCTATCATTAAGCTAATTTAATGTGTACTATTTATGCAACCTTTTCAGCTTCTTTCCTTGTTAAACATAATTGATTGGCCAGAATGAAGTGATATCTTTGTACTGCGTTTTGTAGAAACATAAAGTATTTCTGCCAAGGTGATCTGTTTTTATTTACTTTTTGGGAAAGAAAAAAGTTAACTTTTAAAGACATGGAAGTTTGTATTGTAACAACTTGGCAAGACTTAAGACTACCATCTTTTAATTTCAACCTTATTCTATCAGAAAATATTTGCTGCTGAACATTAAAAGGAAAGAAGCGATCAACATCATGGGTTAACTGAAAAGAATATTTTGCTACAGCACTACACCATCTCCAAAAGTGTCACCTCTGCAACAGGAGAAAAAAAAATTCTCATTTCAATTTATTTAGCCACTAATGAAAATTTCTACTAACTCTTCTATTATAAATTGCAGTGACTAAGAATAAAAGGTTTAGAATAGAAACCATAAGTTAAACAGTTTCTTTTTACACTTTTATTAACACAAAGATATTCCTGAATTAAGCAAAGAAAGACATTTAGTAAAAACAGGCTGACAACCAAAATGCAAGACACAAGCTCATAATAAAGCAACTTCTTTAAATGTAAAAAAAAACGTAATCATAGAATGCTTTGGGTTGGAAGGGACATTTAGAGGTCAGCCAGCCCAACCCCCCTGCAGTGAGCAGGGACATCTTCAACTAGATCAGGTTGCTTGGAGCCCCATCCAGCCTGATCTTGAATGTTTCCAGGCATGGGGCATCTACCAATTCTCTGGGCAACCTGGGCCAGTGTTTCACCACACTCATAGTAAAAATTTTCCTCCTTATAACCAGTCTAAATCAACTCTCCTTTAGTTTAAAACCATTACCCCTGTCCTGTCAAAACAGGCCTTGCTAAAGAGGTTGCCCCCATCTTTCTTACAGTCCCCCTTTAAGTACAGAAAGGCCACAATAAGGTCTTCCCACAGCCTTCTTGTCTCCAGCTGAACAACCCCAACTCTCAAAATAAGCCCAAAGCCAAATGCAAAGCAGCAAAGGTGAAAAGGAAACAAAGAGAAATAAGTGCAATGGAGAAATATACCTCTCATGAAGACTAAGTGAAATTTAAAAATACCACAACATAGTAACAGAAAATGACATAAAATCAGGTTAGCTTGCCTAAAGGCAGGTTAACAGCCATTAATATTAGCAAAGTTTGAGACTTCAGCAGCCCTCTGCTAAATTCCTACAACCTACTGATAAAATGTTTCACAAACTCCACACTTCTAGAATGGAAAGGTATCAGTAAGGGTTTGAGACAAAGGAGAAAGGGTCAGATTTTGAGCCACGCTACTACTGTTTCTTGTTTCCAGGAATTCCCTATAAAAAACCCTGGTATTTAGCACACTGACAGCTGTGGTGTTCCCCTTGTCCTTGCGCAGCTGCTACAGCTAGTGAAGCTAGAGGAAAGCAGATCAGCAGCCCCATGGGGTGTCAGGGGAGGCAGGTGGTTTGAGGATCCACATATGAGCCAAAGCAGGCTTGCAGCTGGGCAACATGGGATCAGGGGAGACAATCTTTCTCCTGCACTCATGGGGAAAGCGTGGAGCTTGTCTGTTGAAACTTGCCGAGTAGAAAGTGAAAAATAGTAGTTTATCAGCTTGGTATCTTCTGTATAGGTGTCCTACATGTCTGTGTATTTATACTTAGGTGATGATGAGGGTTTTTTTTTTTCAGGATTTAGTATGCTTTTTAATGTTTAATGGTGGTGGTAACCTAAATGATTAATGATTCCATTATTAAATCAGATATCTATATTATCTATCAACAGTAAAATACCAACCATCAATGAAATCTGCAACCCTGCAGCATTTCTTTTTTCTGCTCATTAAAGGCAAGGGAAAGTATGCTCACTAACTGTGGAGGATATATTCTTTCTTTCACTAGTTAGTGAAGAAATTAATAAATTTAATTACAATGGTGACATAACATTTTATCTTTTAAGGAGGAGCAACTAGAAAAGTATTGGCTGGTCAACCTAACTCTGAGTCTTAGAAAGATCTAATTAAAAAGTTAATTCATTTTTGTAAGCACCTGGAGTGTAAATAATGTGATAAATATATTCAATTAGCCAGTTTAAAAGGTCAACAACCCCACCCCCACCACTCCCCACCCCCCCCAAAAAAAAAGCCGGCATGAATATTTTTAAGATCTGATAGTCAGGTTAATGTGATTTTCTTCTTTGTCAAAGCAGCTGGCTTACTGATGAAGCAGGTAAAGCAAGATGTGACTTGTCCTGTCTTCATAGCAAGTCTGAGAGTACTCTGTGAGGCAGTCTTTACAGTAATATAATGAATTTTTTCTAAATGTCATGGGTTAGAAGCCAGCTATCCCCTGAGTGATTGTCATGTTTTGGTATCAAACTGAAAAGGCTTGGGGTGCTTTTGGTGATCTCTCCCAGGCCTTGTTCAATTGGATGTTGCCATTAGTGATTTCAGTCACGGATCAGAGAATGGTTGTAAGACAGATAAGCATGCAAGTCAGTAATATTATGCCAGCCTTAGAAAAGCAAACATTCTTCTGTTGTACTTCCCTGGGGGTTTTATAAGGAAGGATGGGAAATAACAGTGCTGCTGTTTGGGGCTACCCAAGTTCAGCTGCAGGGTGTGCTCCTTTTTGAAGAAGCAAAAACACTACAGAGAGTCATGGGGAGAGCAGCAGGAAGAATATGTTTGAGCAATGTTGCCTGAGGCACAAAAGGTGTCATGCAGGAAACAGTGACAATTCCCTAAGTCCTCTGTGGGGAAGGACAAAAAGAAACTAATGCAGGCTGCAAGAAAGGACTTATAGCAGGAGCTGCTTTCTAACCATAGATGTTGACATAGATGGGCGGGTTAGACAAACTGCTTTCTGAAGCAGTCTGATTGTGTGGATTTTGCATAGAAAACCAGGTAGTTCTTTGAGTCATTTGTTCCTTTCACTGCCCATTTCTTTCACTCTCTTTAGCAAATTCCCTTTAGTGCAGTAGTTACCCCTGTGAGCCTACCACTTTTGTTTCAATTCTTTTGCCTTGCCTTCTGCGAATCGCTCACCATATAAAATTAAGAAGAATTGTACTTAAACATTTTTAAATGTTTTGCCTCGTAAGAATTGTGACATCAAAAGCATTTACAAGAAATGCAATGCATTATCTGGCAATGTAATTTCAAGGGAGTTAATACATGTACTGTTTTCTGTTTAAAATAATTTGGGATTCTTCTTTAGGTATCTTGCTCACCAGATTTCTTATGTGGGGTATCCTCTGACTAATGTTTTTATACCATACTCCCGTCAGAACTAGAGGTTCTGGACCAAAATACCAAGCTGTTCTTTGCCAATATTTTTACCTGAAGAATTACATATTCTTAATACCTACTCCAAAGTGTATTTGCATTGTAATATATAACTCTTTAGGCACCATCATAAGATATAAAACACATTATTAATTCCTTATTTGCACTTACAGCTTCCATGCCCACCTCTGATGTCCATCTTCCCTCAAAATTATGCCAACCTATTAATTCTTGAAGAGCAGCAGGACATCATCCCACTTGATAATAAAGATGTATGCTGAGATGTGAAGCTGAGCATGTTCTGAATGTCCAGTACTCTTTCAAAGGACAGTAATTGGGTGCAATTAAGAAAAAAGCAAAGCTACATGAAAATTTAGATGAGACTGATAATATCAGTGACTGATTCTCATACTGGAAAGGCTGTACCCACAGAGACGACACACAATTTGTTGTTCTAAAAATATATAGAAAAATGGCTGGAGTCAAGGAGAAATAACCTATGAATTACTGTGAAAATAAAACCTATGATCATTAGAAGTAAAAAACCCCTGTGTGACCTATAGAGTCTTTAAGCAGTATTCTGTTAACAGTTTCTTCCACCAGGAAGTTGACAGTTGTCTTATCTGAAAAGTAATAGCAGTCCACCTTGCACCACACTGACAGGATTTGATTTCATCCAAAGCACTTTAAAGTGAATGGTGACATTACAAAGTCAGTGAAATCCAGAACAATCTTTATTGTGTACTTGGTAAGAAACTGATTTCTTTAAGAAAAGATGGTAATCTATTTTTCTCTTCCATCCTGCCTACTTTTTAGCCATAGCTAATTAAAGGAAGATTGTGTTTCTGCTTGATCAGTTGAATTTGGGATAAATGGCAGACACGTCTCTGGACCTCAAGCCAACATTTTCCTTTAGCTTTAAATAATTACTTACAGCCAGACTGTGCATAACTCACACTACCTACCCACTGAGGATTGTCACTGATTAAGCATCCCCACTAAAATCAGTGAGGACGCTTAACACAGGAAGGATGACAAAGAATGATAGGAACTATCCCTCACTAAATAGTATTGATACTCAGGGTCACAGTGCCTTTCTAGTTGACCTTTCTCCAACAAAAAGGACAGACATGCAAGATTATCAAAAAGCAAGTTAAAGTTTTATCCAAAAGCAAGAGGAAAAGTTTTATAGTTAAATGATTTCTTCTCTTGTAAAACCAAAATAAGTAAAAAATCAGGATGTTTTGCGACACGTAAAATACAAGAGTAATTCTCAAATACAGAAACACGGAACATAGCAAAACTGTACGTAGAAACACCTATTTGTTGGAGATGGCTTAAAAAGCAAATAGGCATCATCTCTTCAGCCATGAAGACAGCTAGCTGTGCACTATTTTTGTATCCAGGTGTCCGTTGCACTGTGCAGAATAAAGAAAAGGGATCAAAGGGAAAATGGTACTCCAGGCTGTCAGTCATGCAAATGTTTCTGTAGCCAATCCCCTCCACTTCAATAAGCTTCTTTCTTGTCAGATATCTCTCCTGTAAGCACAGAAGTTCCTTTCTGTTTTTATTTCCCAGTTCCTCTCAGCAGCAGAAATTGACTGACTCTGAAAGAAGTTGTTTTATGTCTCACAACACTTTATTAGTATTTCTTTTTAAACTTTAAACTTTGTGTGCTAATGATAATTTTCTTCCTCGCCTGCTGCTTTACCTGTCTTAAGGGTGTGCAACTTGAAGTGACAGGATAGTGCCTCAGCTGGAAATGGGAAGTGAGTGAAATAAACCTGTAGGTCTTGCTCCCCTAGTACTCCCTCCCACAAGGAACTCTTGCAGTGACACAGGCAAACAGGAAGACTGTGAGTGGTGGAGGAGGTCACAGCCTATCGATGGTCACCACATCCTAGGAGCAAGAGCCCTTCAGGGACAGTCTTGCTGATCCCAACAGCTGAAAGACAACGTGTCAGAACAGGACCTCTCTGAGCTGATAGAGAGACACAACAGGTAAGCTGAGAAATTATTTTGTGCTTAGGGAAACACAGTTTGCCAGTTAGGTGCTTTTAACAGCTGGAATATTTTTTGAGGCAAAGACTTCAAACAAGGGAGAACCAGATTGTATAATTCTTACTCATCTCTTTCTTTACCCTTTTATAGTATTAAGCAATCCATTTTTCTTTAAGCTTCTCTGATGTTCATTTAATTTGAACATGCTTTAAATGAGAATGTGTGTCTTTCCTTTTCCAAATTTGTGTTTCTGCTCCACATTGAGGTGAGAAGGGCTACCTAGATTGTGGGTGCTTTTCAATACAAGTCAAACAGCTGGTTTGGAGCTTTACTGGATCAATAGCATTTCTCAAACCTTACAAATGTATTGCTTAACTTTCAAATAATGGACAGAATGCATTTATAGTGTAGCTGTGCTTGGGGATAATGTCACATCTGAACTCACAGCATAATTTGATGAAATACAAGTGGCAGATGGCGAACATTGTCCTTTATTTTGTATTCTCCTATACAACTTATGTTTTACTAAGAAAAGCAAAGGCAGGAACTCTGAAAGCTTTTCCCTGCCCCCCTGCCTTCAATTTCACTTGTGAAGAGCAAGAATGAAGCATCATCTGTTAGGAACTTTTATTAATAAAATAGAAACAGCAATATGTATTTTCTTGCTAGAGGTGTTTGGGCAATGAATAATGTCTGTTTTTAATTCAAAACTAGATGAGATTGTCATCACTGTGTTACTTACAGAGCTCAGAGTCTACGCCTTTCCTTCCACTTTTACTGTAAAATCTTTATCACTCTTGATCTTAGATCTCTTCCAGCTCATTAGCATGTCCTCCAACATTATCTCTTCTTTAATTCTTCACTATGCACTCTGTCTTGTAGATTCAGCACAATCTTATCATGACCAAACTTATTTTGATTCTGTTTCCACTTTTCTATAGCCTGTTCTAATTCATAGCTCTTACATATCGATATAAAAATCAAATACTTTCTTTTGCCTGGCATTCAAACAAGATCAAAGCTTTAAGACTGTGTTTGTTAGTGTGCTGAGAATGCATCTTAAAATATTTAATTTGTAAGAGTGATTACGTGTCCTGATTGCATGTCCCAGTATACATCCACGGAAATACATTAATGTCTTTTAATTTTTGTTGGCATAGGACAGTGTACAAAGCACAGCATCCTTCTATGATGCTAACCTGATCAAGAATATTGTTGGTAATAACCTTGCATTGCTACTGATTGTTATAGAAATATAACTCTGTAAAAAGTTAACAGGGCATTTTTATTTGGGGAAAGGAAAACTTGTGCAAAACTTCTTTTTCCAAGTGCTACTGCCACTGTAACACATCTTATTATTTCTGTAAACAGCCTTGAAACTGCTGAAATACAGACAGAGGTGCATGAAGCAAAAGTACCAAAATAGTTGGTCACTTTGGCTTTGTTTTGTAAATTCACAACTTTAGTCTATGCATATACTTTTTTACATTATCGTCTGCCATGGGGTAAGTTGCTATGTTGAAAAAATGTTCAAGCATTTGTACCCTAACAGTAGGGCACAATACACATGCTAAAACAAACAGATCATGAAATTATGGGGAATTCAGAATAAATGTCTGACAAGTTGCTTAGCAGAATAACTGGCTTTGACTCTGCTTGCAGGAAAATATAAAAAATGATAAGACAATTGATGTGGTCATTGACCATTTACAGCTATGTGCCACAGTAGATTCATACTTGTTCTGTCCTACTGAGTAGCTCATACAGATCAAAAAGCCAAAAAATGCCTTTAGACCCAAACACCTGTCCATGCCAATGTGATTTTTACTAGCTCTTTTGGAAGCCCTGTGTGTATTCATATATACAGACAGTCATTGGGGTATTTTGTGGGGTTTTTTTGGCAGCGTACTGAATTGGAACAGAGCCAACTAGCATGGCACTAGAGAGGAGAGAAAAAAAAAGTTGTTTTTTTTCCAATATAGATGGGACATTTTCCAATATAAATCAGAATTTTTCCAAAATCCAGAATAAATATCAGGGTTTCTTCGACAAAAGTACTCTACTGTAGATATATTAGTGAAACTCCATTATAGTTACTTTAAATACACTTTAAATATATAAATACACTTTGACTATGGTTTATTTTCTGCCTCTTCTGATCCAGATAGAAACTGTTTTTCAGCTATATGTCATAAAAGCTAAAAAGTTTTGTGTCTTAAGTCAGAGAAGATTACCTGGGGGTTGTTTAGAAGGCATGTGAAAATTTTAATAGAAAAAAAAATTTTAAGGGTTTTGTTTTTCCCCTACTCCCTTGTGTGAGGTTTGTCTTCTATAACAGCTGGGCATTTAGAGTGAACTACAGATGATAAATCCAAGTATAAAAATAACGTAACGTTATTCTGAAATGACTGCTTGATATTCCGCAGACTCTATTTGCAAGAAATGTTTCTGATATGGCTAGTGTGCCGAAAGCACTTACTGAAATCAACTGTAAGGCCTCTTAAGCCCCAGCCATACTGTGCCAATGCAATGCTTACTTTGAAGTTTTTCAGGCTGCCCAGGGTCAGGGATTAGTTACAGCCTCAGGTCTCTTGTTGGCTACTCTCTGAACCTTGTTGGTATTTCCTGTGCAAGTCTACATGAATTGGGTCCTCCTCCTGCAGCTATACCCAGGGGTGGAGGTTAGATAGCTGGCTAACAATAACATACATCGGACTGGGAAGCCAAAGAGCTGTGTTTTGTTCTTGGCTTTGCTACCATGAATTGCTATGTGACCTTCAGTAAGTCATTGTGGTGCCTTAGCCTTGGCATGCAGCCATGCTCCCACCCAATCGCTCTCCCACTAACCCACCACAATGGGGCAGACAGAGAAATTAGGTTGAGAGAGCTCATGGGTCAAGGTAAGGACAGGGAGATCACTTAGCAGTTACTGTCTTGGGCCAAACAGATTCTACTTGCAGAAACTTAATTTTTTGCCAATTAAAAGTAGAGTAGGATGGTGAGAAACAAAGACAAAAATTAAAACAGCGTCTCCCCTTGACCCTTTTTCCAGGCTCAATTTCACTCCTTTACCTTTTTTTCCCTACCAGCCAGTGCAGGGGGATGGGGAATGGGGGTTGTGGTCAGTCCATAACAGTTTCTTTCTGATGCTCCTTCCCCCTCATGACATTCCCCTGCTCCAGTGTGGGTCCTTCCCATAGGGTACAGTCCTTCATGAACTGCTACAGCATGGGCTTACCTTCATGGGCTGCAGTGTGGACATCTGCTCTGCCATAGGGGACACCCTCTCACTCCTCCTTAGACCTTGGTGGTCATGTTGCTGTTTTACACTTTTTTAATTTTTTATTTTTTTCTCTTCCCCTCTCTCTGCTTGGTGTTTTTGCCCTTTCTTAAATACCCCCACTGTGAACACCTTGACACCTGCACCTGATAAATTCATGTACCTGCGTTTTCTTTGCTTCATTCTTCCTCACCCAGTCATGCTTCCGTTCCTTTGTAAAATGTTTGGAAAGTAGTTGTATTCTATGACTGTTGTAAATGCAATTGAAAGGTGTTATTTTATATTTTATTTGATTTTATTTTATTTTATTCAGGCACAGGTACTATCACCTCTCTAAAATGGAAATCTTCTAATTCTAGATGGAAGCTATTGAAAGTTATTAACTCTCCTTTAGTTAGAAGTAATTTAGGTGTGATGATTTTTAAGAACTCTGCTGAATGTGCTATGTAATATGATTGTCAGTCAAACAATTGCAGCTACAGCTTGCCTTCACCAGAGGAAATGATAAAGGTGGTTACATTCCTTTTTCCCCAGTTTTAGTAACTACCTAAAATGGTACTCATTATAAAGTGACGTCGAAGTGGGGTTCAGGTCCAGTGCCCTTCTCTGCTGCACACTGCTGAGCAGTCTGCAACAAATTGCTTGAGGTCATGGCAATTATCTTCGGGCTTTGGCACTGCAGAAGGGTGTATGCACATGGGCATAGCCTTGTTCACTCTCTTGCATCCCTGTGTTCAGGCTGGGAGCAGCACTGGGCTCTGGGTGTCAGCTCATATTACCTTGAAAGGAGGGCATTGAACAGGAAGCAAATTGAAACCTGAATGCCTCAAGCTGCAAAACTAGTTTAGTGTAGGAACTACTAACATATAATATTATTATGGCCAAGTGTACAATACTGCTGGGTCATTTCCTAGACATACTAGATGTGTCTGCAACTGGGCTGTAGGTACCTAATGCAGGTGTCCTGTCTAGCAGACCCCTCATCAAAATGTAATTTGTTTCTAAATCTTGCAGCTTCTAGGAAGTGTTAGGGACATTGAAATCATGGTGGTGCTGCTTGAATTTGAGTAGTGATAGGATAGCTTTTTATTTTGACAGAGATCCTCAAAACTAAAAAGACCTGAGACAATAGAAGTCTTTACCTACCATGAATTTACTCTGCATTGCTAAAATTAATCCAGAACTGTTAAACTAGTAATTATTACACAACAACTTTGGGTGCTTCCCCCAGTTGTGAGGTAAGGATTTTTCCTAGTAGCATAGAAGTGAGATGAAAACTAATGGACTTCCTCCTATTGCCAATCCTTGGCAGTTCATTAAAGCTTTGAAAAAGTGCTACCTGGTACCAAAAATTATGTGTTGGCTCGCTGCTGGATGTAAATAACCATTAAGTGCTACAGCTGATGTAAATCAATATTATGGTGGATTTTTAAGAGTAAACACCTGCCACTTAAATATACTTTCAACATTACTTTTTTCCTGATACACTAATGTAGTCTTTCACTTTCTCCAGAGACATTCTTGCTCCTGCTGGCTCAGACAAATGTAATAGGCTGATCTTTGCTCTAGCAAGGAAATTTCATTACTGTAAAAACAGGCACTCTTGAGAGGAATGACAAGCCTTCAGGCATGAAACTTCAGATCCTTCTGATCTTAGTGACAAAACTTTCACTGACCTCAGGGAATCCCAGATGCCTTCTTGGAAGCTACTGACTTTACTATAAATCTCTTTTTGGAGGAATTTCTCGCTGTGCTTCTTGTCCAGGGAGTGATCCTCATGATCCATTTATTTCTAGTTTCCTAGCTTTCACATCTGTCTGCTGAACTTTGAGTCCCTTTCCATGTACTTCTTTTTTCTGTCTCACTCAGTTACCTATTAGTTTTCCAGGGCTCCTTCTGCCAAAACATCCTGCTTCCACTGTAAGCATGATATTCTCTTACTTTTTCTTATGCTCAGCAATGGCGTGGGTATGCCAAAAGCGTTCCATAGGCTCTGGACGCTATTTTATCTAGCACATTGTCTGAATGGAGTGTCAGACTTGGCAGAAAAGTCGAAAGGTACCTATGATACTTAATGTTGAGCTGTAAGTCTGGTGCAATTGGAAGGTAAACAATCTGGAGGAGCACAAAAGACTCTCAAAGTAGGGGAGAGAATAACAAACTTCACTGAGACAGCTGGCAGATCTTTTGACTTTAGTTCTTGATGTGTAGGAGGCACCGCTGTCACAGATGAAAATCTTCAGCTCTGATATAATATTTATATTATTTTATACTACCATCTTTGAAAGAAACAGAAATATTTATTGCCCCACTGATGGGCACTGCATAAAGCAACCATTACTGGGGCTGACAGGTGCTTTTCAGAAAGTGGTATCACCACCAATTTTCTTACCTGTCTCTCTCTCTACTTACAGAGTATTTTCAATCTCAGTTTTTAGACATTCATCAGAGCACTAGGCTATTGGTTTCAGTAAGTCTTCTGCAGCAGCTTCCACAATTCCAGCACTGCATGCTCACTGTCTCTCACAATACCTAAGCTTACTTCACAAAATTATCTGTTCCAGAAAAGGAGAAAGGACAACAGTTCTGCCTCTGTCCTTAAGCTTGCAAAGTTTTCTTTGAGGGAAAGCCATTGGAGAGCCAGGTCTCTGAAAAGTAATTTCTGAAAGGTTAAGTAAAAAGTAAGTCTGAAATTATTCTTGATAGTCATCTTAATAATGAAAAATCTAAATATACCTGCGAAGATCTATCTACTCCCTAGAGCTATATTCTTCAAACACCTGATATTAAAAATGAAATAAAGTGATTATCTATACAATTTTTCTTAATGTGGGTATTTTTGTTAATGCAGATGGAGAAAGGATTGCCTGTGGCAGCCCAAAACTGTGAGCATGTACAGTAGAATCTGAGGCCATCCTGAAGCCAAAATCACTTTATATTCTTCTGGACTAGTACTGACAGATAATAAGAAAAAAATTCTATTAGGTTTTGTTTTGCAGCTTATCTTCTGTGTTTATTTCCAGTTGAAAATGATGAATATGGTGCCAGTGTGTAGGCCAGCTTCAGCAAAGTGGATGGTGCCATTAGCAGAAACTAGTGTTGATTAGAATATCTCTTATTTGTTAAAGTCTGAAGACAGGTCTTCCCCCCCCCCCCCCCCCCCATCCACTTCCCCTTTTCCTTCCTTTTGCAATGGCCACATCTGTTTCAGTAAGAGGTTTTCTGTCAAAGTGGCTGGGATCTAAATATGAAGTTTGATAGGCATTTGTACAAATGAGTTGGTTTGTTGTCACTTTCATGCAGTGTTAACATAATTTTTTTTCACTTTAACACTCTCCTTGAAAAAAGAGGGAGATGTGTCCTTGAGGCAATTAAAGTAAAAGAAACTGATACTTCAGGATGGACCAAAGTCACTTTCATGGCTGGAGTCTGAAGAACAAAGATAACAGAATGGTACAAGATGATCTTAAATGTATTTTGTTCAAGAGCCTCTGTTCTGCTGTATCAAACCTTCTTTTCCTGGTGATCATAAGCCTGCAGCCTTTCATTCTCTGTTACACTTAGTAATGGTGCAGCTGCACCACGTGTCCTCCTTAACAGCACAGTGAGCTATTTCCCATGGAGCACAGGCCGAGCTAAACACCTGACATTGCTAAAGAAAAACCTGTGATAAAGACCTGGTGGCAAGTAATAAGAGATGTCCTAAAAAGGAATCAACTGCTGGGAAGCAAAAGAGAGTGTGGAAAGTTGTACTTCTTGAGGATGACAGTGAGGTTCCTGACTTCACAGTTTGCTCTATGACTTTGGACAGGTCAGTGTTGGGGTCTCACCTGCCCCATACCGCAGGGGAACTGTATTGCTATCTGCAGAGTAAGACACTACTAATTCTGTAATAAGGGTGAAGAAGTATGCACCTCTCATCTGTCTCTGCATTTAAAACATAGAAATAGTGTAGGCTTTCCTTTTTGTGAAGCATTTTTCATCTCTTTGAATAAAGTGGGAAATTGTGAATTACCAGCTTCCTCTAATCTTTGTAATCCTTCACCTACCATTGCTGTGGTTTAGCCCAGCTGGCAACTCAGCCCCACACAGCTGCTCACTCACTCCCCCCTGGTGGCATGGGGAGAGAATCAGAAGGGTAAAAGCGAGAAAACTTGTGGGTTGAGATAAAGACAGTTTAATAGGTAAAGCAAAACAGTAATAGTAATAATCATAATAATATAATGAAAATGAAAAGTGGTTCACGCAAGCAAAGCAAGACAAGGAATTCATTCACTCCTTCCCATGGGCAGGCAGGTGGTCAGCCGTCTCCAGGAAAGCAGGGGTCCATCAAGCGTAATGGTTATGTGGGAAGACAAACTCCATCACTTCGAACGTCCCCCCTTCCTTCTTCCCCCAGATTTATATGCTGAGCATGATGTCGTATGCTATGGAACATCCCTTTGGTGAGTTTGGATTAGCTGCCTTGGCTGTGTCCCCTGGCATCCTGGCTTCTTGTGCCCCTGGCAGAGCATGGGAAGCTGAAAAGGTATAGGGTATAGGCACTACTTAGGGAGACTTAGCCACTACTTAACAACTAAAACATCAGTGTGCCATCAGCACTATTCTCGTTGCAAATCCAAAACACAGCACTACACCAGCTACAATGAAGAAAATTAACGCTATCCCAGACAAAGCCAGCACAACCATTGACAGATGCACACATCTCTACCTACATGCACAGCAGTATAGCTTTGATTTTTGCCACATTCACTAGAAATGTTTTTACCTAAAAGTTAGTTTCTTATTATATTAGGATTGATAGCCATGTAATCTATATATACAAGTTGCTAAAATACCATGATTTTGGTTGCAAATCTATAAAGACTAGAGAAGCTTTTAACATAATCATCCACTATTGTTTTAATAATTCTCAGAAAAGGGGAAGAACTACATGAGAAGCAGTGGAATCCTGTAAGTTTGCTTAGGATGTTTTGTCCTTCTCTTCCAGGCTTCAAAGAAGGGTTTGACAAGAAGGAACTGTGCTGATCCCCGCCTACTAAGGCAGCAGTAACACAGGATCTGGGTGGGAATAAGTCCTCATCCCTGCTGATATTCACACTTACACTTATCCATAGTAAATGTCTATCCGGAAGCTTAGGAGAAATTAAAAGTGAAACAGATTTACTGGGCCACAGAGTCTAATTTACTCTATTCACAACCAGGTATTTCATATAATACCTTTAAAAATATGATCACCTCCACCTTTGAACTGGCTAGAAATAGTGATTACAGCACCATCTGGGATGATTTTGACTTCTAAACTCTTTATGGGTTACAAGACTTTTTCTGATCTCCAGTCTAAATGTGTTCATGATCAATTTGTCCCACTCTTCCTCTCCCCTTGTCATTTTGGCAAAACAGTTCTCTGAGTAGTTCTAGCAATAATGTTAAATTCCTGTGACCCTTCATTCCTTCAGTGCTATTGCTAACTGGGTAGCTGCAGAGAGTTTTCCTTCTATAGGGAAGCTCTGTTCACGGGTCAGTTTTATAATTTCTGAATACTTTCAAGAGGAACAGAAAATTGCTTAAGGTCAAGGAAAAGCCTCTCAGTGATGTAGTTACACCATCAGAGTTGACGTTGTCTCCTGTCATGTTAATTGTCAGCTGTGTCTATGCTCATAAATAGTGTGACCTGGTAGGAATTGACAAGGTTAGTGCTATGGTACTGATGTTGGCTCTTTGATGTTTTTTGGAGGTGGTGTGTGAGTTGTTTCAAACAAGTGCTGGTCTGGTCCTCTGATGCATTAAGCAAGTCCCTGGAGAGCGTTTACCTTCTCAGCGTCATCCAGAAGGAACAGAGCTTTTGTGGTCTGAGCCACCTTCATAGCACGAACAACACATGGAGGCGATAGGCAAATTCTCTCCAAAAGCACACTCCCCATCTGGCCTACAATGCTAATGTGTCTGTGTCCTTATTCCTTCTTACTATGGCAGATCGACAGGGATGTTTGTAAGCCTGGCACTCCTCTGCTGCAGGCTTGAGGTGATACCCCCAGAGTATTTGAGCCAGACTGCTCGTCTTTCTGCAAGTGAAACCCCCAGGCATACAAGGTTTAATTATAGTCGCTTTGGGGACATATTAGTATTTCTTTCAGCATGAAATAGAACTGTGAAACTGTGTCTGTTGGTTGCCTCCTCAGCCCAGAGTTTGTACTTGATATTTTTAACGGGGCTATTGATAGGTTTGGTTCTCTGTGGGGTTTTCCTTTTTTTTTCTTCTTCTTTCTTTTTTTGTTTTGTTTAGTGGGTTTTTTCTTTTTTTCTCTTTTTTTTTTCTTTCTTCCCTCAGGCTGTGCTGTGACCTACTGAGTTTATAATTGGAGCAAACTGAAATAGCACCACTGGAGACTGCAGCAATGATCTCATTAAAAAGTCAACATTTGCTAATAGAGAAAAACTGATGTTGAAAATGCCTTTAGGTGGAAATTCCTAACGAACTGGGTTCTTTATAATGATCATTTACATACCTATTAAGGCTGCATTTCCTTTGGAGAATTCATCAGTTTATTGTAGAAATGCAGAATGAAGATGTCATTTCTTTTCTCACATGTAATTTAGAAGTGGACTAAGATGTCATTATTTGCCATGGAAACAGAAGAATGAAAGGCTTGAAGAATGAAAGTCCTGGATATTTTTTCATACTGCAATTAGTTTTGCTGCAGTTTAACTGTCCAATATCTATGTTATGTTGTTTGTTGTGCAGCCTGTTTTGGATGAATGAAAAAAAAATCATTGAAAGCAGGGCAAAATAATCACCTGGCAAGTAAGAAGGTTTAATGAAGACCTACCATATTTCAAGTATTTGCAAAAAAGGAGAAAAAAGTTCTTCTCGGCTTCATGTAGGACTGCAGATTGCAAGGCACGTGAAAGCCTTTAGGTGATGGTATTAGCTCCAATACCCAGCCCGCTCAGGCAGTTGGTTGAAAGGTCTGCTCTTAGCTGCTAGTCTGTAGTGCCCAAAATGGTTAATCAAATAACTTTGAAATCAACACAGAGTCTCTTATTAGGTTACTTAAAAGTGAAAAAACTTCTCTAAGCTCTTGTGGTTTCCATGAAAGACGGGCATAAGCCTCCATGGGACAGACTGTGCTTGTCAAACCCAACAGGGCATTTCACTTTGAGTACATAAGCAGTGTATACATTCATATAGACTGAACTGTGTTGGATTTCTCATGCCCCAACCTGGACATGTGAGTTGAGAACTTTGTGGGACAGAGATTTAATGGAGCAGGGGAGAATTATTTCAAGTGCTCAAGGTTACCAGGAAAAAAGCAGTGGAATCAGGACTGGAATAAAAGACCAGTAAAAGGACAGGGTTGCAGAGAAGAAAGTATACTTGAGACAGCCTTGGAACAGAAGATCTTTTGAGATCACACAGAAGGAATGGAAGTACCAGGGAGAGGAGATAAGGAGCTGAAAAATGAATGAATATGGAATGAGATGCACAAACCTGCCTCTACCTCTTTGACTCCTCAAGCAGGCTGATCTCTGTAGGAAAACAATATCCTGTTGTACGAATTGAATCTATCAGTAAGATGTCATAGAATCAGATAATTACAGAATGGTTCAGGTTGGAAGGGACCTTTAAAGATCATCCAGCCCAACACCCCTGACATGGTCAGAGACATCTTTCACTGGACCAGGTTGCTCAAAGCCCCATCCAACCTGGCCTTGAACACTTCCCAGGGTGGTACATCCACAGCTTCTCCGGGCAACCTGTTCCAGTGTCTCACCACCCTCATTGTAAAAGGTATCTTCCTTACACCCAATCTAAATCTACCCTCTTTCAGTTTAAAAGTGTCCCCCCTTGTTCTGTCTCTACAGGCCTTGGTAGGAATTCTCTCTCCACCTTTCCTTTAAGACCTCTTTGTATTTTGCAAGGCTACAGTAAGGTGTCTCTGGAGCCTTCTCTTCTCCAGGCTGAACAACCCCAACTCTCTCAGCCTAGCAGAGGTGCTCCATCCCTCTGATCATTTTCATAGCCCTCCTCTGGACCTCCTCCAAGAGATCCATGTCTTTCTTGTGCTGAGGGCTCCAGAGCTGGGTGCAGCACTGCAGGTGGGATCTCACCAGAGTGGAGTAGATGGGCAGAATCACCTCCCTTGACCTGTTGGCTGTGCTTCACTTGATGCAGCCCAGGATACGGTTGGCCTTCTGGGCTGCAGGTGCACATTGCCAGCTTATGTCCAATTTTTCATCCACCAGGATCCGCAAGTCCTTCTCTGCTCTCAATCTATCCATCAACCCAGGCTGTATTGACACTGGGGATTGTGTGGACCCATGTGCAGGACCTTGCACTTGGCCTAATGAAAGTGCAATAAAGTAATAGTGAAAGATTTTGCAGTAAATTAATCTTTCTTAGTTTTAATGTGTATTTTCTTGTTATTGGCTTCCTTATTAAAATATAAATAAATACATTGCATAAGAGTTTAAGGGAGTGAGGGACCATTCCTGGCAAAGAGAACCTGCTTAAGACACGTAAAGTGTTTCTGCAGGTATATAAATGATTCTCTGAAAATACATTTCTGAAATAGATTAAAAGAAAAATATTCACTCTGAGCCAAAAAAAAACAGTACCAATGAAGCAACTTTTTAAAATTCCCGATTTTAAATAATTGGGAATTATTTTGCAAATGTGGGATTTGATTTTGGTAAGAGCAATGATGTTTCAGACCTTGGAGCAGTAGTTTGGCTGAGTGTTCAAATATTAATTTCTAAATGATGGTATATGAAATCCTTTCCACAATATTTTACTTGCCAAAATCCTCACTTGCAACAGGAGGTCCACAATTTTGTTTGGTTTGTTTGCTTCTGTGCTGGTTTCTAAACATTCGGCTAGAAATAAGCAAGGGCAATATCTTCAGATTTTCCTCTGGCTTTCCTCCTTCAGAATGGACTTCTGTGTTTTGGGTGGCACCCATTACAGTTTCACAGGAAGATGAAGCTACTCATCAATAGTCAGTCTAATCTAAACTAATGTCCTCTAGAGATCAAGGGTGAGTCAAGACTTTCCTTGTGGGAAAGAGATGATGAAAACCTTCAGTTACTGTATCATTGTGCCGGAGGGAATGGAAAAAAGCAAGATGAACTTATAGAAAAAATATATAAAAACAAACAAAAACTTTCTGTAACAGAAATTATGTAAAAGCATCTGTTATACTGCAGTAGAAGGAAGTAAGATAAAAATTCAGGTAGAGCTGTTTGTTTGTCCAAAATGGTTTCATTCATTGTATGTGTCAGATAACGTCTATACTTCATTTAATAGGAATAATAGAAATTTTAGACTCTTATTTCTAGTTAAAGAACCATTCATGGTACAGAGCATAAATGACTCAGGGAAAACAGCCTTAAAACTATGAAGGGAGAGTGTTAGATGGCTGAAAATGTGACATAGTGACATTCAGTCAAACATCATCTGGTGGCTCATTCAAGCCTGCTGCAATGAATGCTTTCTGTAGGTTTTTATATTTAGCCTTTCAGACGGTGAAATATTTTTAACCAAGGAAAAATGGCTTTCTAGATTTTAGAGGCCAGCCTTATATTGTTGTAGATAGTCCCAGTTTCATAAAATGTAGGGAGTAGCTGCCTCTTGAAATCTGTTAAACTTCTTGTCATCACTATTCCCATTGGAGGGATTCTGTAGCGAATTTTTCCTATGGTATTTAAGAAAACACCCTATTCCCTCCCTGCCACTGTTTCCTAACTGGGAAAGCTATTTCATTAAACACAAAAGCAACCAACTTGTCTAGATATGAAGCAGCTTGAATCCTTCACTTCTGTAATTAATCCAAACCGAAATCACCAGCTAAAACTTTCACAGACTCAGAAGTTCAGTCTGGATGCAAGCCAATCACCACTCTGTTTTTCGAATATAGAATCGACATTTAGTCACAATTTGGTTTAGAAAAACTAAATGTTTAAGCAGTAGTTGCACTTTGCAGAGTCATATGACTTAATTGAAGTGTCAGGTATACATAATATCTATTTAAAAAGTCGGGGTTTTGGTGGTGGTTTGGTGCATAATCCCAAAGACAGAACTAACACATGTGACTGAGCAATACATATAAATGCAATTCCAACCCTATAAAATGTTCAATAAACTAGAAACCTATATTGCCTTTTGTTGCTAGGATGTCTTCTCTTGCTGTCATTGGAAGACACTTTAATAACAAAAACAGGTCATGCTGGTAATGTTTTACACAAAGAGGGATAAGACTGTAAGTTTGACAGTGATCTGAAATGAGAACAGCCTCTTACAAGCCCTCTCCTCGTTCTTAACCCCACTGAATCCACCTTTTTGCAGTTTGTAGTTATTTTGTAGTTGTCTGAAAGCTTAAATCCCAAGCATAAACTGGAATCTACAAAAATTAATAGATGCTTTAGAAACCTTGTTTTACTACTTAAAATTTTAACAAATCAAAGTCCAGAGAACGATAGCATTAGTTTTTTACTGCATACTGCAGAAGTCATGCTTGCTGCATCGCCCACATGTTCTTTCAAAACTAATTAATTTTTCATGGATATACCAGGTAAATTGCCAATTTTGGCATACATAGACATACTTAAAATAGTGCAGTAAGGGACTACAAGATTTTTTTGACATGCCATAGCAATAAAAATCTATTTCAGAGGCTTGCAAGCATCAGCATTTCAAAAGCCATTTCCATAATGCACTATCACATTCTACAAATCATCTGTTATCACTGATAATCTTTTATTAGGCAATTTCCATTTCAAAGAGTTGGTGTTAATTTTTCAGCTTCCTCTTATCCCACCCTTATACCCTTCACAGAAAAAAGTTAAAGGACGTTTATTTTGAAACAAAAGATGACGTGACCCAGTGTTACTTTTAATAATGCACTTTCATATACAAGAAGTCTGATGGACAAAAATTTATTCAGCAAAATTCTTAAAAGTCATAGCTTCATCTCTTTTAAAAATAACTTTATTTTTGTTACTCTTCAGAGTCCTGGAAGCAACGGAATGTTTTGCTGCAATGTGTTACATAATGCGTCAAAGAACATCCAGTCTTTACAGACATCTCTGGTTGTGAGGCAGATTTTGGTCTCATTTAACACTTTCTACACTAGTGCATTCTGCTTTTCTCTGTGGTGTTTTCTCTGGCTCAAATTTTGTACCACAGACTAGAAGCAAACTCTAAAACTTCCACAGAACCTTATGACATCCTATAGTGATGCCTTTTTTTCACAAGGAGGGCTATGTTTAAAAAGACTATTTATGTTCTTAGCTTTCTTTAGAAGTGTCTAAGCCCAAAATTTGGATACTCAGAAGCTTTCTGTTCAGTTTCCTCTTAGCCTGCATGCACTGAGGCTTTTAGCATTCTTCAGTCACTGAACATCTCTGCAGAAAACATTCAGCAATGTAGGTCCTTCCTTTGCTTAAGCTCCTTTGGGTGCTTCTTGCATCAGTCTCTTCAAAAACACCCAGAAAAAAAGCTGGTGGCCTTCTGTCATCAAACAGCTCAGTGTGGATAGTCTTTCTTTTACCCATGGAACTGATTTCGTCTCACACCTCTTACCATGTTGTTTAACTCCTAAGTTACAGTATATTCTGGTGGAGCAGCTCCTGTTCACTCCCATCGAGGCTGTTCCTTTCAATGCCCAGCCTGCAGCAGGAACTCCATTCACCCTAGAGTATCTCTGGAATAGTTGTTGTGCCAGCAGCGCTGTGTATGCGAGCGCACTGACTCACTGGGCTCGGACAGGTCTCAGAGGTCCTTCTAAAGGGTTCAAATTTCATTTAATAATTGGTATTATTTCTTGTACTCTGGTTGATATTCCTTCTGTTTAGATTACTATCATTTCAGCTTCTCATACCTGAAGTAGCATTAGAACACTAGACTTGTTCTATATAATCTTCACTAGTTTTCACCTAGTGGAGTTATTTAGCAATAAAGGTCTTTGTTACCCTTGTTGCTGTTAGACATGTCTGTGAGCAACAGAGAGTGAGGCTTTGTTATGCTGGCTCTGAACAATAAGCAATCTAAATATCCAAATCCCCCAAAAATGGGGAAAGAGAGACAGCTCGCAAGCAGAGTTTGTCTTGGCTGGTGACAGCTTGGGTAGCTTTTGCAGTGGTTTCTCTTGGTTGGATTGCCATCTGGCATCTCTCTCCATTTCCCTTCCCCAAAGGCACTGTGAGTGCTTGTGCACTTATGTCAGAAGGTACCAACTAATCTTAGCTCTGAGTGGGTGGGAGACCCATGTAAACATGTACTCTGGCTTACAACAGTGACCCTTTTCTTTGTTCCTCCTGGGACAGCTGTTGCTGCTTTAGCTGTTTCTGTTATTTGTCACCCACCATACTGTTGTGCTGCCGCTTTGCAACACAATACACATTTCTCCTTGAACTTGTTCCTTGCTTCCTCATAAAGGGGCAATGTAACAACATACAGCCAGGTCGGATGTGTGGATGGGACAATCTTCAGGCTGCAGTGCCAGAGAACTGAAGTACTTCATAGTTCATTCACGGAGTAGTGATGCTACAGAAAGTACCTGGGCAGACACAGGACAAGTCCACTTATACGTTCAGCTCATTTGATCCAGCAATTTACGAAGAGTTTACATTTTAAATAACAACTCAGAAATGTTCCTCTTCTTTATTTAGAATGTACAAATGGAATGGAATCTCTGCAACAGTGATTCATCGTGATGGTGTGATGTAGTTGCATACACAGACTGTAAAGCAGAAAATGCAGACCTACAGATCGAGGTGCCCAGGGGGAGAACGTGGTGCAAATGCTCATCAAAGTTGATGTGGTGGTGTTTTTTGTTTGTTTGTTTGTTTTTAAGTAAATAAGTTGCATTAAGACTAATCAAAAGGAAGCAGCTGCTCTTTGTCTGTGTACTGGTTCTTAAACGGTATTGAAAAGTAACAGTAAAAGAGAGCTGAATAATAAAACAGAGATGTTTTTAAAAGTCATGGTTTGTTTTTTTCAGGAATAATTTGCTTAGGAAAAACTGGTTAAAACACAAAAGATGTACTTGTTTGTACTGGTTCGAAACTGAACTGAGCTGTCATTACCTTGTACTCACCCCTTGTTTTCTGTGGGTAGGCCACTTCAAATCAAAATAGTCTCTGTAGCCACTGGTTTGGGTTGCCTCAAGTTAGGTAACTGGGATGAGTTTCTCTGTTCATTTGAGCCTACTTTCAGAGCAAGCATAGCATTTTCACTAGAACAAGAGAGATGAGGATTAGTGGACATCTGTTATCTATTGGCTTACAGAGAATCAAATACTGAAGAGCATTTATGTTGTTCCTCAGTATCATTTCTAACTGTTAGTAGCATTGACAGGACTGTTAACATTTTTACTTGCTTTGCCCATGCTCTTTCACACATTTTTCCCTGAGGAAGGCTCAGTGGACCATCAGTCCAATAGACTGATATTTCTGCTGCTTCTTAGATACCTTCTTTCTCCTGAAATCCACCAAGTGAACTGTGCTTTTCTGTCTACCAGGTCCCTTAATTGGGCAAAAAGTACAGTGATGAAAAACTTGAAGTTACACCTCAAGTGACCCAAGATAGCACATGGCACCAAAAGATTGTTTAGTGTCTAACTTTGGCCTCCGGAGACCTGCACTAGGGCCAGAGCCATCCTGTGTTAGGCACGGTCCACACACAACACTGAAATTGCCCTTATGCAGAGTTACTCAAGTATAACGTGAAGAAATGAACAGATGCAACAAGCAGAAGAAGGAGTCTGAAACAACAGTGGAATAGAATTGGCTGGTAAAATAAACAATGGTCAAAGTACACCATCTCCTTTCCTGCAGATCCTACAAGTCACTGAACAATGGCTGGAGTGAGTTTAAAAGCATTTGAGGAAAAATAATTACTGTTGCTGTGGTTTCTGAGCATTTGGGAAAGAATAGATTCCAATTGTATCTGCATCTTTTTCAATAACTCATGGGATATTACAGTCCAAGCATATTCTATTCAAAAGTGTTTATATTTTTGAACCAAATTTCTGATGGCAAAAGCAGCAGCTATGTTTACAATTCAGAGGCACAGCTCTGCTGTCAAAGCTCCAGGAAAAGCAGCTGTGTTGGAAAACTTTCTATGAGCCAATAGCAATTTCTTTCTTGTCTGAAGAAGCATGACTCATAACTGCTGTGACATGTGATTTTACTTTTCTTTCTCAAAACACATGGAAAAATTGCTACCTTCAAGCAGGTGGTCATATGTTAAATGGAAATAATGTTCACTGAGAGGCGCATTATTGGAAACTTACCCGCACAAGAATAACGTGCCTCTGCTTCTTCTGGCAGCTTCTGTGGGAGTGGGATTTGGATCAGATAAAGAATCAGTGCTGCCCTTCGCTAATGGAAAATGATTATTTTTTATAGCAAGAGGTATGATAATATGATAGGTGTTATGAAGTACTCCCTTCCTTCCCAAAAGTGTTAATGTCCCAGAATTTGGATGCAAAATAACAGTCTCTAATTCCATGTCACATATTTCAATGAAATATTCACCGTGGTTATCAAGATCTGCCACAACATTATCAAGATGATGTCAAAATCTATTGCATACTCTATGTAGCTGACATAATAATGTCCTTCTGAACTGTGAGCCCAGTGGCAGATACAATTTCCCCTCCATCACCACTGGAGTTTTATACCATGAACATTAGAAAATTGCAATCCTGCCAATATGTAATTGTCACTGAGGGCAGGGCACTTGTAGCAGTCCTGTATTCTTAAAATAGGATTGCTTTTGATCACTAGTAAAGTGCTTTTGTCACATATGACTCTAAGTCACAAAGAGTAGAAATTAGAACTCAAAGTAAAAGTATGATATTCTGCTGTTTCCCTTCTGACACTCCATGTTCAGGTACTGCTGAGTTTAAGCGATTCTGTTCTTCACCTCTCCCCTAGATCCCTCTTGTAGGTGCATTTCTTCAGTTACCTGAAAAGAAAACAAACCCTCACTTGTTTATTTACTAGGCTTTTTTAAATGAAAGATTGTAATAATCAAAATACTTGAAAGCTACTATATATCCCATGGACAAAATTGTAACAGAGGAAAGCAGGAGTATGCCGAAATACTGAGGATTTAGAGCTTTCAGCCCTGAAAGCTAAGTTTTGTTCTCTAACCTCTGTCAAGCTGTATATCCTCAGGCCAAATTATACTACATGTTGCAGTTAATAATCACCAAGAGGCCAGTTTAAATTCTGCCCACCTGCTTTTGCAGTGCATCAGCAATTATTTGGGTATTCAGTAATCTTTTGTGGGTTTTATTGTTGTTAGTTTGGTAGGTTTTACTGTTGAATTAGATCCCAAGGGATCATCTGCCTATCAGTTTCCCAGCAGCTAGCAGGTGTAGTCTGTGGATGATCTGCTGTTATGCCATTAGCTCTGTAAGAAAACCTTGTATTTTGTCACTTGTGATGTGGCCTAATGCAACACAAGACACTTACTTTTCTGTAACAACTATTTATCACTCTTCAGAGAGTGTGCAGTTAAAACAAATACGTTTTTCTTACACATGCATGCTCCACAAGGGCCACATTCTCACTCTTTAATAGCATCTTTTATTGCAGTATACCTCAGATGATGATTTGAGACTTGCAGGAGTAGTTAGAAAGGTAATTTATATGGAGGATGTTACAGGTATTATGTTTTATAACAATTTCAAAGCAATAAAAGGTGAATAAAATTTCCAGAGTGATTGTTTTCTTCTAGGATGCCTAAAATCTATGGTACATGCGAAGTATAAACATAGTAAGTGTTGTTCTTCGTTTTCACACAGGGACTCTGAAACACTGATTTTTATATATATGCTATATATGTGTATGTAATATATATATTTATTCTAATTGTTAGAGTGAGGAGAAAATGCTTGTTGAGGGCAAAAACGTCGAACATTGGCAATCTCAGTGAACTGAAAATATTTTAAAGATGCTGCCTGAGTCTAGGCTCATTTTTTGCCTTGGATCCACAAATATTTATCATAGTTATGAAAGAAGAATAGAAGAGTGTTCTAAGTGAGCAATTTTTTGGTTCTCCAGACGTGTGTTAGAATTTACTCTCTGAGCCCTCTGGAGAGAAAACTGATTTTGTACATAAGAGTGCACTTGGGCTGGGGAGAAACCAAAACCTTTTCTTCATACCCCGCTGCTTCTACCCCCCTGTGTGACATAACTCAATAGGGTAGATAATGTGAGAGGAGAACCTATGAGAGAATGAGAAACCCATAGCACTTACATTTAACCCAGGTTCAAGTGCAGTCTCTACCAACTACCACTGAGTTCTCGATCTGTGTTTCCCGCGTTGCAGTCAAATGCCAGAACTTTGTCAGATGAATGTATATATGTTCTGACATAAAATTAATCCTGGACCTACAGGAATTTTCATTGTTGTTTTCTGACATAATTTGTGATTTTAATTTATCTTACTATGGAAAGGAAATTGTGAGATTTCTTGGTCAGTAAGAAGAGGAAGAACTCTGCCTTTTCTATAGGAAATAACAACCATTGGGAATTTTCCACACAGATAGGCTAGTTAGGCACCAGTCTAGGCACTACAGTTTCTGCAACCTTGCAGTGGTTGTCACGATTTTGAAGTTTAATTGCTCTGCCACTCCTTAAGGCTGCTGGAATGACAAGTGCATCCAATGTTAACCAGAAAATACTGTAGCTTGGTTTAATTTAATGTGTTCCTATAGAAAAAAAAATATTTTACTGCAGTGGATTAATTTCTAGTAAAGAGAACATTTTTTTCCATTCAACTCAGGTAGCCCTGGAACAAAATCACCAAACAGTAAGTCCAGAATGAGAACACACAGAATCACAGAATCACAGGTTGGCAGGGACCTCAGGGATCATCTAGTCCAACCTTTCTAGGAAGAGCACAGCCTAGACAAGATGGCCCAGCACCCTGTCCAGATGACTCTTGAAGGTGTCCAGCGTGGCCAAGTCAACCACTTCCCTGGGGAGATTATTCCAAAGGTGACTGTCCTCACTGGGAAAAATTTTCCTCTCGTGTCCAGTCGGAATCTCCCCAAGACCAACTTGTGTCCGTTCCCCCTTGTCCTCTCCATGTGACTCCTTGTAAAAAGGCAGTCTCCATCTTCTTTGTAGCTAAATGCTAATGTAGATAAATGCGTTGAATGTGTGACTAACCAAGAAATCAGTTCCCATAGTAACACTAACTGCTTGACAGTCTTTAAACTTAGGATCCTGTAGGATCTGTAAAGAATATCATTATTATTATATTGTTGCTGCACTAGGCTATCCTAGCCCAACATAGGAGTTCCACTGTCCTGGTAATGTAGGAATATGTGAAAATATATGTAGTCTTTTTGGGAAACATATAGTTTTCTGAATTGAGGAAAAGATAAAATGAGTACAATGAGCAACATGGGGGCTTCATAGCTAGCAATGTGCACAGCATGGTAAGCCTTTATCATAACTCTCACATTTTTCCCTCTCTGTCAAGTTGTAGCACCCTATGATCTCTTAGCATTTCTTTCAGCTCCCACTGTGGCTGCAAGGGATTTACCTCTAAATTTTCACTCTGTCCTTTCCTCTCATCTATGTTGCTACTTAAATCTGGTGGCTTTCCAGTAACTTATCTCACAATTCTATTCAAAAGAGTCTTCTTTCCACAGGGTGTCTTAAGGCACCTTTGTGTTCATAGTAGCTGATGCACTGCCTGTAGGCTGTGTCAGGCTTTGGGCTTCACCACATCTTTACCATCCTGGAAATAAAGCTCTAGTTAATGAAAACAACCTGTACAAAATGAACAAACAAATAAACAAACAACCTACCAGGCCTTTGTGCATAGGTTAGGCTTGTGTGTATTTGTTGCAAAAATTCACATACACATCTGTATGTTATTAACCTGGCTGGAGATATACAGTTCTTTTTCAGACCCACCTCTTGCTCATACTTGCAGACTCCTTCCCAACTCCCCCCACCCAAAAAAAAAAAACAAACCCAAAACCAAACCAAACCTAGAGCCAATTTTAAACAAACCTAGACCCAGTCTCTAATCAGATCAAGCAGATGTCAAATCAGCTTGGACTCTTCCTGTTTACGGGGAAAAATCAAATGAAATTCAGCAGAATTTGCTAGGTAGTGGATATACATAATAATATTAGGAGTTTTTTGAATCACTTAACTCTCACAGATAAGGAAGTCTGTGTTTTAAGACCCTCTTGGAATTAAAACCATAATGAAAAAATTAAAATGCCAAAAAGAAAGCATGTTAACCTACTACATGACGATAGATACACGTTTAAAACTGCTCAAAAGTCATGCAGTTTCCCTCTAAGGTTTGGTAATTCTCCCTTACTGGGGCTTGCCATTGGCTTTGCCAATATTGCTACAATAACTACACACAAAAATTTTTGAGATTTTATATGTATATATGTATATATGTACTTCCATTGACCTAATTCTGACTGTTAACAGAACACTAACTTGCTTTAAAGATTTCACTTCACTTTTTCATTTGTGTGACCAGTCCAGTCTTTTTCCTCTAGCTGTTCTAAATATAATTTATTTCTCTCATAATTAAGAATAAACTGTGTTTTTAATGCCCTTTCTGCAATGTAAGACTAGCATATCTCCATTCCAACAGCACCATTGTTAAATAAACTCAGGATTCAGGGACCACAATTTAAGTTTAATTTGTTCACAGTTTAGAGTTGTGATGTGGCAATGTGACAGCAGTCACCTTCTTCCACTTCCAGCTGGACATTTAGCTGTAACGCCTTCCCAAAAGCATTTCAACAGGTGGTCCAAGCTTTACAAGTATATCTAGAAATACGTTATTTTCAGGGTCCGTGTACAGTTAGCTGCCCTACCACTGTAGAAGGTGTACCCAGTAATATCACTCCCTTCTTTCCACTTTTTGTCATGTCTTGCTAGGATTTTTATTCATGACCAGTTCAATTATATCTGATACTTAGCAGTAAAAATAAATAAATAAATCTTAGCATTGGTGTGAAATTTGGATTTTAGATTTGGTGTCCTTGTATACAGTGTTTTCTCTATAAGCCTGGGGTGTTCTCCATGCCAGTGCTCTATAGAAACTGGTTTTTTGTACATTGTATTGCTGTATCACCTAAACATCATAAGTAAGAGGGATTAAATCTCCTTGTCCCCATTCTCTGCTACACTTGGGGTGAGTAGGGGCTGGGAGGTGGGTTTGACTCCCTGATCCTCCTTTTTTGTAACATTGGCTTGAGGCAGTAGCATGGAGCTACCGGTACTAGCTTACTGTAAAGCAAAGTAATGGGATACAAGCTGTGCGGCTCAATGCTGTCTGTCCTTAGCAAACATCAAACAGCCTCTTTCTCTTCAGAACGGTAAGCGTAATAAGCACAGAAGGTGGCTGTACATCTTATTAGCTTTAGTCTGGCAAAAGTTGCTGTTACTTTTTCAATTAATTTTCAAGTCCAGACCTTTGGCTAGTTCAAATCCAGTGTTTCATGTTCACTAAAGAAAGCAGTTTGTGTGCTGGAAAGTTTGGTCCATTAAGTCACATTCATTGTTAATGTAACTTCTTTCAGCATTCTTGTTAAGCTTTGGATGAGTTACTAAAGATAAAAGGAGCCTATAACTTTGTGTGCATGCACATGGCTTCACAACAATCTGTGGGAAGCAGGAGACAGCTCATGAGAGAAAAAGGAAAGAAAATTATTACCCTGCAGCATGTTTCATTAATACGCTGCTAAAAGTTCCTCTAGATGGTTGTGTTTTCATGATTTAGATTCTGGAATTAAAACAGTTAAAAATTTATCAAGCCTAACCTAGATGTTCACTTCAGAAATGCAGAGGATTAAAAAGCTCTTTTCCTAGGATTATTTACTATTGTCTCTTTGCCAGAACTTAAAACAAATAGATGGAAAGGGTCTTTCCAGTGTTCAGTCATTACCTTTAGGACAAAGAAAACCATATTAACCTAACTAAGTTGTTCACCTCACTCTGAGGAGAAAGAGCATGATTCATCCCACCAGCTTTGGCTTAGGAATTGAACTCTCACTTCGGACAGTAAGATCTTAAACCATTGCAGAAATTGCTTCAGTGAGTATCTGTCTCTGGTTCCCATCCTGTTTTCATCGAAATATATGAGGAAAGGCTGAAAGGTGTTGGTTCCAACCTATTATTCTGATACTGATTTTGATAAACTGCTGAATGATTATGCATTAATTCATGCAAAACTGAAGTTTTGAACCTAAGTCTCAAAATGCTGTGAGATAAGATTTCCCACTTTTCTTAGTGGAAGTATGGTGAGGTTATTTCACAAGTCTTGTTCTAATAAAACAGAAACATTTATCTCATGCTTTTAATGTAACTATAGCTATTAAAACTAGCACTTCCATTGTCTTGTTGGTAGAGAGAGGTATTTTGGGATTTTTTGTTTGTTTGTTTGGGGTTTTTTGTCACACATCTTTCCCCTTATGTTTCTTTCTCCGTTCTTTAAAGTTGTTTGAATTAGATGCAGTTGTTTGTCAGGCCAGATTTGGAACAAAAATATGTATGATATGTAAGTAGATTCTTGTACATAAGATTCAGATATTGCTATTTATGTTTGATGCAATAAGGGAACTTTCCTGTTTTAAAAACCATAAAAGGGAAAAACCTCAAATACAGAGTCCCTAAATAAATCCTTTTTCTATAGCCCCTAAAAATAAAAACCTGTCCCTTGATTTTATTCCTCCTCCAATTTATTTTTCTACGTGTCATTGCTTCATTGCTGTTACTGTAAAAAAATAATTTTGTAGCATGCACTGACCCTGTTTTGGGTATCTGCATTACGCCATGCATAGATCACCTGGTGACCACAACACTGTATGATGTTCATGTTTTATATTAAATTGTAAAGTGACAGAGAAGTATCATCTGACTGTTTCCAACAATGAAGATATACTGCTCTATAGGCATTTGGATGGGAAGCTAACCTGGTCCAAACTCTGAGACAGATCTGCTCAGATTTTCTCCTTACAGCGAACTTCAATGGAAGACCAAAAGACTCTTAAAATCAGAAAATCCAATTTTTCATTGAAAAAGCTAGAAATGTAACTCTTTTGAAATAAAGAAAACACAAAGCAACAAATTAGGTCAGAACAGAAGTAAAAAGGGTCTGTATAAGACTCACTGTCTACTGCTCTCTTGTCAGCCAAATGCTGTTGCTGCTGGGACATCTCTCCCTGAGATGGTGCTTCAGCTTGAGAAGGGTCAAGTAGGAGCACAAAGCCCTCTCCTTTGCCCTCCCTCCATGGAGCTCTGCCTGCCTCAGTCTTCTTAAAAGAACATACAGATCCAAGGCAAGAGTACAACAGATACTGTCTGTCATGGGCAAAATGACCACAGTATTCTTGGGTGTTGTTCTAATTTTGGGCTGGGGAGGGCCTGTGGATGGAGGTGGTTTTTTCTGCAACAGTAGTAAAAGGTCAACCACTTAGCTCTCATGCAGCAAAGCCGTAACTGTTAATTGCTTTTGTATGGAACTCCTTTTATAAGATATGGAGATATATCAGCATTTTAATTTCTACTTTGGTTGCATACTGATGCATGCAAATGCTTAATTAATTAATATTCTAAATACTATTCTATTCTAAATAACAAAGGTATTCTACTGACTGAAGTGATAATTTGGTAAATAAAAATTCCAAAAAGGAAGAGAGGCATTATGACCCAACACCAACAGTGTCTCCTGCTCATTACAAAGAGGAAGTATTTTCAAGACAGCTAAAATGTCACTCAGTGTCAAAAAAAAAAAAAGAAGAAAAGTTTTGGCAGAGAGATTTCAATTCTTGCTTTAAACTGCTGAAGTGAGATATCAGTGTACCAAAACCCCAACTGTGAACAAAATTAATGCTTTGCAGCTTTGCAAATTTTAGACATGCATAGAAGGATAATAATATGATAACTTAAAGTAGTTACCATTCACTGTAATATTGCCAGTGACAGTTGAATCAAAGACAATATAAAAATTTTATGATATGTGTCACGTTTTGATAATGAATCTATTAATTAGTACGCACTTTTTTGTGCCAACAAGTTCATAGACTATGCAGCTTGCAGGTGAGTCACAAGAGGTCTGGAACACTCATGTATGTTGAGGATTTGATTTTGGATTACTGAATAAGAAGTTGCCCAGGGTGTTAATCTGTATTAGGAAATTTCTAAAACTGTCACCTAGGCAATACCTTAGCAAACTGGACTTGCAGGTTAAGAATGTCTGGTGGATTGCGAGGAGTTATAGTCTTTTCTTCCATGCTTATACAGAAGAATCTACCTGTGGGAGACTGCATAGTGCATGCCCTTTTTTTCGCCTTCTATAGTTATGGTTAGGAGAACTTCTACTGGGAATATTCTGCAATGTGGCAAGGGTGAATTGACGTCCTCCAGAAATTCAGTCATGAGGGCCTCTCTGCTTCTTGCTCGCTTCACCTGTGTGCTTTGCCCTGCTTCAGAAGAATGCAGTGGTCCTAGAGGACTCCTGGAGAGGGATGTGCCTCTGGAGTAACCACACCTTTGAAAATCTGCAGTGAAAACAAGATAGCACCTCTCATGGACAAACTAAGACAGATTTTGGTGTGTCACATGATAAACAAATTATTTCTACATTTTTATTCATACTTAGATGTGTATGCATCTAACATATAAGGTTTACCACAGTGCTGGATGAAGAAGATACGTAGCAAGGATGCTGCAACCGGGTTCTCCTCTTTGAGGAGTAGCAGTTTCTAGTGAGCTGGAGGTATAAAGGGACACTTGTGCCATTATTAGTATCACCCCACCATTTTGATTTAGTGACCTGTTAGGTTTTGGGCCTCTTTGGTAAATTAAGGTAATTTGGGATGCGCATGCAAAATCATGTTCTAGTCAGTTTTTTGAGGTAATCTGTCCTCTGATATATATTACTTCAGACTTCCCTGGTATCTCCATGCTGAAGGTTGACTTCCAGTGTCTGAATTTAGTTTTCATTACTTCTTTAATGCTTTTCTGAAGAAGTGAAGTTGAAGATTCAGCAGTAACTGAAGAATTTTCTGCAGCTAGTATTGCTATGAAAATCAGAGAGGATGACAGGCCTGAGATTTGAGAGAAGTTTGCCAGTAGCGGACACTGTCATTCCCTCAGCCAAAATATGGATCATTCTTGTATATTCGGACCAGAACTTGCTCTCAGCAATATTATACAATTTCCTGGGGTGGTGGTGGTGTGTGTCTTTTATTGGAGATAATTCTGTGTCGATTTAAAAGAGATAGCAGGAAGAGAGGAGAATTTAATTTTTTTTCATCAGGTGATTACCTACACAATATTTAAAGTATTTGTATCTTAAAGCTGTTTTTCTGCAGCAATAACATAGAAGAAAGGGTGAACACACAGCTTTGTTTTCAGTGGATATCAGTCCAACTCTCTTACTAGAACTAACTATAGCTGAAATAAAGAAAAACCATTTGTTACTCTTAATTAGAAACAGCAAAAAAAAGAAAGCAATTGTTGTTCTGATACATTGATGTATTTGGCTGAAGGGGTTATTGCCATCAGCAGACAAAAGCTGACACATGGCATTGTGCTGCACCACAAATTGTGCTCCAATAGGCATGCGAACACAATGGTGCTCACGTTTGCATCATATGGCATTGGCGTAACACCAGAGACCCAAAATGTTCAGTAAGGAGAAATCTTTTTCTTTGTGCGCCAGCAGATGGAACTTTAAATTGTGTCACTGCTGCAGAGCTGATAAAAAAAGCCATGGCTGGCACATAAAAACTGGAAGTATTTAATGTAAATCCTAATGAAAAGCCAAACAGTTATGGGTCTGGAAGAGGAATCAGCCCTTCAGTATGTGTCAGGGAGACAAACACAAGGTAGGTCAGAACACATAGGCTGTCGATGATGGTGCTGGAGAGGTCAGTGCGAGGCAGCAGTACCGGCTGAGGTAAGAATGGCATACATTGTGTGGATGAGGTCCACAGCAGGAAATTAATGATTTAAGCTGGTGAGCTGTTATATACATCAGGCCAAGAATATGTCATAAGCTTTTCTAAAACTAGCTGAGAGCAGGAGCTGAATGCTCAGCTCTTAAAGATAGAACAACAGAGAATACATCTAGAAGGGACCTTTTAAGATTATCTAGTTCATTCCCAACCTCAGGAACTCTGCCTGAAAGTTTCCTAAAAAAAGGTTTTTTCTAGGAGATCTTATAGTCTTTCCTAGATAATCCATTCTTGCCCTTAACCATCCATACAATCAAAAACATATAATCTATATGCAATTCAGGATTATTGCTTCTCCTCCTACATCCATGAGGACAAGGAAATATTTATTAATTTTTTCTTTGCAGTGTAGCCCCTAGACTAAAATATCCCTGCCATCTCCAACATCCTCCACCCCCCTGTCCCATGTGTTTCCTGTTGTTGTTAGTCTCCTCTAGAAACTTTTCACTAAAACAATAGTTTAATCTGTGGTACTTAGAGGAGAGTATTCCCATTAGTAAGGCTTTTACTCATGTGGGTTCCTTACTGAGTCCTATTAATACCTCAGATAATGCCTTATTGCAAAAGTATGAGTTGGTAAAACCTCTTTGGTCTGTGAGTCATTCCATCCCTAGTTCCTTTCCTGCAAAGCAGCTGCATAAATGTTCGAGTTGAACTTCTGTAGTTGATTATTCCCACAGAAACATAATATTGTGCACAGATATTTCCTTGAGTTGTCAAGATCATTTTAAATGCCCTCTATCTGCCAGAGAGCAATCTCTTCCACTTCATACACACACAAACTTATTAAGTGCACTGTCTGCACAAGGATTCAGATCATTAATGTGAAAACCCATTTGATATATTTTTCCAGTTTGATGGTGAACCATTAAGAACTATTCTGACTATGACTTTTCTAATCACTTCTATATTTGTTTCATAGTAGCTCCCACCTGGACTGTATTTCTGCAGTATACTTATAGAAAGGTTGTGAGAGACAGTCAACACCCTCCCTAAAGTAAGAGATATTGCATCTAGTGTCTTTTGTCAATCTACACAGCTTGCTAAGGTTTTTTTTTAGTCTTTACGAGATTCTCTTGGAAAGCTATGCATTTTCCCTTACTTGTGGCTTTTAGGTTAGACAAACTGGTGTCAGGAATGCCAGAAGGCAATTGGCTAATGGAATTGAAGACATCTTGAGGTCTATTTCATCCCTGTTTTCTGTGACAGAAAGCCAGTGCTGGCTAGATTGCTCTTTGGCACTCTGCTAGCTTTATATAAGCCTGATGAATCCAGCCTACAGAGATTTATCACATAAAACTCAATTATATGTGCTCCAGGAAAGAGCTGGAACAAAGAGATGCATTGCGATATTAGTGAAAAAAATCTTTTGGGAAATGGAGAGGGGTTATTCAGGATTACATCTTACCTTTAAGTAAGGATAGATCCCAGAGTAAAATCTTAGTGGACTCTTTGCTTTCATATCTTCTTGGTAGTTGTATATTTTATGTTCTGTCAATACAAATAACTTGTCAGTTTGTCCTGGACTCCCTTAGCTCCCTTCTGCTCTGCTGTCATTTTTCTAGTTGCAAATCCACCACCAAGTTTCCAAGGGCTTTGACACCGAAGTTTTGAAACCAATTCAGCTTGAAGTGGCCTCCATGGAGTTATAGGAGTCACTTGCACATCCTTGGTTCAGGCCTGCGCTTGTGTCCTCCTTTCTCTTTGCAGAGCTGAGGTGTGATATAATTCTGTGTGCCATTTCAGAATGAATAATGGGCTGAAAGGGAGAGACATGAGCCATGTTTTAAGGACAAGTGCTTTGAGATGCACTGAAAATAGATGTAATAGCTGTTTTGTTCACAGCTCTCAGAGCAAAGAAATACTGGGAAAGGAGTATAGAGTGGATAAACAGCTTTTGTTTTCTGCTTCACCTGCATATGATAACTTCCTGTTGATATCAGAGTTGCCTCCAGCCTCAGCCCTGGTTTGCACCTATTCAGCCCTATTGTGATTACTATTGTGGCAGTAGAAGAGCTTAGTACTACTTAATACATGCAGCTAAGAAGCTGGACTTTTGTCTGTACCGAAACGCAGTTTTTCATCAAGTAAGAGTTATATAACAATACATTTTCTTAAATCTGGCCCTTCGCAATAACTTTTTTTTTATAACTGGTGCTTAAAACAATAGTACAAGTAGTGACGCCTAACACCTTATTTCTATGTTTTCCATTGCACAAACACATTAAACAAGTGCATATAAAAACTGCATGACAGTTGTTTTAATATTTCCATGAGGCTTAGACAGCAAGACTGGACTGCACAGAAGGTGGGCAGAGGCAGAAACTGATGTTCTGGGTAGGCCATTTCTGAAGGCTGAGTATTCCTTTAACCATGTACTTGTCTATCCTGGTTTCTTCTTCCAGTTAGAAAGATAATGTGTATCTCTCTTTTAGGGGCAAAAAATGGCAATTCTTATGTTTCAGCAAATACAGATTGTAGAATTTGTTATGTTATTTCTTGTTGTAGTCAACAAACAAAACAATAAGACACTTTGTTTTGACTTAGCAGATATTCTGGAGTAATCTTAAGAAGTTGGCTTTTTTGTTGTTTCCAATGTTTGTTGCCCAAACAGTCTGTTAAGTTTGTCTAAGTTCCTCAACAACTTAGGTCTTGTCAAGAGAAAGGCAGTCTTGATTCTATCTGGAATATTGAAAAAGGCTGAGAATTGATGTGTAAAACGATTTGTAAGCTCTCATCCCTTATACTGTAGATGCAAACACGTGTACTGAAAACATTGGGGCTACAGATGTGAACATTCAAATACCTGTGATTAGCAACACAAGTACTGGCAAATAAGTAAACTCACTGTGGATAACCTTATACTGATTTTTGATGAAAAGCTGCATATTTCTGCCCTTTTTTCCTTTTTCTTCTTCTTTTACCCACCCTTCCCAAATACAAAAATGTGTCAAATTCTTCTCACACCTAAATGAAAATGTTTCTTTTATCATGTAAGATATAGCATGATTTTTTTTTTCAATAAATGTATTAGGGTTCCACCACTCTTATTCAGACAGTCAGCTACCCTGGAGCTATGCAGTTGGCTTGTTTGGCTGCTGGAAAGACATCAGAGCAGTTCACCCCAAGGGTGGGTGATGCCTTTCTTGCTACTGTTGCCAGGCCCAGGCTGTTATGCTGCTAGTCCGACCTGTGGTCACAGGGACTGCAACTTGTGAGAACAGCATGAGATATTGTACTGATAAAAATATTTGGAGTTACACCTTGGCCTGAATCTTTTTCGACCTATGGCCTTAGTGAAATCACAATATAATTAAACCTGCTTAAATCCAGGGGACTGAAACTCCTGCTCACTGAAATATTTCCACTGCGTCCCACACATGAGCTAGAGGCACAATCTGTTTTTCAGTCTCTTGCTCAGTTTAATTAATACAGTGCATCTCTTAGAAAGGTACTAAAGAATGCCAGGCACCTTTCGTTCATCTAGATACAGGAGTCTTAGGTAGCAGAAGCCCTTATGTGAAGGCTAGACTCTACTCTGAGGTATCACCTCTGGAATAATTGCATTACCTGCACAAAACAATGCCCATAACAATGAACAGAACCTGTTCCAGGCTTTTACTTGGTTTCTAAAGTATTTGGCAGCCACTGCAAAATTGTTAAAACTGAATAATCATCTTTAGAAATCTTGTGTGAAGTGAGAACTTTTTCCTGTTCTTCAATATCTACTAAGTGATGTAATTTCATAGAAGATGCAGAAATGCTTGTGAGTAAAAGCACCATGGTAGTATCTTTAGCTTACAGTTTTGTGGATGCAAAAATGCTCAAGGAATATATCAGATCCACTCTAGAAAATAATGCAGGTCTAACAGTGTCAGGGCACGCTTCTGGTGTCACATCCCTCTCGAGTTTACTGCCAGCTGGGGTTATCTTCTTTAAGAGGCGTGGGGGAGAAAGGGGGGTGTGTGTGTGTGCGTGTAGACATGAATATTCAGTCTGGTGCAATATTAAATGCAAACCCCAATCCACTTCTATAGTCATGTGGCAGGAGATGCGATTGTCTCCCAGGACCTTGCAGGGGCAAGTGCATACTAGGTTGTCCTGTCTGGTTAAGGGCTTCCAATATGATGTATTATCACAAACTTGACTCTGATGTATAACAGTTGTGGGGTTTCTTTTTCAAATTTTTTTTTTTTTAATGAAGAATCAACCTTAGTATCTACATGTTGTACAAGACACTGGTTTAATGTTCACCTCCTTGAGAAATTTCTCAGAGTATCTTTAAAGGGCAGTGCATGTGTAACGATTTGAGTCTTCCTACTAGGATGGCTACCATGCTCTCATATAATAAGGCTGTCAATTATTTTAATATGCCCATTCAATGTTAATACATATGTCACTTACATATCAACAGATAAAACGAAGAATTCCCTAGCTTCATGTGTGCCTGCATTATTGCTCTATATGGCTGAAAACAAGGTGACAGAGTGAGTGATAGTAGAGTAATAAATAATGGAAGTCTGGGGCCCATACAGGAGCCACATATGTCTTGAATACTGAGAAAACAGAGCACCACCTCTCAAAAAGGAAGTCTTTAACTGTAAAAAAAATGCATCAGGCAGCTTAGGGATGTTCTGGAAGCTTGTTATAATGTTACCAAGCTCACAGAAGGGAGCTTGCTCTGTGAAGAAGTTTTGTCTTTTTGCTTCTGAGGAGGCACAGCCTGATTATGTTGAATGGCACAAGAATGACTGTTGTAGAACCCTGTGTTTGTCTATTTGGAAATATTTATTTTTTTCACTATGTTATCAAATTTAATTTCAAAGCATTTGTTTCCTTTTCAGTTTAGAAGGACGCCAAGAATTAACAGTGGGGCAAAAGTGTTCCATTTTTATCACTTCAGAATGGTTTAGGGGAATGGTAGACCACAACTACAAATCACATCTTTAAATATTTGTCTACCTTGGGGACTACCGCTTGGATGATACTGAATTTAATCTGTTTACAATTGATTTTATTTTGAGAGGCAAATGTTTAGGGTGAAATCCAGCCTTATTCATGAAAGGTACTGAACTCAATAGCTGAAATCAATGAGAACAATGAATACTTATTATATCAAGATGTAATGAATTATGCTTTCAAGTGTTTAGTCCTCCTCAAAGTTTATCTCATAATGTGATTAATCACATAGGTATGACAGGCAGGATTTCAACCAAAACGTTCTTGCTAATGTATCTAAGTATGTGCAAATATTGATGAAAAAAGAAGCCGGATCTTTTCAGGCTGAAAAGTGACTTTCTGACCTTCAATAACTTTGTTACTCTAGTGAGCTTACTGTAGATGGAGAAGAGGGAGTGGACTACATACCATTGTAGCCACGCTCTGCTTCCTTGTGTGCTTAAGGCTGTATGTTGCACAAGGATCAAGTACCCAAGTCCTGAGATGTGAGGAACATAGCTGCCCTGCTTTCCTGGCTTACAGACTTACCAAGTTACTGGAAAGCATGACAGGAACTGGGCCACATACAGAAAGATGCCTGGCTATGCTAAGGTAGCTAAAGGGAAAACGGAAATTACAACACACTTAAAGCATGATGTAAAAACACTTCAGTTTTCATGAACCGAGGCAGAACATGGCTGAGAAGAAAGGAGTATTTATAGGTGAATACCAGGTGAAGGTCCATGGTGATGGCACACACAGCACACATCTCTGTTGTTCTGGCTGTGGGCTGGGGCCAGAGTTTCTCCAAGAGCTTTGGCATGGACAGGAGCACTGAGAAATCACAGGATAAGGAAGCACAGGAGAGCACAAGTGAAGAATGACATTTGATGTTCTAAATAAATGTGATTCTTCCCTCTGAGCTTGTCGGGCACGCCAGAAAACGCAGAAGATATAAACAGAAGGATATAAAGCTTCCCTTGTTCAGTCAGATATATACAAAAGAGAAATTTCACCTCATCAGTGTCTTTTTTAACGTGTAGCAAAATTTCTTTTGCTGAATTGCTTCACTGATGTGCAAGTCTCTGCTGTAACAACTGCTACACTGACATCTTCCATGCAGTGTATATGCCTGCACTTCTAGCACCTATTGTGGCCCAGTGAATTTTGCTTTCTTTACAAATTGTGGCCTAGCTTTAGGAGGAAAGCATGAGGGTGCCATCTGTGCCCAAGCCCAGCCTAGATCAGCATGAGCTGGGATCTCCCAGAGAATTACCTTCAGCAAACGAGGCATTGCATCCAAGTCCTGGAAAAAAAATGTTCTAAACTGTGTTTTATGTCTATTTTTGTCAGCTCTATTTTTTTTCAAAAGGAGAGAGGTTCCTACCTCAGAAAGGCAACTCCAGACCATGAATCACAAGTGACTGGAAGAGGATTCTTGACTAAGACAGAAGCCTTGAAGAGCAGTGAGACTTACAATATTTTTACACTAATGGGGTCCGACAGACCTGGGCTTTCTGCCTTCTACCGCTCACCTTGAGTCCATAAGTGCAGGGAACAAGGCTGTGGGACATACCTGAGCTGGCTGGACAAGCAATTTGTGCTTACTAGCTCAAGGTAATATGCTCTCAACAATTTTGTTTATTCAATTTGTATCTATTGCATTAACAGATCTACAGCTCTCATGGGGAAAAACAGCAGCTAGAAGGATGAATATAGCCAAATACAAATAATTACTTACAGTTCAACCCTGGGGATATTACACCAGCAGAGACAGAATCATTGTTGCTGTTAGCCATCTCGCTGGAGTTCAATAAACATATTTTTACAAAACCCTAAAGCTTTTGCTGATGAATCACAAATAAGAAACCTAAAATGAACCATAGCTATTTTGTCTTTTCTTTCTATTAGGGACCAGTCACATGGGAAATGTAGGAAGATGCTGAATCATTGGAGCTATGTAGGCATGACAAGAAATGGCAACACAAGAGAGCTCAAGACTGTAGTGGTGCTTTGCTGCTGTGTTGATATATAGATACACAGACAGGAGGGCTTTTTATGCTCTTTCATCTCCTTGTCTACCTGAAAGCAACTAGCAAAATACGATAAGTATTCACAAATACTAACTTCCATCTGGGAGCTCTTCAGGGCCCTGTTCAGAGGTAATCCACAGGACCTAATACACAATCATCTTCTGCCTCTAAATGTTTCCTACACCAGAAAGCAATGTCTTATCTTTGCTGAACAGTAAACACTGGGACACAGAAATTAGATGTTACTCCATCAGTCTCTTTGAGGCAGTGTTCTGGTAGGCTTTTGTACAACACATTTTGTACAAAATCTAGAGGACTGCACTTTTAATGAAATATAATGGCAAACATTGCTTTCTTTAAAACACGGCTGGAAAAGGGGATGGAGGTGATGCTCTGGACTGGTATAAGACAAATGTCAGAGCCTCAGAAGTCAGGAATCCCTGTCTTACTGAACCTGTAGGCTGTACAGTCACGCTCCTTTTCTCTTCTTTTTCTTCCTCAAATACTTTATTCAATGCTTTGGCAGGGGAAAGATACAGACAGTAAAATATTAGCCTGGGAGGTTTTCCAAAGGGTAGGAGATGAGTTTCTAATCCTGAGATGACGATGTAGGAATGAAGATGCTGTTCCTGTTCTGGCTTTTTTTATATACTGATGTGTGTTCAGAAGAGGTTTCAGGCTCTGAATTCAAAGTGGAGAGAAGTGCTCACCTCTGGTGTTTACTAACCTGGGGAACAGGCCACAAATAAAGTAACTATTTACACTTGTATTTAGCTATTAGCTGGCTCTTGAGGATCCCATTTGGAAATACCTTTCTCCTGCACAGGGAGCCTAGGTGCTTAAGGTTGGGTTCCACTACCTGAAAGTTAGGTTTTTGCGGTGCTCAGCACTGTGACACCAGAGTGGCTTCATGGCAAAATGTGACAGATACAGAGAGGGTAGAGTAGCTGATATTACTGTACATAGAATTTTGCCCCAGCATTATTGAAATTAATATCTTTTCACTCTCATAAGCATTTGATCCTACTGAATATTAGATTTTGAGTTGAGGAATTTGGCTTATACACTTCAGAACAAAGGGAACTAAAAGGTAGGCTCAAACACAATTCTGATAGGGATTTTATATAGGGAATGATATTTCTCCCTGCATCAGCAGCAGTTATATAGGACATGTAGTAAGACCAAGATTTTCACAGGCCTACAATGACTGCTTTCATTGCTCAACCTTATGCTTTTACAAGGCCTGATATTTGAGACTGGATTCTCAGCACCTTCTGAAGCTCAGGCCTTTTTAAAGTGGCAGGTAAATCTATCAAAAAATAAGACAGACAAATTAAAAAGCCATTTCTGAAAAAAAAAAAGGTTTAAAAGAGACAAAAATTTTAGGTTCTTTAGCAAAGCACTTATCAGGAAGCAGACCAATGAATTAAGAAAACGAACATAAGGTATAGTTATACGTATTATGTGCCAAAAAAACATACTGTGTTATCCAGCTCTCAACTCAATTTATGAAGAAGAGATCTAGAAGGATTATCCAGTCCTCTGATGCCTCAGTAATTTTCGATTCCCCTCACCAAATTAAAATCAAAGCTTTTGTAACTCATCTGCAAAGTACACATATTATGGGAAGCAGTACTGAAGTAGAAAGCTGTCTTTTCCACAATACTGTGTGCTGCAAAAGCTGTAACTAAGTCTAAAATAGATCCTTTTTGTCTTTGGCTTAGTCATGTGAGGGAGTACAATAAAACAAAGGGAGTACAAAACAATGTCCTATATATTTATAGATTGGATATAAATAGTCCAGCTGCAAATGCTGAAGTTCCATTTCTTCATTTCTCCTTTGTTTTTCTAACATTTACAAGGTTACAATATAAGTAGTATTATTTTTGTATAGATTGCTAATGCGACTCCTGTTAGATGAAAGAGACAGAATTCAAAGAAGAAATTAATATACAAAGTGGATTTGGCTTATCTTCCATTAACCGAATATCTCCACTACAGTGGTGCTTTTCTTTTGGTAAGATCAGCATTTTGCAACACTGTTCCTCTTTTCCTCTTTCTTTTTCAATAATCCTTGTATATCTTCCCTCTTTATATAATTGAAATCAATATTGTCAGCGAAAACTGCTTTCCAAATCCAGTTTACTGAAGGAGATAAAGTGTAATGGAAAAGGAATAAAATCTGAAACTTCTTTTTTCTGCCCATGACAAACAAATGTTAGTCATGATTCCTTTTGGGAAGGTGAAGAAAAATGTTGCTTGAAAAGTATTGACCAGCTGTCAGTCACAAAGTGACTAAAGGTTCCTATTCCCCCTCCCTTTTTATTTTTTTTATTAAATCAGCCTGCAATGGCATGTAGTTATGTATAGAAGTCAAGCTGTTGCTACTATATGCATACAGGGTGACAGAGAAGGGAGAAAAAAAATACAGCGTACAAAACCAGTGGAGAAATCTTTCTGTATATCATCCTTGATAAAGCTATCACTTTTGATAAAAGGCTATTTATTGTTCACTTTAAAATCTAATTGCTCTGATTATCCAGCTAACTCAGTCATATGAATAGCCTTCCTCTAAAATCAGAGCAAAAAAGCTTTTTCAGGATTTAGTTCCCTGAATGGTTTGCTGGAGGAGTCTCTCTCTTTGTCCACTGACTAGTCACCTAGCCACCTTAGCAGGGGTATTCCTGCCACACGACTCACACCCTTACAACAGGCAAAATAAAGGGATGCTGTATTTTAATGCAAAGTTTGTTCATATTCACTTGTTGTTTTTCCTTTATTTTATTTATTTGCAGTAGAGTCTTGATGGAAGAGAAGCAAGATGATCAGGGCTGCTACGCATCCTCTTAGTAGTTACAAATATAATCTTAAGGTGTATATGCAGAGGGAAGGAAAAACACTGTTAGAATTAATGAGTTTTAAATGTTTTGATTAAATAACTTGCTATTCTGCCTCAATAAACAATATGATTTAGTAAATTTTACTGCTTTGGCCTTGCCACATAACAGTCTAATGTAATGCTTAAGAAAAATTATATGGGGGGGGGAAGTAATGATTATTTACTGTGACAACAACTTGATTTCAGGGTCCCATTAAACTGCCTTTTGAAAATCCAAGTGTATTAAATGATTCTCCCTTTTTAACACAATTGTGCTTATTTCTTTAAGGAAATCCACTGGATTTTTAGATAGGGCCTCTCCTTAAGGGGCAGAAAAAGAGTTGATTCTTTCCCCAAATCATATTGATCCATGTGTGTATTAATTCTATCTTTTATTATAGTTTTCACTGTTTTGCAGTCTCAACATCAGGTTTACTGGTTTGTAGTGTCATTTGTCTTCCCAGGAACCTTGGTGTCATATTGACCATTTGCCAGCCGTGTGGTGTCAATGCAGTCTTCAGCAAGAGGCTATATATTCTGCAGTTAGTAATTCAGCTATTTCATCTTGAATCACCAAATACATAGGTAAATACTAGCTGACAGTGCCCCTTTTATTAATTTTTCCCATATCATCTTTTACTGAAACATCAATATGGGATAGGATAGTTATTAAAATTATCTGTCTGGATCCCTTCTTTATGGGCGGACTTGTTGAAAGATGTAAGTCAGGACTCAAGGCTTCAAGGCCTCCATCATATCTGCTACTAACTTATACAGATTATTTCCCTTCTAATAGTGAAATTCTTGAGTCACCTGGTTTTGGGGATGCTCAGGACTAAAATCTTACATGTAATGATCAGCTAAGCCCCCAGCTCATATCTATGTCTGCCCACAACAAACTGATCTTGATTACTTCTTCTACCTCTCTAATCACCACAGCCAAATTCAGGAGGCATTTCTGCAAGCCACTATATAGTTCCTCTTCTTTCCTCACAGGTTCTCCCAAAACAGAGGTGCTGCTACCTGTCCCCACAAATTCACTTATTAAACAATCTTAGGGGCTAGTACTGCCCCCTAGCACATGAGAGACCATGCTGTAGGTCTGTGTGATAAAAACCTTAAACCCCTCTTGAGCTAAATTCTCTAATTGCCAGAACGTGGAGTAAAGTTTTCTCAATTACTCTCACTGTTGAACAGAATAATTAAATAGCTATTGCAAAGCTCTACAGAATAATGGCTGAGGAAGTAATTTGAGACTTGGAAGCCTGGATTCCAGTGCCTGTACTAATGACTGTTTAAAGTGTATTCTGTTAAGAGTCCCATTTCAGAAAGCCCTCTAGGTTAGCGGCTAAAGCATTGAACTAAGAGATGTATATTAATGCTCATCAAGCAGAGGAAGATATTGACCCTATTTGTTTTGCATCTGGGCATGTGCTGAGCAGGTAGAACATGGCATAGGCACTGCTGCATCCTCTTACTCCCTTTTTCACCACCCGTCTGTTTTGCAGGAAGTGGAGATGAATACTGTGCCCCAGGAACAGTTTGGATCTTGGGGTCTATCCTGTGTACTCTATGGTGGCATCTTATTTCAGGCAATGCCATTGTCCCTCAGACGGCAGTTGTCTTCTGGCTAGATCAAGTTCACATTTTGCTTCTCAGTTTCACAGTTAAATAACTAATCCTTCCAGTGTATTGTGTATAGGTTCTGGTTGTAATCAGCAGGTAAAGGTTCTGGCTTCTATTCGTAACTAGATACCCAAGAACTGTTATAGTGCTAAGAAATACAGCATTTGTTCTACTGCTGATGTGGTGCAGTTTTTGAACCTCTATTTCTTGTCACAAAGGTTAAGTGATGCTCTGTGGAGCAGAGCGGGAATTCAGTAGTGAGGACTTTCAGTGGTTAAATGCTTTAGAGTTATATCATTTATGTCCTAGTGTTATAGACTTAATCATGTTACATAATTATTGTAAAGATGTAGTCAGGTGAGACTTATTAATGTAAATCATGATTAAGAAATCCATCTACTAGGAAATATTCTGGAACCAGGAACCTAGAATATGCAAGCTACTGAGCAGCTATTCAAAACAGGCAAATTTTGAAATGAGAGAGGGTGTTCTAGGATACACAACATGTATTTGTCTAACACCTTTTCAAATTAATTTCTAAAACTAAGTAAATACAGTAAGATTGTGAGATATTGTCAAGATGCTAATCTGGATTATCTTCTAATAGTTTCTTCTTTTGCCAATCAGAGAATCATTGAATGGTTTAAATTGGAAGGGACCAACTAGTCCAACCCCCCTGCCATGGGCAGGGACATCTTCCTCTAGACCAGGTTGTTTAAAGCCTCATCCAACTGGCCTTGAACACTTTCACGGATAGGGCATCCACAATTCTTCTGTGCAACCTGTTCCAGTGTCTCACCACACTCACAGTAAAGAATTTCTTCCTAATATCTAATCCAAATCTACCTTCTTTCAGGTTAAAACCATTACCCCTCACCCTATCACTACACTCCCTAATGAAAAGTCCCTCCCCATTTTTTCCTGTAGGCCCCATTGAAGTATGGGAAGGCTGCTTTCCCCAGAGCCTTCTCTTCTCTAGGTGTAACAACCCCAACAGTTTCAGCCCCCTGATCATCTTTGTGGCCCTCCTCTGTACCTGCTTGAGCAGGTCCATGTCCCTCTTATGCTGGGGACCCTACAGCCGGACGCAGTACACCAGGTGGGGTCTCGTGGGAGCCGAGTAGAGTGGGAGAATTGCCTCCCTCGACCTGCTGGCCACACTTCTTTTGATGCAGCCCAGGATCATCTTCTGTGCTTCACTGATTCTTTTTAATTTCTCAAGTAACAGGATTATGACACATCTTCATTCCAGCACAGTCCTGTACGTAGTGCTAAACTGGATCACTGGAAAAAGCTGATTGGAGCTGGGCATTTTAGTGGCCAAAAACTACTCCCAGAAATTTCACTCTTGAGACACTCAGGGAATGCAGGTGTTCAGAGAAGATTAAGACAATGCAAAAGGATTTTTTTAACAGAGTCTATAAAAATGATGACATTCACCTTGCCAAAGGAGAATAATTTTACTTAGTTTATCATAAAAAGTGGATATTTAAATCCATGATGGACTGAAAACAGTGTTGCAATAAATATTATTTCTATATGCAGGAGTTGCATGGAAAAAATGCTAGTAGTCAATTCATGATTATTCATTACCATTAACTATTTATTCAGAGTTTAATGTCTACTGTTAAACATCTTAAAATTCATTAGGGACCTTATTCTTTCATTTTCCTTCAGTTAGCCAAAATGAGAGGGATTATCTTTAGTAAAATACATGCAAAAGGATAACTGCTTAGCATAGGAAATGTCTAGAATTACACAAAATTTTTATTGGGTAATTTTAATTTTGGAGATGCCTATGAGGCTATAATGTGCCAGGCAACTATAATAAACCCAAATTAAGGATTTACTTTCTGTAAGAAGTAGAGATAGTCTTCTGCATTGAATCTCCTTGCCCGTTTCGTTCATTCATATATAATCAAGAACATATACAACATGTTCATGTAGTAAACATATTTATGCAATCTCTTGACACAGAAATGCAAAAGTGCTACATCAGGTGGCCAAACAAAATAATATTGTACATAGTTCTTCAAATTTTACATACAAATTTCTCATGCTTCTCCTTGAAAGTTCTTCTCACCTACCATCTTATTTGTGTCCACTCTCACGTTACTGAGAAAATACTTTCCAGTTTTCAGTATGTCTGATTTCAGTATTTATCACCTCTTTTCATATATTTTCCTCTTCTTTGAACTAGCGTAATTTCAGTAATCTATTTTTAATATTATGTCTATATCTAATACTCTTACTTTAATGCTACAAAAGAATGAATGCCACCATGAAAAATAGCTGTCCTAAATCAAAACTATTGATTATCCTAATACTTCCTTCTCAGATGGTTCACTAAGCACATATTTGGTATCCATTTTCTCTATAACCTTATGAAAGACACTGCCTTATTTATATTTTTTTAGAAAAACTCTTTACATCCAAGGAAATCACCTGTGTTTGCTTGCACTGCCACCACGCCACTATTTTCTTTAGGCCTGGAACACTTGCACCCTTCTTCTGCCTAGTAGCACAAAACAAACATTTGTGCTAGAATTAAGAAAGAGTACTAAACCTGTCAGTATCATAGTCATTGGTTTAATTTTCAGAATTGCTCAGCTCCTGATCTAATTGTCAGTTTGGCAAAATGCATCAGCTAAGAAGTTCCAGAAGATTTGGCACACTGCCTCCAAGAGTTTGACATAACTTGCTGAGTGCTTGAGCCATATTCTTCACAGGTATAGCAGAACCAGATTTGTCCGCTTGACTGCTCTGCTCTGTTACACATACATTTAGAAAAACCCAAACATGCATAAATATCAATAGTCAACAGGGTTAATCTTTGCACATGCCTTCACAGGATAGATGATTTTGGGGTGGACTGGTCTTTACTAGTTATGAGTTCTTTGCTTGGACAGTGTAGATAAACTTGGCTTCATCAAATAATATAAAGTTGGGAACCTTAGGAAACTACTGCTGTAATATAGCAAAAAATGAACAATATTTAAACTTATTTTACAAAGTCACAGGGGTAGGAATATTACCAGTCACTGCAGGTAGCTAAGTGAACAGCCTCAGCATGCAGTCACAGCCAAAGACGCATAAGTAAAAGGATGAAGAATACAAGGAGAATAGCTTAATAACTTTGAAGGCAAGGCAGTAGCCACCTTCTCTGAAGTGCTGCACTGGGCATTTCCTTTCAATAAGGGCACTTCAGTGCTAAAGGAGGCTGAGAAAGGGATAATTTCCATTGGCAAGGCATAGAAAACACTTGTGGAAAAAAACATACTACGTGCCCTCTTCACTTACCCTTTTTGAGTAGTCTTCTTAATATCTGCACCCCACAATGTTATAAGAAAAAAAAAAGTGGTTTAAAATGTGTTTTAAATAAAAGGGTCTAAAAATAAAATACACGTTAGAGAGAAACAGAACAGGACCTGTGTCTTCTCCCTTTTATCAGAAAAGTTAGAGGCAAGTAAATGAAATTTAGGAAATGGGAATATTTAAAATTGATAATGGGGTTCTGTTTTCATAAAATGTGAACCTTTGCAAATTACTGTCTTAGTAAGTCTGAGATTTTAGCTCAGAGAGATTAAAAGGCAGCTGGGGTATCAATTTAGATTTATATCTAGCATTTTAAATAAGAGACCTTGGAAGAGAGACCCAACCTATTACCTCATAGCCATCACTGCCAAAACTGCTACAGGCAGAATTGGGATCAGACAGACATGCCCTCACTGACAGGGAGGTGCACTGGAAATGGGATCCTACCAGCAGCAGAGCTATGGTTTTCCCTCCTTCCACATGGAACAATCTTTCTGCACTGGTCACCAGACTTCTGCCTCTGACATAATTGAAAGTCAGCCTGAATATATCGCTGTTCTCCTGCCCTTGTCAACCCTAGTGAGGGGGACGGATTATGCCTGTTTCGACTGCCAAGTCCTTAGCACTCTCTGTCTAGTGAATCTCTGATTAGCTCCCATCAGGGAAAGGATACTCATCTAAACTTGGAGCCTGGACACTGCTTTCTCCCCACAGATTACAAAGGACAGTCCTGGTGCTCACTGGCCTTATCCACCTTCTAAAGCTGAGCACAAGAGGAGGGGTATGTGAGCCATCTCCTACATCTACTGAGGACATAGATCAAGTTTGTAAAGACAACAAGATCTCACTGGTAGAACTGTTCTAAAAAGAGCATCTATCTTACCTCAGCAAGCCAACTCCTGTTGTTCAGGACTTAGGCCAAAATGATATTTGTATTCTACATGGAAAAAATCTGTTCCCAGAATTTATCATTGGCATTTAATTACTGACATTCTTGCACTTTAAGAAATTCAGTGCTGGTGGAACATTGAATTTAGACAATTTTTTTTGTATTTGTATTGTATTTCTGGCCAAAACATCACCTTTCATTCTTGTAATTACACTTTTGAATTCCCATGTCTCAGATTTTTTTTTCAAGATCTGCTGTCACATCTATTTTGGAAATGCAGCTTTTTTTTTACCCCTCATTACCATTCTGTCCACCTCACATAGTTCATCTCTATAGTGCCAATATTCCTTCATAGTGACTGCTGTCTTATTTTCATTTCTAGCTCTGCTGTCATGAGTTACTTTTATATTACAGATCAGAGACCAATAAGCAAGACTTATCCACTTGAATGGCTTTTAGCTGCTTACAAAAAATTGTTTATGATCATACTAGGAGGCATTTTCATGCACGTTCACACTTTCCCACACAATAGGCAGAACTGCCACTCTTCCCACCAGTGTGGGAACTGTGCATCCATTTCCAGTGCTTTAGAACGTAAATTTCCAGTCTGCTTGCAGCCCTGAAGTTACAGGTGCATGTGTAGATGCAAATATACTGGCAGAGTTTGTGCCTTCCATACAGCAGACACCTTTCTGCAAACGTAAGACATTATATTTCATTACAAAATGACACTTATAATTGTATGGCTTTTTATTAATGCTTCCTGTATTTCACTTACTGTAGATTTATCATCCTAACCTAGATTCTGCAATCACATCTGCCACTGTCTTCTAGGACAGTTTTCAAAAGCAAACATTTAGACTATGTCTACTAAATCTATGTTTACATCTGCAAAGAGATACGTTTGTAGAAAGACATGAACAAACATTCTCTGGCACACAGATTTGGTCTCAGTAAATACCTGCCTGTAGAAATGGAAGTGTTGCACTCAAAACAGAGTTGAACAAAGTTAGGAGTAAAACTGTGAATAATTTATTTTTGAGCAGGAAAGTTAGGAAGTTTAGGTTCGCATCAAACCAGATTTAGGAGTTCTTTTTCATCCCTGATGAAACCAGAAACTCTCAAGATGTAATATCATGTAATTAAAAAAAAAAGTTTTAGCTGTTGCAATAAAAGGAAAAGAGATGAACACATAATTTGATAGTAGGTGGCATTATTCTCTCCTTTATTCAGTAATCCTATTGTTTCACTAAGTCACCCAGAGCACTGCAAAATTTCAATCCCCTTCTGGCTTTGCCTGGGGGATCAGGCCCACAGCACAGCACAAGACAATCTCTGAGCAGAGGCATTCTTGTGCCACCCTTGTGGTATTTTTCTGCATTGGATAGATAGCTATTCGTTGGTGCAGGAACAGAAATGATGGTGTTCACCTTCAAGTCTTAGCTGCCAGACTTCAAAGGCATAACTGCATTCTGTGACTTTTTTGTTTAACATTAAATGTAACAGCCTCAGGAGAAATAAAAAAAACTTCTGTTCTAATACCCTCATGCACAGAAGGGAGCATGAAAAGGGTCCGAATTGGGATCACTGAATAACAGCTGATTATTTGAGAAAGCAGAGCTGGGCTTTATTATTTTTATCAAGACAATGTCAGATGATTTACTTCTGTCATGTAACAGCTTGGGAACAGGCACCATTTTTTTGTGGAAAATGTATCTGTCAGGGGAAAGAAAACCCCAAACAATCATCCAGCTTTGGGGGAACTGCGGCTTCAACCAGGTATGTGAAAAGGTGACAGTTCATTCTAACCTGCATTGCAAAGGTATCTAGCAGTATGTTATTTTTATTCCTCATCATAACTACTTCTAGACTTATGGAATCGCCACAGCACATAGTTCTGCAATCTTACCTAATTTTGTTGATATTGCCTTTATTTGCGTGGTAGCACTGACTAACCTAATAGGCAAATACAACCTGGAGCCTACTTTCTGCAAAGTCATACCATGTTGACATTCACGTCAGTCAAAAAAAACAAAACACAGTAGAACCAAACTCCTAACTTTTTTAAAACTGGCCACTAGGTCTAGAAGATAGTAAAATTTAAGAGGGACAATTGTAGTATTACCTTTTAGTTACCATTGGATACTGATTTGGTAAATTTTCTTCAGGAGTTTAAAAAGTAAATTTCTGATAGATCAGAGTAAAAACAGTCCAGGCAGTTTTTGTGAATAAACACAGCCAAACATTTTCTAATGTAGCTTTTAATTTTTTTCCATCAATGCCACACTTACCATGTTATAAATAAAATCATGGATACTTTATGTCAAACATAAAGTCTTTTCTTCCTTTTTCTGTTATGCAAAACATGCTCATAAAGCATAAATCGTAAAAAAGATGATGAAGTTGAAAAAGAGATTGGCCAAAGCTGAAGTGGCTCTCCAGGGTTAGTAAAGAGCACATGCAGACACTTAAAATTGCTTTAAACTAGCAGTCACGTAGCAGCATCACCTCTTGGAATGACAGTCCTGTCAGTTATGCAGCATGTGCATGGGAAGGGCAGCAGGACAAAAACTTATCTAAACTGACAACTGAATGTTAACTGAATGACAAATGAATATGACAACATTAGCTTGCAGTGAATCTTCTTTTTGCTAGATACTTAACAGATGAAATGATCAATTTTCACGCACAAGGCTAACAGTGACAACTGTTTGGGGTATTGTAAAGTGTAAGTGATTCTTGAAGGTCACAATAAACCCTTAGAGATTATTAGAAATTTCTAGCAAATGCCATTTGACCCTCAAGACCTCAGGCCAATTCTGAAAGTAGCCTTAAGATCTGGGGTTCAAAGTGCTGCCCAAGGACTCAAATGCTGTTATGATGTGCAAACAGCCATAGAAGCCTGAACATGAGAAAGTCTAGAGATGGCCAGTTGACTCCTGTGGCTCCTCCAAAGGGGAAAGTGGTAGATCTTGCAGGGGTTGGTGGCTATTTGCGCACTATTCTTGGAGAGGGGTCTGCAAAAGGGTCTCTTTTAATTTCCTAGAGGGGGATTTCTGCTCCTACTCTGACGAGAGTGACTATTTTTGGCTAGATCCCTGTGTCTTGCATACTTTCATTCTGTCTGACCTAGTGAAACATCTCATATTTCATGGCTAGAAAACTGTAAGGGGAGGGATTCGTTGTCCCTTCCCCACCTACAACACACCTTGATTTTTAGGACCTGGTCTCTGAGATGGAGTGTGCACATGAGCCCATCCAGGCTAGCAGAAAAGAAAAATAACATTTTCTTCCCTACTATGTTTATGTGGTGAATAAATTAGCTTACATTTAAGAGGAGAACACAACAGCTCATGGTGTTTAAAAGAAAATGCTTAGGCCCCTACACCATCATAAGAGAGTTCTGAATAGAAGAGTTGTCATTTAAGTGTTGGTCTTGAGGTCATATTCCTATTCTCAGTTCACACTCGGGACTAGCTCAAGCTCCGCATACTGCTAACTCCTCTAACCCATGTGCTTGAGCTCTGCAGCAGCGGTCAGGTGCCTAGAAATGAGGTGCATGGAGGTGCAGGCAGATGTTGCATCTCCACCCTTCAGAGAACATGACTGGCTGAATACTGGAATTCTGTCCTTAAAAAGAAACTGCATTACCGAGTAGTATGTGACAATTTTGTGACTTGTTGCTCTCAGCACTGTCTGATATCTGCATTGCTGTGTCCTGAGGTGGTGCAGGAAGATGTCTTACTACGTGCCTTGTTTGTTGTGCGGTAATGATCGCAAAGGGAAAAATGGATTCCTACCCTACCTATGGGTGGCTTTCTTATCCAGAGGAAAGCCTTCTGTGAGACAGAAAAACTAGTTTTATTTGGACCAGCTTGAACACTGATACGTTTTTAATATGAGGAAATTAGTCTAAGAAAGAACTTCTAGGACATACTTTATAATAGTTCCAGCAGAGATTTAATAATTAAAGCCAGAAGATCTTTCCAATTTCAGACTTGGTTTTGACCTTCCAAAAAGATTAAGAACCTAAACTCCTGGTCAGGAATCAAGAAACCATACTGTTCATATATTTTCCATTTCTGCTCTAATGTGGCATATATTTTGAATGTGTGAAGTTGTAGACAGAATGAAAAAAAATTATAGTTTTTCCTTTGAAAGATGGTCTGGTTATCCTAACTTTTTAAAGCAGTCTACAGTGTTACATGTATTTTTAAATGTCACTTTGCTAATACAAGAGCTACTAATCTGATATATTGGGTTGCAGAGATGGCTTTTACCCAGCTGGAAGGAAGTAAGTTCAATTCTACAGAAATGTTTTCTGAATGGGATAAGATTTTATGGTCTATGTGAAAAGTCTTAAGCCCTTTCTCCTTAAACTTAGTTTTTATAATGAAAACTGCCTAGTCCTTTCCTCAAAAACACAGTTAATTTTTGGTTGAGTAGTATGGAAATATAAGGGATAAAGAAGTGAGAAGAATTATACTTCAGAGAATGGAAATCTCATAAAACTTCACAGCACTTTCTGGAATATCACTTCAAATAATTGCTCAGTCACTGAGCTTATCAAGCTAGAGCCAGCCTGAAGCACAGATCACTTGAATAGCTCCCTACTTTGACAAAAGCAGAGCCACAGAATTCTTCCCTGTCTTCTGCCACCTGACCCAGGGCTGATCTCATACCATACCGATGTCATACCATACGAGTAAGCATCCCATCTCCTTTGCAGTAGGGAAGTGCAAGAAGGAGGGGCAATGTGAAGGGGAGAAAAGACGGTGCTGCAGACAAACCTAGCTAGGAAGGCAGGAGTGAGATGCTCTTCCCCCAGTGACTGCCCCATTCCTCTGTCCTGAACTCGTTCCTCAAGTTAGCCATCTCATAGATTAGGAAAACAACGGCACAAATACAATTAAGTGTATATTGAGTATAAAGTAGGACTGCAGGTAACATAAAATTGGACATTACCTTTCATGTTTTCCCTGCTTCCATTTGTTCTGCAAGTGTAAAAATTTTCCAAACTTGTTAGAGATATGATTTCTGGGAGCAGGACCACAACGTACAATGACGTTCGTATGTGTTATGAATGTATCCAAAAGGCTTTATGTATAATGATGACAATGAGCAAATGGACTTTTGTGACATGGGATTTGAACATGCTGTGGAAGTTGCAGAGTCTGTCGGTGATTCAAGACTGCAGAAACTAATAAAAAAGCCCCCAGTAAACACAACCAAAGCGGCAACCTTACACTTTATGCATGTTTTGAATTGGGAGGGCTACTGACTGGAAGAACCTACAGTGCATTTAAGAGTTGAAAGCAATCATACACACCACACATTTGTCACCTGATAAAACCAAAGTCCATCTCCCACATTTTACAGCCTAGTAGGGATCACGTTATTAAGTAACCTAGAATTAATTTTCCAAATGTAAAAATGCCAGAGCAAATCCATAGTAACTATGCTCAGATGGTAAAACGTGAGCAGTGATGGTAAAGTACCAGTGGAAAAAATATTTATTTTTCAAATATGGGCAAAAGAAATTTAATTATATAGAATCAATTGCTGCATGAATCAGAAATTACGTATTTTATGGAAAGGAAAAGTGCTGTTAACGTCTTTAATTTGTGCACTACCAACTTTGCAAGGGATGATCTTATATTTAGATGTGAACACTGTCTCACTGGACTCAATGGTTCAAAAATCTTCAAATACCAGATTCTGCAAGGTTAAAAGTAAGCCTAAACACCTGATAAACCCCACAGATTCAAAGTCACTCTGTGCTTTGGCATAGGCTGAAACAGAAATGCTGCAAGATGTTATCATTTCAGTAATTGAACTGAGTTAAAGTTCTGTGAGAATTATAAAAGGTAGTCAGATTAAACATAATTTAATAAGTCATCTGCTGAGCACCCGTGATGGCTGTGCAAAATAGTATTAACACTGATGCAATTAGCTAGCTCAGGAACTCCTTGTAGGTGGCAGTATGCCTTGATAATGAGAAAAAAGTAGGGACAAGACAAGAAGTCATTAGGTTTGTGTGATCTCCACGTGCCATAAAAAAGCCATAAAGGACGGAAAAGTGAATTAAGGGAAGAGATATTTTCCCAGCTGTTTTGTGGACCCCATTCAATATTTTCAGCACGTTCAATAGCAATAAAAAATGTTGTTAGCAAAAAAAAAGAAAAAACTCCATCTCTTGACGGAGGCCCCTTGACGGGAGGAAACGTGTGTAGCAATTCTACCTATTCCTTAAGTTGCACCCCCATGAATTAAGGATCCCCACATCTGAAAATTTTGGTTAGTATTTTAGAGCTGTCAATCCAGTGTCCTTATCTTTTGTATCCTCTATGTTCAGCTAACAGATGTAGGTTTTGAATCTGCATTTTCATTGGTGATATGCTAAAGAAGCAGAAGAAAGTGTAGATTAGTGGAACAGTATAGAACCAAAAGTTGAAACAGTAAAGCATGCCTCCTTCTAATACGTATGTGTTCTATCTGCATGGAGTCGTCATTTGGTATTTCTTATCCTTCCCCCACGACTGTGGGCATTATCAAAAGGTGTTTGAAATGAGCACAGGTCCAGCAGGGGTAGGATTCCAGTTAGGGCATATAACTACCTGACAAGAGAAGTTGCTGGGGCGAATGCCAGAGACATCTGGTGAGCAAAAGCCCTGCCAGATGGTATGCAAAAGGTAATTTACACATGTGGCTCATGGTTAGTTTCCATGCCGTCGTCTTGGCAGCTGTACCGCAGTCACTTTGGTGTTGTCTCAGAGTATTTTTACTGCTGCATGGATACCCCGGAATGATCTCACGACACCCTACTGCTGTCCGTGTTACTTCTGTATTTATTAACATGACTTTGCTTTCACTGAATGTCATCCTTCTGTGTATACATGGAGCTGTGTATCTGCTTGCTTTTTCTGAACTGGACAAGGCTGTTTCCTTCAGTGCTTTCTAGAAACTCCCAGGTCTTGTGCAGAATATGCTTTGAGTTCAAAATACTGTTACAGAATGGAATTTCCTAGGCTTTTTTATTCTTATAATTCCTTTTGTTTCCTTTTCGTTACTATCTTTCTATTTTTTTTTTTTGACATTTTTATGAGTGCAGAATTCTCAGTGATTTTAGCAGGAGGCTGGCATGAGTAGGGGCAATAGGGTAACAGCCAAAATAGCCTTCTACTACCTTTTATTGCAGCCTCTAGGTGTTGCATCTCCATTAGATGTTGTCATGTGAGCTTTTCAAACGACTAGCCATTAGCTTTCTCTTCAAATATTTCATAGTGTTTTTTTTTTCCTCCCAGAAATCTTATTTTTCCTGTGTCTGTTGAGCTTTCTGTCCTGCTATTGATAGAGTTTTGCTCAACAGCAGTTATCTTCTTTCTGCAATTAGTAGTTTGGAAAAAATTCGTTTTCCAAACATCTCCAATATTCATACTTATCAAATGGGGTCTGCAGTAATTCTCTCTTACTTTATACAGAGGTGCATGCACACGTGTACACACACACGTGTGAAAAGACAGCTTCTTTGGCAAAGCAGCAGCAAGACTTATGATATAATCAGTAAGAGCAGTTCCATACATATATATATAATGAAAAGGTAGGAAAAAACCACAACCCCCGACCTCTAACAGATGTTTGTTTCTTTGGGGTCACTGTTACTAGTTTAGTATGATGTAGCAGTTCCAAGCTGTGCATGCTAATTTATTTGTGATACAGAAGAATATAACGATTCAATTAATGTGAAGAATGTGTTTTATTTAGGAAAAGAAATATATTAATTTTTAAAAGTCAACTTTAAAATTATTTTATAAGAGAAGATATTAAATAGCATCTTTCGATTCCAGCTCATTAATCAGTGCCATAGAGGAAGGTTTACCGCTTTAGCTATGAAAATGCAGACTCTCAAAAATTCTTATTTTAGACTTTGTGCTGAGATATCCCAAGCTGCACAATGGAACTGAAATAAGACCTCTAGTTGACTAGTTTTGTAAAATGCTGTGTGATTAGTATGACCTCTTGTGTTTAACACAGGAATATTCATTTGTTTATTTGCATAATGAAACAATCAAGCAAGTAGATGAAATATCTAAAAGCTAACAATGCTGTCCTTCCCATTTCTACAGATAAACAGGATATCAGCAGTAGATGTAGTACAACTGGGACTTGTAACTTTTACATATGAATTAGAAAAACAAATGCAAGTGTTTCCCCATATAGAACACAGCTATCATGTATGTTACTCTACCAAGACTAAAAGGATTGTTTCTTCACAATTGTAATAAAACCTTGCATGACCAGAGGAGACGAAATTACAGGACAGAACCTTGGTGACTTCTAAATAAAACATGAAGATTTACCAATTTCTTAAAAAGCCTTTCACAGTAAACTAGGTCCTGAGGACTTTATCTTCTGTTAAGGAGAACACTTAAAAAAAAAGAAGTGTTTAAAGCAAATATTAAAGACATGTGCATGGAAAAGGAAAGACAAAACTTAGACCTATCTAAATCTTTAACTAGTTCACCAAATACATATTCTGACAGCACATTTGTGCAGGACTTTTAAGTACAGTGTGATAAAAGCGCGGGTTCCCTAAGATTTTCATATTCTAACATCCATGTAATTCACGTGTGTGTTTGAGAACACAGGCAAAATAGGACCAGTGAGACTGAATTATAGCACCATGTTTTTTCAACCAAACAATGGAAGATCTGAAGCTGTGTTAGACAAAGTGTTCATTCTTAAAAATAAAAGTGTCTTTTTTTCTGTTTTTGGTCTTTGGTGCTCAGGAGAACTGAGTACAATGGAGAGCATCCAAATACACTATAGCATAATTTAAAAACACGGAGTGATGTATTTGGAAAGTGCTTTATCATTCATACAAGAATGTGTGTGTGTATTTTTATTCACAAATTGGCTGTTAAACAAATTGTGGATTATCACAAGGCATTATGATGCTGTGTATCACAGATACAGCTATTTATGCATGCTTTTTCCAAAATAACCTACGCTATGTAAACATACACCGGGATTTTATATTTTTGGTCACTCCCTGAGTAATGTACCTATATTGTACAATCATGATATTTAAAACATTACTGAGGGTTGTTTGATTTTGTGTGTGCAATATGTGCTTGCTTTAAAAGGTACACCTTGATTAGGAATAAAATCATTGAAATTTTATAGCAGAGCACATTTAAAAACTTCCTTATCGATGGTGCCTCACTCAAAGTTCTAAAACGCAAGCCATTCAAGGGTGTAGAGTTTCAGAGCAAACTGAAGGTCATGTGAGACACAGAAATCATACAGACGTGGGCTTTTATCCTCTAAAGGCTTAGCGGGTTTTGTCTTTGACACTAGAGAGAAGTTAAAGTTGTAAAGCAACCTTCCATGCTGTTGAACTTTGCAGCTGATTTTTCAAGCTGCAAAGACAGCCCTGTCTGACTGGAATAAAAAAAAAAAAAAGAAACCCCTCTTATAATGTGACCCAGGTGACAAGAATGGCACAGCTGTAACAAGGTAAATCACTTACCGTTTTCAAAGTTCTTCCGTTAAAGAATCTTAAAAGCCTTAAATAAATGCGGAAAGGGGACTTTACCTGGTGGAGACATTGCTCTGCCTAAGGGAGCTGCGGGAACGAATTACTCAGTGGGAGTTCGGGAGGGAGAGGAAGGGGAAGAGGCAAAATGGTAGCAGGCGACCAACTTCAGGAATGCGCTGGCGCTGTCTGCCAGGAAGCCGGAGCGGGCGGGGAAGGCGGCCGCCCAGTGACACCGGCCCCGTTTGACGGTAAAACTCCTGCCGACGCGCCGGGGCAGGTCTCCGGACCCCAACCCCGCCCCTCCCGCCGCGGTGCCACGGGCGGTGGCCACACGCCCCGGCGGCCGCCGATCCCGTCTCCCTCTCCCTCTCCTCTCCCCTCTCCAGCCGCGGGAAGGAGCGCCCGACGCAAACCCGCTCCCGCCCCCCCCACCGCCGGTGACAGGCCCCCGCGAGCGGGGAGGGCGCCCCGCAGCCCGGCGCCGCGACGGCCGCGGCCTTTCCCCGCTCCCCGCGGCGACCGAGCGCGACGCTGTGTTTTGCAGGGCGGCGGCGGCGGCGGCGGCGGCGGCGGCGGGAGGCGCCGCTGGACAGCTCCGGAGCGCGGCGCGGCGCCCATGTTCCGGAGGCGGCGCAGATGTGAGCGGCTGGGGGGAGCCGGGGAACCCCGGCGCGGCGGGCCCTTCCTGGCGGGGACGATCCCGGGAGCCAGCGCGCTCCCCGCCCACGGGAACCCCCGGGTTTCCGCGGCGTGGGGCTCCCCGCTGCGGGGGCGGGGCGGGGGCCAAGGCAGCCCCTACCCGCGGGCGCGGCGCAGGGCGGGCGGGCGGCGGGATCCCCGCGCGGGGCGGGGCAGCGGGGGGACCCTGCGCCGCCCACGCCGCCTCACGCCGCGGCCGGTCCGTCCCCCCCACTCCCCGTTCCTCCCCCCTCAGGTGACGTGATGCCCGTTGTTTTGGTCCGCCCGACCAATCGGACGCGGCGGCTGGATTCTACGGGAGCCGGGATGGGCCCTCGGTGGCGGCAGCAGGACTCTCCCCTGCCGACCATAACGCATTGCGCAGGGTGCACCACCGCCCGGTCCTCCTGCGGCTTTAACGGCCCCGGCATGGACGCGCCGCGCCAGTTCCCGCCGGGGTTCGGCCCCGAGCAGCAGCAGCAGCAGCAGCGCCCGCCGCCGCCGCCGCCGCACTGTCAGCAGCAGCAGCAGCAGCAGCAGCACGGCCAGGACAAGCAGAGCCTCCTCCAGCAGCAGCAGCAGCAGCAGAGCCCATGCCTCCAGTGCAACAACTGCGCCTACTACGGGGCTGCTGCGGCAGCCGCGGGGGATAACCTGCCCCTGCTGCTCCGCGCGTCCTCGCCCCTCTCGGGCGCTTTCCGGACTCACTCCTCGCCGCTCTCCTCCGCCGCCTCCTCCCGGCAGGGCAGCCAGCTGAACGTCAGCGAGCTCACCCCGTCCAGCCATGCCGGCGCGTCCAGGCAGCTTCACCAGTACCACCAGTACCACCAGTGCCACAGCCTGCAGCAGCAGGCAGCCAGCCCCAGCAGCAGTGTCAGTAGCGGCAGCACCCACCACCACCACCACCACCATCACCACCACCACCATCAGCAGCAGCAGCGCCGGGAAAGCAACCCCTTCACCGAAATAGCCATGAGCAGCTGCAGGTACAACGGCGGCGTCATGCGGCCGCTCAGCAACCTGAGCTCGTCCCGCAGGAACCTACAGGAGCTGGACTCCGAGTCGCAGCCGCTCCAGCCGCCGCTCGCCAGCCCGGCCGCCGCCGCCGCCGCCGCCCCTGCCGCCCCCGGCACCCCCGCTGCCCCGGAGATCGTGGTCTCCAAACCCGAGCACAACAACTCCAACAACCTGGCGCTCTACGGCCCCGCCGGCCCCGGCCCCGGCCCCGGCCCGGGCGGCGCCAATAACGGCGGGGGCAAGTCCAGCAAGAAGAAGAACCAGAACATCGGCTACAAGCTGGGGCACCGCCGGGCGCTCTTCGAGAAGCGCAAGCGCCTCAGCGACTACGCGCTCATCTTCGGCATGTTCGGCATCGTCGTCATGGTCATCGAGACCGAGCTGTCCTGGGGCGCCTACACCAAGGTATCGGCGCCTCACCTCGCCCGGCCGGCCCGGCTCGGCTCGGCAGCCGCTCCGCGGGGCGGCCCCTGCCCCTCAGAGAGTCCAGGGCGGCGGGGCCGCTCGTCCCCCCGCCCCGTCCCCGCCGGCCGCGTCCCGAGGCGGCCGCCCCGGGCTGCGGCGGGGTACCGCCGGCCCCCGCTCCCCGCCGGCGCCGTGGGGCGAGGCGGCCCTCCCCGGGTCTCTGGGGGTGGCGGTGGGGCGGCGGTGGCCCCCGCGCCCGGGTTTCTGAGGGACGGCGCTGTCTTTCTCTTGCAGGAGTCGCTGTATTCCCTCGCTCTGAAATGCCTTATTAGCCTCTCCACGATTATCCTGCTCGGGCTCATCATCGTGTACCATGCACGGGAAATCCAGGTAACGTTTCCTTCGGTGGGTCAGCGAGCGTTGCCGGCGTGGCAGGGGTTGCGAGGCGGTTTGTCTCGGGGCACAGTGGCGGTAAGTACTTGGCACTTCCCGCTGGCTTGGAGAGCAAAAGTGATCGCTGCGCGCCTGCCGAAGTTTGGTGGATGGACCCCATCCCTGGAGAGAGACATGGCGTGCGTATGCATGCGGGAAGCTCTGCCTGCTAGGGACCGTTGCTTGTGGTTATGCTGAAGGCCCGCTTAGCCCCGAGGTCATAACATGCTTTCTCGGTGACATGCCTTCCGTCTTCTGTAGCAGAGGTACAGCAACAGTCCCTTATTTCCCAATGACTAAATTTCATGCTGTGTGTTTCTTGACAGCAAGGTTAATTATCTTCACTGTGCAAGGTATGTAATCTTCACTGCATTGTCTTAGATACGAGCATAGTCTAGGATAATGTTTAGGAGGAGGGGGAAGACGTATGTTTGGCTTGTTTTTTTTAGTGCTGTACAGCCACTAAGAATGTGACAGAGGAAAACTTGTCGAGAAAGGTAGGGCTAAAGGTGGAGGGAACGTAACGATCAAAGCGGTAGAGTAAGTGTTACAAATACTGTCACAGGTTCTGTCCCAGGGAGTCAGTTCTAATTTCAGTTGTAATTTTTTTGACCAAGAAATTAAGATTTGGTATTTCAGCTCAACTAAAACATAAAACAGATAGATTTCAGAGTTTTGAAGGGAAAAACACCTTGCTCACAGATACATTGGTACATTTGCTTTTTCAGAGTAGCTAGAGATGCCTTGATCTACAAGCTGAAATGACAGCTTTCAAGGGCAAAGACGACTTTTCCACTGGTACCAATCATTAAAAAAATAAAATTAACTCTTGCACAGTACCCTGCTTCTGTGCAAAAGAATGCTGTAGTTTCAATGTGAAATGGCACCTTAGTCTCCTACTTCGGGTAATGTTAGAGAAGTATTATGTTACTGAAGACTCTTTGCCAAATTAGATCCTGTTGTGCAGTCCTTGCACATGTAAAATTTCTATTCCTGGCTCAGAACCCAGTTTCTCTGTTTAATGATATTGTACTCAATAAACAAGTGTTCTGGTGAAAGAGCATCTTTATAAACTACTGGAGTACTAATGAAGAGGTTTCTTTATCTGCATAAAAATAAATAAATAGCACTGCTCCAATGTAGGAGCCTTCTTCTCCCGTGTTTCTTCCCACAAGTGGTGCTTCAGGAATGAAGAGCAAAGCTGAAAAAAAATCTCTGTAAACATTTGAATTACTCTATGCATTTTCCAGAAACTTTAAATGGAAAATTTTATGCAGGATAACCAAACGGTTGTAGGTCCCTGTGTGCATCAGCTTATACTAAGTAGTTATTCCAAGATTTGCTTGGGTTTTTTTTCAGGTAAATATTTACAAATTTTCATTCCCTTAGGAGTGTGTTATGGAACAGAAAAAAACAACGCAAAAAAAAATTCTGGGTTTTTGGTATTTAAATTATTAGTTTTAAAGAACTCGCTCATGTATGCGGCTACATGGAAGGAGTTATGCAATCATGTGACTTAATCAAGGTTAATGTAGTTTTCAGTGCTGCCTGACAGTACAGAACACAAGTATACCTGCCTGTAAAACAGCAATGCCCTATGTTTTGCTCTGACAGACATCAAAAACTGCAGTAGTGAAGGCAGGGCCTGGAGTGAGCTGCAGCTTCGAGGGGCTGTCATTCATCTCGAAAATGAAAAAGAAGTTCTTTTTTTCAGGGAACCTGTTAGAAGGAAAGGGCATAGTACCACCGTTAGCTAATAGATACCGGATAGCTTTTTAATTTAGGCACAGTCTTTTTTTGTGCACAGACTTGACTTTTAAAAAATAAGGTGAAGAACATGCAGAGCAAAATTTACATCCATCTGTGGTTGTAAATTTATGTTACACATGACATCTGAAAACAAGAAGTACTTTCAAAGTACTTGGCTTAGGAATGTAAGGAATCTTCTCCAGACAATATAAAGTACTGTGTAACCCTGATAATGTAATGGTTTTTAAATAATCTTTAAAGGTTTTTAAATAATCTTTAAAGCTGATTGTTTTTCTGAAGTGACACTTGTATTTAATTCAAGCAAATATCCTGCTATGTGCAGTAGAATGAATCACATCTGTAGAATCATGCACAGAGATGGTTAGTTGTGTCCTGGAGGACTGTTTGCACCAGCTATTTGTCAATCCTATTCAAGTTTGAAAATTTCTTATACGTACTTATACTTTACCAGTGGATATATCGTAAATAAGGAGGAATTCATTGAGAAAAGTTCTTCCATAGAACAGAAGAAGGTCAATGTATTCTGCTTGTGGTGTGGTAGGTTTCATACTCCAGTAGAAGCAAACCAACCTAAACGTAAGTAGATTTTTCTCCAAAGTACAAGCGAAAACATGTTGGGAAACAAAAAGATGACAGTTTAGTAATTATTACTGATTGTAGATTTAATATTTAGGAGCTCCTGGTGATGTAAAATGCCAGCAAATGGCAATCACCTTTTTCATTCTTTCGGTAGCCTGTGACCTTGATTTATTGGTAGGAGGTCTGAACAGCTGTGCTGCGAGCAAGCCCATGGCTGTGCGTAGCAGCATAGTGGGTGATTCTAGTCTTGCCGTTACAATGACCTTGCCCATATGTTTTGCTTTGAAAACATACAGCCAGACGGTCAGTTAAACCAAACTCCAGCGCTCGCCTGTCCTTCACCTGCTGAACGTTTTAAGGGAGTGGGAAGTTTGTAGACTTGCAGGGATTCTTCCCGAGAGCCTTACACCGACGGGAGAGGAATGAGTTTTCTTTGCCACCTCTTCCCCCGGTTAGACCGCGGTTAATGTGCGGCGGAGGAGCTGGAGCACCTTCAGTCTCTGCTGGGCGGGGGGGGCCGTTTCCCGCCGTCGCCTTTTCAGCACCGCAGACAGCTCCGCACATTGCGCGCGGCCCGCGGCGGCGGGGCCCGGCCCGGTGGGTCCCGTCCCGCTCCGTCCGGTCCCGGTGGGTCCTGTCCCGTCCCAGCGGGGCCTGTCCCGTCCCAACCCGGCAGGTCCCGTCCGGTCCCGGCGGGGCCGGTCCCTGTAGGCGGTAGGTCCCCTCCCGCCGCCGCCCGTCCCCGCCGAGCCGTGCATCCCCCTGGGCATGTTCGTAGCCCCGCGTTCAAAACCTGTTAGCAAAACGGGTTTCTCTTTTTAATTCCCTGGAACTTGCCCTGAGTTCTGCATCTGACGGACCAAAGGCTCCAGAAGGGTATAGCTGCAGTATTTAGACAAGAATAAGTGTATGGATACAGCATAGTCTTGCAAAATATCGGAAATGTTAAATTATTTTTATCAAATAGGTTTTCAGTGGTTGTTCTGTATTATCCTCTATAAATTTAAGGATCTGTTATTAAATTTAATAAATGTGAGTTAGTGTTAAAGCTATAATAAAAGTCAATTGAAACCAACTGTATTTAAATGACAAATCATAACTTATATTATCATTTCCAGAAAAGAGGGTAAAAATTTTAAGCAAGTTTCCTTCATATCCCGTCCTTACTCCCCACCCCCCCCAAAAAAAAACAACCCACAACAAACCGAAATGAACAATGGTAATGATATGATGTTTGAGTTGAGGATAGTGACCCTAAATCTGTGTGTTCTCCTTTTGGTTCATTGTTGTCATGCCTATAATTCTGTTAAAAACATCACACTTGGGAGATTATGAAATATGCATTGCTCTGTCTCCAAGCTTGTGTGGTTGTTGATTCAGTTCTTCAGAGCAAGTGCCCCGTGTTTGGAACATCAATGAGAAAAATGTAATTCATCATTATCCCAGCCTAGAACAGGTATTTCTCTGACTATCACTCCACTTGAGAGTTTGAAGAGGTAGAGGAGGAACGAGCTAAGAATATAGCATGATCCAGTTATCATAATTATTTTTTGGTGTACAAATTATCCACTTCATGCATAAACAGTTTGTTACTTAATACTATTTTACATAATTGAAGCAGCAGCATGGAGCATGGTTAAAACTGTAGTTCCTAGACAACTTATTGTTCCATTCCATATTTCTCCAGCAGAATTTGCTGTTAGATTGATGAAAAAGTGGAATTTAAGAAAGTTTTGGATGGTAGTTCACATGGAAAAGCTGCAATTTTTCTAATTCTTTTGAAAAATAGACCCCTGTGTCTCTCTCTAGTATTGGTGGAGATGGAAATGCTTTTTAAGTATGCACTCCTGAAGTTCTACTGGCATTTCCTTTTATTACGCAAAGGATTAACATCAAAATGCTCTGAGGTTGCCCAGTAACAGGTCTTTAATGTCTTATGTTGGGCACTCCACCGTAGCCAGAGAGTACATGGTCACTGGAGGAATATGACCACTGGAACACTCCTCCTTTATTGCTGGACTGCTTAGTGTACCCCTTCTGTAAATAAACATTGTCCTTCTACTTCCTCTCCTGAATAGTAGTAACCTGAGTAATGCTAACCTGTGCTGTCCTGGACAGAATCTGAACATCTTCTCCTTCTCCCTGGTACAGATGCTCTCACTCATGCAGAAACATGAAAGTTGTTGTTATTTGGTAGAAGTGAATAGAAATATTTATTTTTTTGTGTGTCTGTTTTGATTTCTAACAACTTCTGAAATGTATAGCTAGTTCATACTTGGGTATAACACGTGTCAAAAGTCTTGCAGACTCCAAGGTTAAGGTTAAGCCATTCGTTTCACGGCAGAGCCTGCCAGGGCTCCAGGGAGAAAGCACCTTCAGTCCCGAGCTGGTTCTGAAGCAGTGTGAAAATAATGTGCTGCTAATGGATTTGGAGTGAAACACTTTCAGTCTTCATTAACTTCATGGAAAGTTACCGCAGCTGAGAGCCCAAATATTTTGCTGAAGAATCAAGAATCTTTGCTTCTTTTCCCTCTTTCTCAAAACTTGAAGAAACAGAACAGGCAGTATTAGGAAATAGCAAAGGATGGTAATAAATACATATCTTGACCTGTTTATTGTGCAAATCAATTCCATGATGCATGATAGTAAAAAACACTGGTTGTGGGAGTTTGATTACCTTATTGGCATCAGTGGAAAGTTCTGCAGTAAAAATTTTGCACTCATGAAAAATGCAAAGTGAAACTCCCATACAGTTTCCTGTCATATGAAGTAATGGGTGTTCTGCAGGCCAAATTATTTATTTGTTTACATCTATATTATTGTTTTGCCTTCACTGGGGTGGTACATGCACATCTCATTAGCTGTCTCGTTGGCAATCTCTTGTCTCTGTGCTGAGTCTAACTTGCCTTTGTTTAGGTATATTGAAACATCAGGGATTGCACACACAGACTGTAAAACTTCTGCTGCAGAAACAAATGAGATAGATTAAAAGCACAGAGAGCAAGTCTGTTGAATAACAGGTGAAAATTAAGAAATAAACTTTGAGTGGTAACTTTATTCTGATCTAAAGCCCATTGAGAATTATTTATTTCTTTTCCTATTTATTTTAATAGGCCTTGGATCAGGCAACAACAAAATTCACTGTGTAGCAGTTTTGATCCAGGATACAGTAACTTCATGTGCAGACTCAAAAATTCCCTTCTACCAATCAAGTTTAGTACACATTCCATGTGTGTATTAAACGGAACATTCCATATGTGTATTAAATGGCAGAAAATCATGTAGGAATCCAAGGACACCACATCTGTCAAATTAACACCATATCTGTCAAATTAACACTTCAGAGTATTTTTGCAAAAATACTTAGTTTTAGTTTCATTCAGTACATTTTTGATAGATTATATCTGCAGAATGTGTTTACCCAGGAAAAGTTACAAGTGCCCAGTGTCTATGAAATGCAGCACTGTAATGCATACGGAACAGAAGGCAGGCTAGAAAAACCTTTAACGTTGGTCAGCATCGAAAAGGATCTGAAACCTTTCGCACTGAAGTTACATGTAGAAGATGCATGTGTTTCCAACAGGCTCCATCAGAATGTAGAAGAAGGTTGTGCCTGATTGTCCGGACGCTGGACAGCTGGCCTGGCCATACCTAGGATTACCTATTCATATGCACCAGTGTCCTGCACATTTTTTAAGGAGGCTGTTAGAGATTTATCAAGACACAGTAGTGCATAATGAAGTGTGAGATGGTATGTTGTTGCCCTTGTTGGAGGAAAGCATCTGTAACCAGAGATCAGATTCTGGATTTCTATGCATTGTGTACCTTAGCTGAAATCAACAGAGATACTGTTGTCTGCTCTCTTAGAGGTGTTCTGTATGCACATCTTAATGTGAAAGTATTGTACGTGTCAGATCCTTTGACTGTGGGGACTTCAGATCAGAAAATTCTGTCAGGTACTTGACTGCAGCTCTGGTTTGGCTGAGTTTAAGTGAAAGTGTGCCAAGGCTGACAAGTGTAGATTAACGGTCTTGTGATTCTGGTTCTGGTTTGTGTGTGATCTACTAAATGTAGTATTCTGGGATTTGAATTTGATTTGAGACATGTTTATGGTCTGTTTTGAGCAGAGATCAGACAGGAATGGCTGCTGAGTAGGACTTGGGAGAATTAAAAAGCTGTGTGGAATCTTCTATGCAACTTCAATCAGCTGTTTTCACCCTTGATTTTGGTGATGAAAGTTGTTGTCACACTCCCTTACTAGAGGATGAATTACTGCTCTGAGCCTATGAAGCTTCTTTTAAAACATAGATTACTCCTAAGAGAAAAGGCTGTAATTGATCTTATAATTAGCTTTTAGGTAAGCTGGATATACTGGTCATTGTACAAAGTTTCTTTTATTAACTGAAAATAAACCGTAAAGTACGCAGAAAAACAAGTAATTTCGTGGGGAAGTTTCCACAGCTGTGTTCTGCAGAAAAGAGAAAAGTTACACATCATTACAACCAACGAAAAAATAAAATTTAATATAACTGTTTTCAATCTTTTTTTTTTTGTTTAATAACATAAGCTATAGTACTCTGAAAAATATGAATGGAAAAACTTCCATTCAAAAAATATATGTGAAATACCTATGTATCACAGTGTATTTTTAATGAAGTCATGTAAATTGATTTTGACCCATTATTTTAATGAAAGCTACATTGTTTTCTTTTTACAGTTTTGAGAAGATCAAAAGAGATTGTAGTAAGAACATGTTTTACAGCTTAGAAAGAATTCATGTGTAAAGAGCATGGTAAAACTTGAACATTTTGTACTTCAAACTGATGTTTCTGAACCCAGGCCTTTGCAGTCAAAAATGTTCAGTTAATATCATACATAAATATTTTATACAATACTGTTTTCATGTAGTTGCTGGGAATCGCACATTTGTAACTTAGAGATGCATTCAGCTTTTCCCTGTTGAACAGTCCCTGCAGTTGTGCTCCTCCATCTGTGTGAAAAACCCTGCTTCTGGTTAGGATGTGTCTAGGGTGGGAACCTAGCTTGATACTGAGTCTAGGTGTTCAGAAGAAGATATCTGAGGCAAAGGAAGAGTTTTTGCTTGTAAAAGAGCATATTGGAAATAAAAAACAATTGAGAAATAAATATATATGGGCTCATATCCATAAATTTTATTGTCCCCTGTGGGTAAAGGGCTTCCTGAGCTTTCTTACCTGTAGTCTGCAATAAATATTATTGCTTGTAGTATTTTAGAGTGTAGCTGTGTGTCTTCCATAAACAGTTACACATCAGTTCTGTGGTTTGATGGGTAGGTATAAGTTAGCCTGTAAAGAAGGAAACAGGTGTGTAACAAGCACTTATATTGTAGTTTTCATTGTCAGAGGGAATTGGATGCATGCTCACATTTTTTCCTGTCACTTAGATGATGTTTTTACAAAAGGGGAGACTGAGACCAAGAGTTCATGTGCTGTGGAAATAATCTGGGGAAGCCTTTGTAATGACATTTGAAGCTCAGGCTTCCTTATCTTGTAGTCTTATGCTCAAATCAGTCATTTGTCACGTAAATAAGACACCGTTGTTGCCGTCCAGTTATGCCTATAATTTTCAAGAACAACCTGCTTTAGTGGATGTCCCAAACACTGCTATGTAAAATTAATGCAGTGCTCCACAGTATGCCCTAATGAGATACTGTTGGGAATTTTAATGAAGCATTTTATTTGTGTTACAATTGTTTATTCCAGCTTTCATAGCACTGCAGCTTCTGTAGCATCACTGCAGGTGTACGCAGACATTCACACCTGCCCTACTCCTGACCTCTGACAGTAGTGTCTTTCACTAGAAAAACGCATTATGAAGCAATGCTTCATCTTCAGTCTCTTAACAAAACAAAGATTCATCCCAGGCGGTGAATGGTATTTCTTGTTCATGACGGTTGTTACACTTTTAAGGGTAAGATCTGTTGCAGCTGGGGAATGAGGCATGTCCTTAACTAAAAATAAAAATTGCATAGTAGCTTTGATGCAGTCTGTACCATTGCATCCATAAAATTTGCATGCATAGAACTCTGATTTTAGTCTGGGAAACTGGAGAAAGACTGAATATTCAGGTGTGGCTAGACAGCACAAAATAAATTGTTTCCTACCTGAAACAAATAGTAAACACAACTAGCAATAATAATCACTCAGCATTCACTGGTAGCATCCAGATTTAATGAAGTTTTCATCAAAAGTATTCTCACTGCATTTCTGGTACAACATTAGTTACTATTTTTACACCAGTCACAAACATTTGAGGTGTGTTTTGACTTCAGAGGAGAATCTGTATTTGTGAGTATCTAAATTAGTGGGATCTTTCAGTTTAGAGCATCCTCATTATATGCAACACCTTTGTCATTATTAAAATATGTTTTCAAGAAGACTTGGAAACTCTTGAACAGACATTGGTTTATGAATAAGCTAAGGATGTTCTTTACCTGCTTTTTCTTTGCCCACGGAGCTGCTCTCTGCAATAGCTGTGAAATGCATTTTTGGCCATGAAGCTGCCGCACCCAGATTATAGTGGGTTCCTTTGACTGTAGATTCCTTTGTAGGATACTGCCCAAGAGTTGTTCTTGGACTCTGCTTAAGGAGTGGGCTGATACAGGGGAAATTCTTGTCCATCCAAGTTCCAATGTATCTGAAAAGGTACGCCATTACAGCTACTACTGAACATGATCCTCATCTGAATGGTGCCATGGGTAGAGTGGCTTCACACTAAGCCCACCCCACCATTTTTGTTCTTGTTCAAGTTTGGGCTTCATGGTAAAAACCAATAACTTGCATTCTGTTGTGATTCCTGCAGTGTGATAGCTCAGAAAACTAAATCTGTATGTGGTAGATAGACCAGTGCTGTGCCTGATGTATTCCCAGTTCGGCTTCCATATAGTTTTAAGGTAGTTTAGTGGCAAGTTATGTAAAAAACCCAATTGACAGAAGACTACACATAGCCAGCCTGCTCTACAGATTTGGTTGTCAGATAGGAAGATGTTTGGTTCTTCATCTTTATGTGCAGCCATATATCAATAGACATTTGTCTACCTCCCAGCAGCAGTATTGGATGCAGCGAGCCAGATGAGAAATTTAGCAGTGTGGCTGTGTGCTGGCAGACCATTCTTTTACCCTGCCATTTGGCACTTGGAAGGAAAATAAAAAAGATGAACAGTTTTTTTATATCCAGCTTGTGATCAGAGATGTCACCTCATCCAAAATTAATAGTTCTTGCATTTCACCCGTGACTTTTGTATGTATGTTGTGGCTGGTGTCATTCTGTATTAACTGCTGGACTTTTTGGTGCCCGACTGTCCTGTTGAGCATAATGGTTGTGAAAATAAAGCTTTCTAAAATATTTTGAATAGCAATTTTATGTTTAAACTGTGGAGATAATGGGGTTGGCAGCATTCAGTGCAAACTCGTTTCGTGTATTTGATTTGCAGACTTCTTAAAAAAAACAGTAGCTTTGAGGACAGAGCATCTATTACCTGAGAGAGCTTCTGTAAACGAGACAGATTTGATGAAGCTGTAACATTCAAATAATTAATGGAGCAACAACAAGAACTGTGTGTGCTAAGAGGTGTTTGACAGAATATGCTTAGATGTTGGGTTTTGGGGAGGTTTTTGTGTTTTTTTTGTGTTTTTTTTTTTTTTTTCCTGAGGAAGTAGCTGCAGTCATAATTAGTGATGAAGTAAAACAGTGTTTTACCTATAAAGAAACTCAGATGTATAGAAATATAAAGAAACTTGAGTCTATGTTTAACCTGGTGTTGAAAGTTGCCTTTCTTAATGATATTTTAACTTAATCTTTGAAGCAGTTTGAAGACTGTATCTGCTATATGGCTTAGCCAGAAGCCCACTTCAGGCCTTCAGGAGTAACAGATACTAAGTAAGTAGCTGCTTTATTGGTGCTTTATTTACTTGCCAGGGTGAATTACAGAGGCATTTCTTGCAGGAATGCCGCTATACTCTTAGGATTAGTGTGTGACTGTGTTTATTAGGATTTTTAAATACACAAGTACATCTAACTCCACTCTGCTTCTCCTGCTGCCCAGTTCTTAGTTTCCCTTATTTAAGTGGTCATGCTTTAGGACAATGCTTAAATATTTAGATTTTGCGTTCTGTATTTGGAGTTATTTTAAACATACCCTTAAATGAAGTTCCCAGTTTAACTGTGTTTCTGAGACAGTAAAAACACAGCAGGGACTTTATAATTCCTGTGGTACTGATGTGTATTCAGCCATTGTCAGTTAAATAAAAATTTACCCAGTTTAAACACAAACTTTCTCAAATACCTGAAGTATTTGTATCATAAGTAAACACTAAAGGAGGAACTGAGAAGACAGATTCTTTTGTATATGGCAGGTTGGTACCAGCCATTCCTTAAAAACAAGTTCCTAAGTTTAGAGTCACTGGTGTACTCCTTTGGCAGAATGAATGAGTTAGCTCATTTTATCTAGCTTCAGATTCGGTGCTTCTTTCTTAAACTTCTGTTTCCCCTATTCACTTGCAAAAATATTGCCGACTTCTTGAGAAAATACATCCTTTTTTAAAATTGGTTCCAGTTTTCCTAGGAGTAATGAAGCTGATCATCCCTTAAGAGGGTGAGGCTTCTCTTGCATTGGGAATAGTGGCAGATGGCAGCTGTTTTGGGAGATGGCATTTCTTCATGCAGTGATCTGTAGAACAAATTGATTTTAGTACTGAATGAAGAAAAACAAATCCTAAATGAAGAATTGTAAAATAATAATTTAAAATTAACGATATAAAAATGTTGAAATGTAGATAGTTCTCCCCGGTGAGTTTTGCTTCTGCAAAAATACTGTAGAATCAGAGTTACTTTATTCCTGAGGTACTCGAGAAGGGGAAAGAGATAACACAGACCACTAGGTTTTTTAAAAAATGCATTCTAAAATTTAGTTCTGTAAAATAGCACAGTTATGTTACGGGAAGATGTGCCGTGTTCTTGGAATATGAAGTTTTGGAACTGCTCTATCAGTGCAAAACTAAATTCATCCCTAACTCAGAAATCAGTGTTTCCATCCCCGTACTGCCAAAATCAGTGTAGTAGTTACAGCAGGCCTAAAAGACCAGAAGTTTTTAAAGAGATTTTTGCTGCTGGTGGTTTTGGATTATTTTATTAGCATGGTAATTTGTTCAGTATGGTCATTTGTTTATATTTATGAAAGTACAAAGGGAACCTAAGCAATTCAGTCACTATTTCTTTGCAGCTTTTCCTTTTAGATGTAATAAAGCTGGCACAGCTCATGTCCTCCCTCGTTCTCTTAGCAGGGAGAGTGAGCCAGAGCAGGCCAGTGAAAGCAGAGGGTAGCATGGAGTGGTGGCTGATGGAAGCTGAGTTCTGAATAAATTGTGATCAGGCTAGGTTAGGTTAGGTGGTGAAATGTTTTCTAAGGGCTGGCTACATCCAGATAACTTTGTCTCAGTCCTTAGGTTCTTGGAGAAAAAAAGCTGTGGTTGAAAAGCGTGTATCTTTTTCATTCGATCTCTGTCTATTGCATGAAGCTGCTATTCTGGATTGCTCTGGGTCACCCAGTATGTTCTCTAGTAAGTACATCTATTATGTAATAGGAAACATATGATTTTTATTTTCTTTGTTATTTCTTCCCTGCTTTTTAAATAACAGAATTATAAATGGTATAAAGCAAGATTCATGCTGTTTTAGTGAACTAGTCCCATTTTCCTGTTTTGCATGTTCATGCAAAAGACCTATCTCAGCTGTTCCTTCTGCGTTATTCTTCTTGCACTTAAGCAATATTCAGAGCTTTATTAAGTCATGCTCCTTCTGTATCTGCTTGGATCAGTTTTGACTGTCAACCCCAGTCACAAGAACTTTTGGGAACTGCTGGTGATGGATGGAAGCCCCTACATGTGGTAACTTAAGGAGTTTATTTGCATTGTGTTTTAAGCAGCTGGAAAGTGTGGGATCTGAAACTTTGGTCTAATGAAGTAGCTGTTAAAGTAAGAATATTGTTAAAATGAAGAAATACATGTTGTGGACATTGACTTTGTAGAAACTCCTGATTCAGTCAGATCAATTCAGTCACTTTCTGGTGGAGCTGCTGAGTATCTGAAATGAATATGGTAACCCTGAGTGGTAGACTTTTGTTTCTGGACCTCTGATTTGGTTCAAAGGTTCATAAAAATTCTTAAAACTAAATACGTCCCTGTTGATTACAGATCTGAGGAAGCTGAACTGTGATTGTTCCAGCAAGTGTCCAAATTAAATTAAATTAGGAGGTTGCCTTGTGAAATATCTCTTTAATAATGGAAGTGAGAAAATACTTTGTTTTGATAATATTCTTTTATATATATAAAAATCAGCCCTTTCTATTAATAAGTTCATTACCTAATTCTTTTGATTTTGTTATATATTTAGAAGCTTGTGAGAATTTCTTAGTTTTGTGCGTTATTATGCTTTTCTCAGGTGGTTCTTCTCCATAGCATTAGTAAAGAAATCTCGATATCTTGGAATGTCCTTTTTTTTGGTTGTTTGTAGTCCTTGGATTTCAATTTGTAATACTATTACCTGCATGGAAAGTTACTGGGTAGAAAGAATGGCATTTTTAGGAGCATCTCACCTTCTTTGGGTCCCTGGAACACATACTCATATATGGAGAAACTTATATGAAAAGAAATTACATTACGTCCCAGCAATTGCTGAGTGTATAATGGTCTTTTGGTGTTGTGGGCTGTTGGGAGGTCAAGCTATTTCATAGTTGTTTGAGATGAATGATAGAACTGAAAATCTGGCCAGTACCATTCAAAAATATTGAGCAATGCCTCTAAGTATCTTTGGTAAGAGAAAGCTGAAAAGGGTACTGTCAGTATGTGATTTAAAACAGAATGTAAATGGGTAATGTAAATGGGTAGGCAGAATTTACCTTTGTGTGCTAAGGGAGAATTTAACCTTGTATTAGTTTATGTGATCATAAACGTCCTTTCTTTTAAAAAAAATCACACAGAGTATTTGGGGTAGAGTTTTTATAACGATCTGAGAGACAGAGGTTAACAAAAGACAGAGACAAACCTGTTAAGAGCGTTGTTTAACACATATCTAATTTTTGAAATGGCTATGGATATGTGTGGCCTGTCAGAGTAACTAAGATGTATTATTCAGATATATTTTAAAGTGAAGTTTTTTATGCTGCACTTCTTAGCCACCAGCAGACAATAACATGAATCTTTCTTTACGTGCATTGATGTACACAGTGTTTATAGCAAAATGTCAATAACTATGAAAAACTCATTTTTCACAGAGATATTAAATTTAAATAAATATATTATGCAAATAATAATTTTTGTGCTGAAGCTAAATACAAAACTTTTACAATGTTGTGTTTAAAATGACTTTTTTATATACTAGGGGAGGGGGGTGTGTGTATGCACGTATACATGTATAAGTGATAGAGCAGTCCAGCTTCCACATTTGAATGAACTAAGCATGTTTCAGTAGATAGCTATATCCACAGGACCTTGTGGATCAATTTCTAATGACCTACTAGGAAGTTTGGTTTTACATCTGGATGTGGCAAATGTTCTGGAAAACATAAGATAGCCAAGCCCTCATGTAATTTTGTGAAAAACATACTTTGCCTTCCGTACTTTGCATGCAGAAGGTGTTTGATGCCTCATGACTTTATGTACGACTTGGACCCACCAACGTGTCTGCCCTGTGGTACTGTATTTAGGATGAGGAGTACAGCACCCATCAGGGACTCCTGCAGGCTCTCCGAGGTCAAGGACAGGCCTTTAGATAGCTTACAGACCATTTGATTATGTGTCTTCTGTTGATGGAGGAACGTCTTTTTCATCCCCCAGCTGGGGGGAACTGTGTTAAAGGCTTGAGATATCTATCTTTTACCACCATATGGTTTTAAATAATTTTTATTTAATAGGGTGCGGTGGGTCAATAACTTGGCTGTTTGGAGTAGCAAGACAAAAGAGATATCTTCTGTCTTCTTCTCCTCTTAGTACCAGAATGGTCTTTTTGGTTGTATAAATGATATTTTTGAGACTACAAACTATAGAAAAATGTCTGGTCACAAATTTTGGTAAATAAGCATGCCCAGAGGCTATATTTTGCTACTGTGGATCATAGTCCCATTGATTCTTTTTTAAGGTTTAAGTGACTCCAGTATTTAACCATTTAAATCTGGATTTTTAAATTAAACAGTTGCAACAATATGTTTGTGAGTACAGTTTATTCCTCTTCTGCAAATAATGCTTCTAGGACCACAGCTGATGATACTTTATCACAGTTTGTTGCTTCCTTTTTACTCCTGTGTTAATGTATCGCTATAGTATTACAGCAGGGTAGTGATACAGTTTTCAGATTTGTTCTTCTACCTGGATGTTAAAGGCATTTTTAGAAAATGGCTAGTTTCCTTGTTCTTGTCTTTCACCAACATCCTCTGATTGCCTGCCATGAATCTCTTTTGATATACTAATGATTTACAAAATTAACTTATCTCATTTTGTTTTAAGTAGCTTTAGGATCTCTGATCTAAGTTGTCATTGTGTGCAATCTGTCTACTTTGAATGTGTTTCTCTTTTTCTCATCTGGTGTTACACGAATTTAACAAAGTGCTATGTAAATACACACACATAAATATCTATGATATGATATTTTATGTTTTTACTGTGTGGCATTAAAAATATCAAGTTTATTTGAAGTTTAAGATTGATTTATGCCTTACTTTTACATGTCACATTCTGGAAATATGTTACATAATTTCAGGTGAAAATAACTTTAAAATTTTTCATATAGAGTGCAGATTTAGTAAAGGTATGTGAGAGTTCTGTATTTGAAGAACCTTGCAGAGCACTGATGAAGTACTTGCATTAGATTTCAACACTGAATAATTTTAAGAAATTGGAAAGCTATGAACAAGCATAACAGTTTTGACCTTGACTGGAGCTTGGCCTTCTCTGTGGAGTGCAGGACTCAAATCTGTAGGAGGAGTTTGCTCATTCTTTTATTATGTTCTCTTTTTATTGCTAGCATCGTTCTCCATTCAAATGGGGAGTAGTATCTTGAAATTAATGCATGGTTATTATAACAGGATTGACTGAAAGCAGCTGAGAGGGTGTGTACATTCCCTTTAAATTGTGCTGTTCAGCTGTTCTTTCTCTTCTTCCTTCATATACTTTCCTTGCTTTCTGGATAGGAAATGTACCCAGCCAAGCATGCAGGCATGCACAAATACCTCTGTATCTTCCAAATTAAAAGTGAAACTTGCATTTATTAGATTGCATAATTGCAAGTATATAAAATATACATAAAAACCTGTACTGATTTCCATGTCGTTTTGGTATGTCCCAATTTAATTGTCATTCATGGCCTGTTTTTAGAGGCTCATATTCGTTCCAGAGTGTTTGATATCTGTCACAGTTTTAATTTAGAGACAGAGAATTGTAAGGAAATTTTCCTCATAAATGTGATTTGAAATGTCAGTATTTTTATGAAGTGGAAATGTTTGCACTGGATCTGTGGACGTTTGTGTCTTCTGATGTTTTCTACTGTCCATGTTTTAACCTCCTAAATCTCATTACGTGACAGCTGAAGATATTGTCACTTTAAAATGTTATTTTCCTTAGAAGAAATAGGCACCGCTGCGGTCAAGGAAAGTTGATAGGGATTTTCTGTGTCTGCAAAAGTAACCCATTCCACTGAGCACTACAGAGAAACTCCTTTCTTTGTAGCATGTTAGGATTTCTTCTGCTGACAGGTGAATATGTTATCAGGTATGTATTCCATAAGGACATATTAAAGTTTTTTAAAAACTCAGTGATTAAATAACATTTTCTTCTGTGAAAATTGTAAGATCAAATTTTAATGCCTAAGTTCAACTCAATATTCTTCTGTTCTCATCTTTGAAATTGAATCAGTACTTAAGGTATCATTTTTTTTTTTAATTGCCTTTCTGCATATAGAATTCTTTTTTAAATTGGTGAAGATGGTAGATGAAAAGGGAGGACAAAAGACCATTGCTTTTTTCAGCAGATTTTGCAACTTGAAAGGAAATCTAAAAACACTGCCATTTTGACATATATTTGATATGTATCTGAGAGTTGAAATAGTTAAATCTGTTGTTAATTAATTCTTTTATTCAGAAACCCACGCAGCATTTGAAAGATTTTAAATTTTCTATCTCTTTTTCAGTCAAGGTTCTTACTATTCATCTGTAATCTGGGTTTTCTAAATACCTGGACCTCTTCATAACTAATGTAACACTTCTGTAATCTGACTGACAGCACTTAGAGGCTAGTCACAAGAATCAGATGCACTTGAGCCATACTGTACTTTGAAAGTTTGGCCCTTCATACCAAATAGTACATCTGCTAAGTGCAAACCATCACTTTTTTGGTAATACCTGTATGCATACCTACATATATACATAAATTGGCCTTCCAGTATCAATTCATATATTTAGTATACAAAGTTTGCAGAAAGACCACAGGTAAAAGAAAATGTATGTGCTCATGATGCATACATTGATTTCACTGACTGTGTGTCTTTAGCTTTGTCTTTCATAGTATTGCAGTGCAGGTAGGAACTATACATAAGTGTGGTGGCTTGACCTTGGCCAACTGCCAGACGCCCACCCAGCTGCTGTCTCACTCTGCCTCCTCAACAGCACAAGGAGAGAAAATGAGATTAAGAAGTTTGTGAGTTGATATAAAGATGGGAAAATCCCTTACCAATTACTAGCACTGGCAAAACAGGCTCAACTTGCAGAAATTTATTTTAATTTATTGCCAGTTAAAAGCATAGTAAGATGGTGAGAAACAAAGACAAACTAAAAGGCCTCGCACCACCCCCTCTTCCCAAGCTCAGCATCTCTCCTTCGTTCCCAACGCTTCTATTTCTCGCCCGTGAGTGGCACAGGGGGTATGGGGAATGGGAGTCTATCCACGACAGTTACTCTCTGCCGCTCCTTCCTCCTTGTGGTTTTTCACTGCTCCAGTGTGGATCCTCTCCATGGTCTGCAGCCCTTTGGGCTAAACCTGCTCCAGCATGGGTCATCCGTGGGCATCAGTTCTTGTAAGGAGAATCTGTTCCAGTGTGGGTTCTCTGCAGGTAGCAGTTCCATCAGGAAGTACCTACCTTGCTCTCGCACAGGGCCCTCCATGGGCTGCAGGGTAGGTATCTGCCCAGTATCTGCCCCAGTGTGGTCCTTTCCATGGGCTTTCGGGCAATACCTCTTCACCACGGTCCTCTCCATGGGCTGCAGGGAAATCTCTGTTCCAGTCCCTGGTGTACCTCCTCCCCCTTCTTCTTCTCTGATCTTAGCATTTCCAGGGTTGTTTTCCACTGATTTTTCCCCTCATTCCTCACCGCCTGGGCAATGTTTTGCTGTTTCTTAAATAGGCTTTCACAGAAGCACCACCAGCTTTACTGATGAGCTCAGCTATGTCCTGCAGTGGGTCCACTGCAGAGCAGTCCCTGATCTCTTCTTGCACACGCCACTGCTGCAGCGCCCGCCCCGGTACCAAAACCTTGTCACTGACACTCAATACAGTAAGACGGAGGGAAAGAACATAAAGGGATGAAAAACAGGTCCAGAAATACAGAAATTTATTTTGTTTTATTTCTTACTGTGGTTAACTTGTCTCTTTTAGTATCAGTTCAACTGTAATAAAGTTAATTTGTGGTTTTCACTTTCCTAAACAAATGACTGGAGCAATTTTCTGAAAGATAAACTGAATGCATTGGGAAGAGGATGTAGAGTGTGTTTTTGATTTCTAAAAACATATACAGAGAGATCAGGCTTGTATTTCTGAACTCGTGAAAGGTGGAAAGGGGCGAAGAGCAGGGCAGATGAGTAATTGTTTTTTTGGCTGTGTATATGCTGAAGATACTCGTCTTACTTTAAAGAGGGCATTCTTTGCATACTTTGTCCTCTCACCTATTGAATTACTTAGAAATTTTTTAATAATCTAATTTTTAAAATCCTGCAAAAGTATTTTTATATCCTTTCCTCATTCCCTGTTGAACAGCCTTGTTTAAATTCAGACTGTAGCTGAAGTGATGAGAAGGTCTTCTCCTGTCACTGAGATTGTATCTTTGTCATTATGGGTTATGGTCCTTTTTGAAAAATTGCCTATGTGCAACTTCTTGCACACTGCTACTCTCTACTAGTGCCAAATGCTGTTTGATTGTTTGTTTAGTAAATCATCAGGAACAACATTTACTAAACAGTGTGAAATGTTTCAATACCTTTGTTCTTGGATGGCAAACTGAAGGCCTTGATTGTGCAAGAACTAACATATGCATTTAATTTTCACCTACTAGTAGATATCACCTGGCTGCCTGGGCTGCTCTGATATTTGCCAGCTTTTGCTTTTTAGATTTTCACCATGAGATATTTTTTTGAGTCTTTGTGAAGTTTCTTATGCACTTTTGCATCCTATGTTGTTTTGTATTGGTGCCTGAAGCTTGAAGAAAGCTTAGATAGTTCTACAGAAGCTGTAGTATCACTCTGTCTGAAGTATGGATATGCTGTAGGGTGTGCTTAACATTGCATCTTAGAAAGTATTTTCAATTTGTAATTTAGATACCCATTCTGAAAACAGTTTCTTAAATTTGTCTCAATTTTGTGAACTTAGAATAAGTAATTGATTTTTGAAGGGACAAGGCTTAAATTGGTCCAGAGTCTTGTTTTACCAGAATTTACAATTAAAGAAAATACAAGGAATTCTTAGGAAATAATATAGGAAAATTCAGTTTCATGTACAGATTTAAAAATAGTGCATGGCAAAATTCTTTTTACCTTAACCAGAGTTATTTTGCTTCATAGTGACATAGTAATGTCATTTTCTGAAATGGCATATTTATTCTCTTTTTAGAAGTCATTGGCAGCTCTGAAAACTATGGTATTTTAAGACAGAATTATAACAAGGTTTATTAATGATGTACTAAAGTTAACCTTATATTTTATTATTTCAGTTGTTCATGGTGGACAATGGAGCAGATGACTGGAGAATAGCCATGACTTATGAGCGTATTTTCTTTATCTGCTTGGAAATACTGGTGTGTGCTATACATCCCATACCTGGGAACTATACATTCACATGGACAGCCCGGCTCGCCTTTTCTTACGCTCCATCCACAACAACAGCTGATGTGGATATTATTTTATCTATACCAATGTTCTTAAGACTATATCTTATTGCCAGAGTTATGCTTTTGCATAGCAAACTTTTCACTGATGCCTCATCTAGAAGCATTGGAGCATTAAATAAGATAAACTTCAATACCCGTTTTGTTATGAAGACTCTAATGACAATATGTCCAGGAACTGTACTGTTGGTTTTTAGTATCTCGTTATGGATAATTGCTGCATGGACAGTCCGAGCTTGTGAAAGGTAAGGTTGCTCTGTTTGCTTAGTTCTTTCTGCCTGTCTTTCTAGTTTTCTCTTGTTTTGCCTCTTCAGTGTTGGATTCAGGGGACCTAAATATGTAATGGAATGGAGCTTCAAGATCCCTAATATTTTGAGTGTTGGTTTGATTGTATTCTGTGTCACAGATTGTCAGGAATGCTTTGCCTTTTAATCTGAAGGACTTCTGCAGAGGGGTTTGTGCCACACTGTTTACTGTACCATTGTGATATGATTTCAGTGTTTTGGTATAATTTTAGGTACGTTTACTAAAACACAGTGGACAGGTACCATAAAATGTTATTAAGAGTGGTTGTTGATATTCTGGATTTATATCAGCTTTCATTTATTTTGTTTGTAAGATATTCGTTGAGGATAAGGTAGGTAAAACGGCCATGTAAAATTCCAGTGGAAAATGTTTGGGGTTTTGTTAATTTGAGTGCAAAAGGAAGTGCAAAATATTATTGGGGAGTTGGCAAGATCAAAAAAGGGGAACAGGCATAACAATTACAGTAATAACTCTTCTTCCCTTAAAAATCAGGAAAACTGCATTGGAGATGCAGACTTTAATTCATTTCAGCTGGTTTTCTAACCTCCCACTCCCACAGACTTCACTGGAAGTGCAGAATAAATGTCTATGAGTGCTGACAGCTTGAAATTGAATTTCTCAAACAAAGCTTTAACAAAAAAGAAGAGACCTTCTCATTGGTAGGATTGCTTAGGAATATAAGATAGGTTAACTCTATGGAGGCAATTAGGATGATTTGCTATGAAAGATTTAATGCCTGGCACAGCTCTTAGATCCTGGAATGAATTTCTCCTTAGTTAAGCTGGAAGATCTTCAGCATACTTAAGACATTTCTGCTGCTGGTTGTTAACCATTTTGTTTTTCTTCTTCCTTTCCACGTCTGGCCATTTTAGAAGCAGTTTGGGGGAGTTAATTGTGACAGCTAACTGATTTAAATCAGCAGTTAAATTGCACATCAACTGTTATGCTTATGATACTTTTGGAGGTTACTCCTTGCATCACTACTCAATTTGTTACAAAGAAAATAACTGGTCTTGTAAACCAGGTGTAGAGATTGTGTTGACATTTTAGTTTTTATTGTTAAAATTGCCGGAATTGTGGAATGTAGTTTGTTACAGTAGATGCTTTGTGTCAATGTTGTTTCCTCATGTTATGGCAAGACTAATCATTTAAGAACATTCTGAAAATGCCACATTAACAGTGACATATTATAGTTTCAAAATATTCCCCATAGTGGGAGCCAATGGAGCACTCTAGATATTGACTGAAAGTACAATAGTTGTATTTTAGTAAGAATGTTCTCGTTTCAGATGTAGCTGGCTTCTGCAAAGCCTCTCCTCTTTGTCTCATGTTCTTCACCTCTGTTCCCAGAAGTTTTCTTTCAACAGAATTACTGCTTAGGAATTCCTGAGTGTCTACTCAGGCATTTCCCAAACTGTCACTTCTGAAGTGGCTCTGAATAACTTCAGCATCCATTGCTGTCACTGTTTTATGTATCACTGGTTAATAATCTGTATTATTATTATTGTTATTATTATTATTATTATTTCTCATTAAGCATTTAATAGTCATTGTGTTATTAACTTTTAAATAGATGCATGTTCAAAATAAGCATATAAAACTTGTGCCTCTCTCAGTGAAAATTACTGAAAAACAACTGAGGCACTTCTACATCACTGTGATCCTGGGAAGATGCTTATTTGTTTGGTCAGGTACGCTGAACTCAGGGTTGCAAACAAGGCTGACTTTCCTTCAACTGTCTGCTAAACTAGTAATGGATTTTCCACATTTTAATTTGCAGTTGCTGTCCTTGAAGTGACTGTAATGTTTTGGACAGTAAGCTGGATAGCCACTGACTCCTCTAAAACTGAAACAAAACACAACTAAAAGCAAGTTAAATATAGAAGTGAGTATTAGATTAATATATCTTTAGCATAATTACCTTCTGTCAGTGGTGTCCAGGCCAAGATTATGTTCCTTCACATTTAACCAAATCATTGATTTTATGTTTCAAAAACACTAAAAGGGGTGTATTTTGGCTTTGGGAATTAGTTACTTGTGTCATTCATGCTAGTTGCACAGCCAATTTTGTGTGTTTTGTGTCAGATTTTCCCTTGAGGGAGTATTTAAGTATTTTGCCAAATGAATGATACTGGCTCTGCATTCCAGTTGCTGATTAGTCCACCAAAAACCTGTAGATCCATAGCCCGTAGAGAAGTAAGTTTTTAAACAAAGCTCCCAGAAGAAAACCCCAAACCCCCACATATCAAAATGCTCTTAACAGTCTGCCATCTGAAGCTAAACAACCCTTTTTGTATAGCTGGAGAGAGATGTAATAGCCATGTGTCATGGGAAAGGACAAATATGGCCACTGAATCCATTTTGTGGTGTGCAGAGGTCATAGTCCTCAGAAGATGTCTACCGAGATCTTAATGGCTTTGATTTGCTCAGTAGTTAAAAGTTTAGTTAACACAAATAAAATACATTTCTTTCGTCTGCTTTTAAGCTGTTTTTTTGTTTTGTTCTTTTCTGTCAGTTTTAACTAGAGAGCATCTTTATTTGTTGAAAATAGACTATTTTGTGTACACAGAATGATCCTGAAAATAAATGTTTTCATTAGAAAGAGTATTTACTATTTTGCTTGACACTGTACTTGAAACCCTAATGAATTTTGGTATACTTAGAGAAATTAGGAATTAGGCAGCAGTGTGGTGGCTTTTTTTTTATGAGGGGGGATTTACCTGAATGAAATTTGAAGGTGTTAAGTGGAACTCAGCATCAGTCTAGCACCAAGCTTTTTAATTTATGGTATGTAGTAGTTTTACATAAAGCTTTGCGCTAGCGGTTTTAGTATTTCTTCAGTGTATTAAATCAGTTATCTGGCCATCCAAATTGGAACAAGGTGGTGGTGATAAATTTTAATATTTTAATATATTAAACCTTTGGAATGGAGATGAAATATTCTCATGTTATTCCATGCCCTTGGCGAATGGGGAAGTCACAGTAGGCAATGTCCTTACTGTAAAGTTGTGTGTGCTCAGCAAAAGCTGTTGCTGCTGAATGACAGCCTGATTTTAAGACTGTTGTTCTATTTGAAGTCAGGTTTTTCTCATTGCAGGCTGTCCTGGGAATAGGAACAAAGATTTGGAAGCACTGCATTTCATAGCGAGGAAGGTAACATGAAAGAGCATCACTATCCACCTCTCTGGTGAAAACCCTCTGAGATAGGTTATGGGTTGAGGCAGGAAAGTTGACTGTCTGAATTTAGACTTCACTGCTTTAATGGTCATCTGGCTGATCACTTGATATACACTAAACTAAGGCAGGACATGTGTCTTTCTCAGTGCCTTAATGGCTGTATTGTTAGCTCCCAGAATGCTAATTATAGCAAGTGACACTTAGGGTTGGTGAGCAAGGTATTTTCCAGGATTGCAGTTTAAGGTCATCCACGAGGGCAGAATGTAGTACAGATAATGATGGTGGATGGCCAGCTGAGCATAAATGGGTTGCGAGGGTTGCACAGTGATCTGGTTGAGGGAGTTTGGGAGTAAAAGGTGGGGAAAGCACGGAAGTGTTGCTGTATACACAATGTCAGGAACCTGTGCTTTTTTATTGCTCAGGTTTTTATATCTGTTTTCAGGGGAAGATTATATTACATGGGTTTTAATACCTGTCTTTTCATTGCCAGCATCGGTACATTGCTGTCTGTCATACGTGGCCTTCATAATGAAAATCTAAATTTTTTATTAGGTCTAACTCAATAGATGTTTGTGTTTATAACATCTCTGAGGCACACGATCTAGAACACTTAGGAATATGTTAGTTTCGTATATAAATTATGAGTCCTGTTAGCAGATTACTTTTTGCAGTCTCCCATACCGATCTTGTTACTGAAATAGCTCTCTGTGTGGTCATCAGTTGTTTATAGCAGTTAAAATAGAAAGATTTTGTTTGTCAAAAAAGAAAAGTTAATATCCACAGCATTATGTCATTGAAAAGTCTGACAAATTTGCTTTGCTCTTGTGGAGAAGACCTGTCTCTGCTGCTGTGAGAAGTGTGCTGCTTTTCTAGGGTATTTGGAAGGTAGTTGGTTGCTCTTGTTGATCTTGTTATATTTTCTCTGTAAAGGAAGAAAGAACCTTGCCTTCTGAATGCATATATAGCTATAATGTGCCCACGTATCAGGGCAACATGAGCCGCATGTGCCCATGTTACATTGCTGTACGTCCAGAACAGCTCGTATCACATGCCTGGAGTTACTGTGGATTTACAGCAGCAGAACTGAGAAGAGAAGTGGATTTTCTGCTTCCCCAGAGAGCACATTTTTGGCACCATTTTTGGTTCTGTTTGTACCTCTCTAACTTCTGGCAATGAAGTCAGTTCAGACTGAGCAGTTCGTTTAGTCAGCATTTTTCCTTCCATCAGCTTCTGCTCTGTATTCTTTCCTTGATTTAATAAAAAATCAAACAAAAACCAAACAAAGAATGAAAAATCCATCTGTGTGTCATGGCAAAATCCTTTCCTGCGCTCTGCTCATTTATGCTTTCTACAAATAAATATCTGTCTTAATTCTCGGAAATGTGATGCCATCACAAAGTTTTCAGTAACCAGCTCGCGCATGACAACTGCTAGGCAAATGTTAAGGATTCATTTGGTACAAGCAGGTGGAGGGACTGAGGCTTGCAGCTGTAATTCATGTAGGAAAAATAATTTCTTAGCTATCTAATTTCCTCACAGTATGTGTTTGGCTTCTTTGGTTGGCTTGAGGACCTTATCTAATGTTGTACGCTGCGTGTATAACCTGAAGGCCACAGTCAACTGGAAATTGCCTTTAGCAGTCTCTGCAGTGCCAGTATGAAGATTCTTCCTAGTACTTTAAAAAAAAAAACAAACAAACAACAGAACAGCAAGAAGCTTGGCTGTTTAGTTTTAAACCCATTTCTAGCCCCAAAAGCACAGAAGCGACGATGTATCATTTTTGTTTTTTCTAGCTAATATGTCTAATTATTGTCAACAGATCAAATAATGTTCATGTATTGACAGTGCTGGCTGTTTATCACAGTTATTGACCTTCTCTTGGCTCACTGAAACTAAAATGTGCTACTTGCAGTCAGGTTTCTTCAGTGGTGGCAAAAGTTAACCGTTAAATATTCAACACAACGGTGATGAAAGATCACGCATCATCATCATCTTGACTTTGTGCTATGAATGAATGATTCTCTGCCTTCTAGTCTTAATTCCTAGTTTTGAAGACTGAGTGTAGATTAACTGTAAATGTTAGGTTACTCTTTTATGATATTTACATCTCAAAGCCACTCATAACTAAAACCAGACGTAACTGCTTGCATTTTCGTTGCAAATGTTACCGATAGACATCAGGTATATTGTTTTATCAAACAATGAAGCAACAAGGGAGTCTATCCCAGAAGTACATCCATGAATGGCTAATATATGTAACCCAGATACAAGAAAGAAAATTGATGAAATAAAAAATTTATTTGCTAGGTGTATCCAGAAAGATTAATAGCTAAATTATGTGTTTTTCAGCTGCTTGAAGACAAACCAGTGTGTGTACATTTAATGGAGGAAGCAGAGGGACCTAATCTAATGCATGTAGAGTTTGAGTGTTATTCTTTTAATTCACATTTTGCTTCCCTTTGGAACAATGCTGTTTGTGTATTAACAGCAAAAACATTTTGGGAATACAAATATGAACATACTCTTTTGTTTATTTGGATTTATAGAATTAACCTTATAACTATGGAAGGTAATAACTGGTGCAGTAACTCAGTGGATATAGTCATCCCCTCACAAAAGTTTATCAAGCCAAGATAGACTAGTGTTTCTGCAGTCCAGAAATAGCAGATCCAACTTGGGGGAATGGAGTGCAAAAGACAGAACGTTAAAAAACAGCACAAAAAAGTCTCCTTGCTTACTTTAAAAAAAAAAAAGTGTATCTGTTTTTCAGGGTCACCTAACTAGAGCAGGAAAACTTTTTTTAGGTTAAATTCCATTTTATTTACAAAGGATTTATACGTACAACAGTTGTATGAGAACAGAATGAAGTGGAAAAGCTTATGTATAGTTTCAAGGTCTCATAAGAATGGTGAGCAAAGTGATAAGTATTTCTCTAAACACAAAAGCCTAAAGAGAATGAGGATACCTATAAAGGAGAACTTACCTGTTTTCAAGTACAAAATATCCTTTTTTTCTTTCATTAACCTTGAATCTGTAAAACATAATTCAGGGAACAATCTTTCTTCTGTTCAGCAAAAATGCTTGTACCCACTCCAGATTCTTTCAGATAAGAGAGCAATTTATGGACATTTTTTATCATTATTGCATTACTGGATGCAAAGATACAGCCTCTAGTCTTTGCATTTCTAAATGCAGTTCATTTTCTCACCATTTTAACAAACACCTCAAACTATTCAGAATATTTTGCTTCATAAGGAGTCAAAACTATTTTTTGTAATAGCTTAAAAGCAGTCCTTAGAAAATATGATCACACTGAAGCAGAAATCAATTTCTTACTGCTTCAAAATGTAATTCATTGCTCCAGTAGATTAATGGATTTGAATAATGCACCCTGAAATAGGGATTTAGGCTTTACTGCTGGTTTCCTTTTGCTTCCTGATCTGGGTACCAGGCCACAGTGAGGAGTTTGTATCATGGTTGTCACTTCAGTGCTAATAAATGGACAATGTGCTGACTGAACTCTGACTTTAGATATTAAAGAATTTCTTTTATTGGGAATTTACAATTCAGTCCTAAAAATAAAAGTCTATAAGGACAATTACAGGAGATAGTTAGTGTGGGGGGAGTTGCACAGTTTAAAGGAATTAATGGTTAAATAGAGGGAAACATCAGAAGGTGCTTTTTAAATATTTTTATATGTTCTTTATTTTCCCTTTCTGTGCTTCTCCCCCTTTTAATTTCTGTATCAATATATTCGGATTTGTTTTGCTTGGTAAGTTTTTTGCCTTGAAAAGTTAAAAATCAGCTGTAGTTTTTGCTACAGCTGTTCTTGAGGTGGTCAGTGATTTGCAGAATATCAGTAGTAAGTATTGCAAAGGCATCACACTAGTGGCCAGCCTATGCTTACAACTTCTGCTTAGGGATATAGCTGTGCTATATCCCCATATAGTTAACATATATATGGGGAGTACAGCTCACCAGACAAATCTTTGCTACCAATAGGTCCCATAGCTTTACATATTTGCAGGTTACTTCAGTTTTTACCACATAATTTGGTACTGTTTTATTTATGCAGAGCTGAAAGAAGCTTATATTAAAACTGCTTATTCAAAGGATCCACAACAGTGTTTCCTTCAGTACAGCTCAGTTATGTACACAAGCCCATAATCCCTATGGAAAAATTTGATATTTAAGCCTGCAACAAAGTTTAACAGCAATTACAGAGAGCCCTAATTTTGTGTCATGCTGCAGACCAGTGCCCTGTGAGTGGAAAGATCCCATCACCAGCCCTTCTGGAATATTATTGAGGTACTAGATCAGTGTCAAGTTTAGAAATGGCAGCTTCCTGCTTTTAGTGGAAAAAGGCACAGCTCTGCCTGCACGACTTGGTCTGTATTGCTGCTGTAAGAAATTAATGCTGCAGGAAATAGGCGCTACCAAACTGTAGTGATGTGTACAGCAGGGATTAGGGAGACGCCTTGACACGACACCCCCTGGGTCAGTTTGTGAGATGGGCGCACTTGTCGCATGCAGCTCTCCCTGAAGAGTCAGACCAAAGCTTGCACTTCTGTTCCGAGGAGCTCACCCTTAGTATCTCTTTATTAACTGGTTTTCTATAAGAAAAAAAAAAAAAAAAGATTGTTAGTCAAAGGAAAAGTGACAAAGTAGCAGAGGGAAGGGCATTTTTGCCTTCTATATTCATTGCAAGTTACAAGGTTCTTCCCCATTTTGGCCCAAAGCACAGGAATTCCTGTTATATCCTGATACAAGTATTTGTGTAAAGCTTCAGTGGTATTTCTGGGCTGAAATCCAGACACCTTTTTCACTTTTATTTATACTGAATTATTTTAAATATTTTTAGAAAAATATCCTAAATATCCTACATTCTAACATTTGTAGTATGTTTTAGACATTTGTCTTTGGGTTACTGAATCAGAAGGAATGCATTATGATTTATTTTTAAACGAAGCTTGCGGACCGTTTTCCTCCATCATTACCCATTGGGTGTGTATGTGTTCCTGGGATCTCAGTGTTCTCAGATTCACAGTGCTCACTAACAATGAATGTGGAGTTAGGGCCATCATACGTGACTTTCTTAATCTTTTAACTGTGCAAGTGTTGGTGTATGTTGTCACCTACACTCATGCTTCCAAAAACAGTGATGTTATACTAGTTCCAAGTTTGTAGGCTGATCAATCAAGAACATTCCTGAATTAGAAAATAGAACATGAATCTACTTGCAGTTATTTTTCTCTAAAACAGTGATATCCTATATTTCTTTTTAAGCCTTTTCCTGTGTTAAATGAAATCCACGGGCAAAATTCCTATGGGTTTCCACAAGAGTGGTTCACTGAATTGAAGTACGTTAATGGAAAACTGAAGCTATCAGTGCAATATCAATTGGGTGAATATCTCAGATTATTTAAGTTGCAATCTTCTGGGTCAGGGGCTGTCTTTGTTCTGTGTTTGCACACTGCTTAGCACAGTGGTACCTGCGAATAACACTTACATGTATGATATTGTAGTACTAATAATAATTTCTAACAAGGGAAAAAGGGAGTGAAACGCTTCTGCAAACCAGTGGTGTTCAGATGAAGATTAATGCCTTCATGTGTTCATATAGTAATTTAAGACAAACTGTTCAGTTTTGATTGATGCCAAGCATGCTGACAGCTTGCGCTGAGAACACTGCCCAGGCAGGAGTAAGGCCCTGCTAGCTGGCTTGTTTCCTGCACAGAGACTCACTGCCTGAAATGGAGAGGGCTGAGGTGAGAAGCTCTGTATTCTGACTTGCAGAGGGAAAGCTATGTTCATGTCAATCTGGCAATGGGACCTTAAATTCCGCTGTCTAGTAGGGTCAGTCAACTGTACTCCTTTTAGGTGTGTGCAAGCACTGTGCACAGCACTATGCTGCAAGCATGCATCAGGTTAAGTTGGAATGGCCTGGCACTAAACTGGGGTCTCTGTGCTATACTTCCATGTAAGGTGTCTGTGGTGCAGTGCTTAAGTGTAACTTCTGATGCCAAGCTTGACAGCAAAAGAGACCAGTCCCTGATCACTGGGGAGGTGCAATGAAGGTAAAAAAATATTCTAAATGTCCCAGAGTAGTAGTACCTGAACAGGATAAGAGCAGAAACAGTTACAGATAGTCTCACTGCCCTGGGGCTACAGCCCGCTTTGGAACCTCATGCAAAATCTGTGGAAGCCAGTGGACTTGTATTGCTTTTAAGGGCTTTGATGATGAAGCTAAAATGACTGCATCCTGCATAATGATTGCAACTGTGTAATCATGCAAATCATGCCAAGTTGTTGGGATGAACCATGGGTACAAACTTAAGTATCAGTTGTAAGGAATTGTGTATAGGTCTGACAATAGGTTTTGCAATGCCAGGCAGTAGGGTTGCATGGCAGAAAAAACCTGCAATCACTCATACTAGCATCAGTGTGCATGAAAAGCAATGTTATCATCACCTCAGAGTGTCTTATCTCAGTGCGCATTTGTGTGAGAGGCAAGCAGAAAGGGAGAAGGGTATCTGACACTAACTGCGTATAAAACAGCTGTTTTGGGCTATTTTGGTTGTTTTTAAAAGATTTATTTATTCATTAATTCACTAAATATTTACAAATAGCTTTGACTTGCAAAAGACTACTTACAAGGTGAAAATAGCAGTAAAAAATAATGTATGCTGTCTTTGAAACAATAAAACATATTGTAATACCTGACATGAAATGACAGAATGATTAAAGGTGGAACTGTAGGACAGAAGATTTTTACTGATATTAATGTTAGTGTAGTCTTCTGCGATAATCATGATCACCTAGAAGTGTAAACAAATGATTCACTTAATATATAACTGAATGGGATTCCTACTGTGGGTGTGCCAGGACTGCAAGATTGTGTCCCAGTCTTAGGAATGCAATGGTGTATTGCTCACCAGTGTTTATTTTGTTATGATGTTATTTATTTTGTTATTTATTTTATTTATTTGTTATTTATTTTGTTATGTTGTGTTGTTATGATGTCACCAGTGTTTATTTTGCTATGATGTTTATTTTGTTATGATGACATAATAAAGCAGGCCATGATCTGTTAAAGGGTATTCTTAACCATAAACTTGAGTAGATACAAATGTAGGTACATAGCATTTGTTTTGTCACATTGGACATTGGACATTGGTACTAAAAATATTTTGAATTGTAGGCAATTTTGGAGTACAAAGCAGAAAGGTTTTAAAAACCTAGGAGAGTTGTGTAGGAATTGAGAGTTGTGTGGGATGAAAAATGAACATATTCATTCAAAGATCAGAATATTGTATAGGAAGATTAGGATACTAAAAACTAGCTTTTCCAGAGCCATCCCTGCAATCCAATGTTTTCACTTAATACAGCTATGCTGTAATTCCCTTGTCTATAATGCTGTGACCCCTCTTTTGTGGCAGATTATTTGGACATCTTCAGCAGGTGCAAAGAGACTCTACAAGCAGGGTATGCAAAGCTTGAAAGTGCAAAGCAGTTATTACTTACTAATGCACCCAAAAGGTAACTGGAATTTAGTGAACTACTAGACTAAACATTAGGATACTGACCACCCCAGTAAGGCACCAAGAGAGCTTTTGCTGGCTGGGCAGGTGTGAGCTAGGCAGTGAAGGTCTGGCCTCCACAGCTCACAGGGACAGTTTGCTGTGCTGCTGCATTGCCACCTCCTGCTGTGCTGCTGGCGTTGATGGATGCATGATCCTTCCTGGCCCCAGACAGACCAGCCATCCTGGCTGGCCTTCTGTTTTTTTCCTTTAGGACTTACCTTTCCATGTTGGGTCTCTACCTCTTGAATCCTTGACTACTAATTGTCCCTCTCAAGCAGAGGAGGTGTAGTTCCTTCTAGTTAGAGTAAAATTTAGTGATTATGACCTAAGGCACTGCTAGTTTATGCATAACCATTTTGGAATGTGTTCTTCGTTTGTAGAAAATTAAACATTTGCATGTTGTTGCTCGAGCAGAGTAGCTGAACTTCCATTTTATTTCATCCTTGCATCTTTGGTTGGATGTTTCTTTCTTAGGATCAATAAAAGACCAATAAAGATAAAAAGGACACAGTTTCAAAGTAATATGCATCTGGTCATTGAACAGTGGAGCGAACAGGTAGACATGTGACTAAAAATCTTTAAAAATTTGGGGCTCAGCTGTCAAAACCTGTGGAGGTTCAAGCTGTGACCTAGTGACCTCATGCTCTTGTAAGGTAAGTTGGCTAGAGCTGTGAAAATCTGTGTTCAGGGATGGGTACTTATTGAATAACTGGTGCTCAATTATCTAGAAGTTAACAGTTCTGTGATATGGAAGTGTAGTTTTTATAAGACATAAACTAGTACCTAATTATTATCTTTAAAGTCCATGATCTTCACGAACGCAAGAGAGAATAATATTAAAAAACCTAGCTGAAGTTCATCGTCTTTGTGTGCAAAAGGACTACAAGGCAGCAATGATTTTCTGCCCTTAGTTTGCTGCATATTAGCAGTCTCGTGCTGTCTGGATGTTTTTGAAAGGAAGCAAAACAACAAGGAGACAAAAGGCATTGTTGGCCTTGCTGACTGTGTAAGTGTTAAACAGAAGAATTTGATGTAAAAAGAAGAAAAAATGCTTTAGTCCCATTGCAGCTTGATGCTGATTGAGGGGAGAGGAGGGTTTTGGCTAAGGGCGTTTTCCTTTCTTGGCTTGTTTTCTACTGCTGCCACCTCTCTAGTAGGTATAGGTTGAATATAGGACATGAGATATAAAGGGGAGAAGCTTCTCTCTTGGGTGGGCTCTGGAGAAGAGTATGGAAGAGCATGGAAGGTAGTTTGGTTAATAATCAGTCATGTCAGAAGGGTCAATAGCTTTGTTTTGAATTCAGTATGTGGCTACGGTACATCTGAGGGGGAAACTTAAACAAGGGCTTATAGAACATTGTACACCAACTGCTGGGTTTGCAGTGGGGTGATGGTAGAAAAATGTGGAGCTTATGCTGGTGTAGGTGCTGTTTGGCATGCGCACCGTCAATTTGGTGCTTCAGGCTTGCTTTTTTGGTAGTTACAGAGGGATGACGCTAATCTTTGTCCTGTCTCCTTTGGCCACTGCATTCTTTGTTGTTACTGAATAACCTAAATTTATCAGTTGTGTAGACACTTAGTTTAATTAGCTTGACCTGAGAATCGTCCAGAATGATTCCTTTGTGACCTTAGTGTCAGTCCAGGGGCTGGACTGCATATTTCTGGGCATGCAATAGCATATGTGGGAAACGACCTTGCAAATGATTTACATTAAGTAATGGTCTTTTAAGAAAAACAATTTATCTCTTCACTGAGTTTCAGAAGAAGATAGTTGATGTTCTAATGCCTTGAGTTAAGGGTGATCTCTTATTTTATAAGAATGCAGCAGATGTAACCTGCAAAGCTTCCCAAAATCTGAAATCACAGAGGTGCAACATTCCCTGAAATTGAACAGTGAGATTTCAGATGAAGTATTCATGCCTAAATGTCTTTTGCTTTTGACTTTGTTTTTAATCATTCATCTTTTGAGAAAATCATCATATACCTTCAGACTAATGAGCTTCTAAAATTGCAATTTCAACTGTTTAAACTTTGGTGTTAAAGTGCAGTCTTTCACAGTAGATTCTTTCCAAGGCATTCAAAGCAAATTATACATCACATTTAGTTAATTTAACACCAAAGACACTTGTCAGCTCTCAGTAGTACTTGCAGCATTAATATTCTTCCTTTTCCAAGCCTACCAGTGTATAACAAAAGTTGTGCATGACAATTCTCGATAATACTGCTTTTAGAGTGGTATTTGCTCAAACAGTTGAATCTCCTTGCAAGCAGACCACATTGGTTGCCTTTCTGGTTCTTTGTGGCCTGGGAAGCAGAAGACCTGCTGATGCAATCAGTGTACTGCAGCAGGACACTGGTGTCCTTCAGTGATTGTATTTCTGTATTTCTGATGGCAAGGAGTATGATTTCTCTTGATTTTTGGAAAACGAGATCTAGCACAGATAATTGGCCAAGTAGCAGATGCCATGGCCTGATGTTGAAGTGTCTGCTGGAGATATAACAATCTGCACCAGGAGCTACACATTCAAGCAGTACATTTTCACTTTCTTTCAAAGGAAAATAAAAATTTAGACTAAAATAGCATTAGCATGGTTTTAATAGGATCAACCCTAGTGCTTTGCTGTTATTCAGGTAACGAGCAGTAGTGTTGGTACTTAGAAACAATGTTCAATAGAAGATTGAAGTGAGGTTTTAGTATACCAAAAAAAGTATGCCAAATGCATACAAATAATTGATGCATTCACAAAAGTTTTAAAAAGTGGAAAATTTTAGTGGAAATGCCATTATTTAATGATATAGATGTTCTGTTTTTTAATGCATGAAATAGAGAATCTGTCCTACAGTTCTCTTGTGACCTTGACCAAAGTCACTTAACCTCTTCGTGTCTATTCCATGCAGAGAATTATATTTACTGTTACTGTTTGGTGTGGTGTCATTATACTGAATAAGAAAATGGTTTGAACTTACCGAGCAAAAAGTCCTAGTAAAGTACAATCGCAGTGCTAGTGTTTTTATAGTGTTAAGCTACTGAATGTGACGCCCCTCTACAAGAAGGGTCAGAAGGAGGATCTGGGGAACTACAGGTCTGTCAGCCTGATCTCTTTGCTGGGAAAGGTCATGGAGCAGACCATCTTGAATCCCATTACACGGCACGTACGGGACAACCAGGGGATCGGACTCAGCCATCATGAGTTTATGAAAGGGAGGTCCTGCCTCACTAACCTGGTCTTCTTCTATGATAAGGTGACCCACTTAGTGGATGAGGGGAAGGCTGTGGATGTTGTCTACTTGGACTTTAGTTAGACCTGTGACACTGTCTCCCACAGCATTCTCCTGGAGAAGCTGGCTGCTCATGGCTTGGACAAGTGCACTCTGCGCTGGGTTAAAAACTGGTTGGACGGCTGAGCCCAGAGAGTGGTGGTGAATGGAGTCAAATCCAGTTGGTGGCCGGTCATGAGTGGTGTTCCCCAGGGCTCAGTGTTGGGGCCGGTCCTGTTCAATGTCTTAACTGATGGATGAGGGGATTGAGTGCACCCTCAGTAAGTTTGCAGATGACACCAAGCTGGGTGGAAGTATCGATCTGCTGGAGGGCAGGAAGGCTCTACAGAGGGACCTGGACAGGCTGGATCGTTGGGCAGGGGTCAATGGTATGAGATTAAACAAGGCTCAATGCTGGGTCCTGTACTTGGGTCACAACAACCCCATGCAACGCTACAGACTTGGGGAGGAGTGGCTGGAGAGCTGCCTGGAGGAAAAAGACCTGGGGGTGCTGGCTGACAGCTGGCTGAACATGAGCCAGCAGTGTGCCCAGGTGGCCAAGAAGGCCAATGGCATCCTGGCTTGTATCAGGAATAGTGTGGCCAGCAGGAGTAGGAAAGTGATGGTGCCCCTGTACTCGGCACTGGTGAGGCCACACCTTGAATACTGTGTTCAGTTTTGGGCCCCTCACTACAAGAAGGACATCGAGGTGCTGGAGCGTTTCCAGAGAAGGGCAATGAAGCTGGTGAAGGGTCTAGAGAACAAGACTTATGAGGAGCAGCTGAGGGAACTGGGGTCGTTTCGTCTGGAGAAGAGGAGGCTGCGGGGAGACCTTATTGTTTTCTACAACTACCTGAAAGGAGGTTGTAGTGAGGCGGGGGTTGGACTCTTCTCCCAAGTTACTAGTGATAGGATGAGAGGAAATGGCCTCAAGCTGTGCCAGGGGAAGTTTAGCTTGGACATTAGGAAAAACTTCTTCACTGAAAGGGTTGGCAAGCATTGAAACAGGCTGCCCAGGGAGGTGGTTGAGTCTCCATCCCTGGAGGTATTTAAAAGAAGGGCAGATGTGGTGCTTGAGGATATGGTTTTGTGGTGGACTGGGCAGTGATAGGTTAGCGGTTGGACTCGATGATCTTAAGGGTCTTTTCCAACCTTAACGATTATATGATTCTATTAAAATTATTGTACAGGTGGAGATGCAATCTAGCTATACTCATTCTGAGCAGCAAGTGGAGGGGTGTGAAAATGCAGGAAATCCGATTAATTCTGTATGCTTGCTCACACTTGGGGAAAGATATTCACAAAAACATAGGCCATCGCCTGCAGAAGGCTATACTGCAGCTCTGCAGCTACTTCCCTTCAGTTATAGCTCCTGAAACCTAAAGGAGAAATTGATGCTGGGTGCCATGGAAAAGTAAGACTAGATTTAATGTATTTTCCAGGGATTTTTAATCCTTACGGTTGGAAGTCATTGTCCTCTTCCCCTTTGGGGGACTCATGGCTAAATTTCTTGAACTGAAAAGTCGCAATCTAGAGAAACCCAAGATTTTTTTCTTTTCAAGATGAAAGATAATCTTACTTTTAGTCACATCTTTTCTTGAGTTCTATAAAAGGTAGCATTCAAATGTGGTTGAATAATTTGTAGCTGCAGAAATATAACATTAGGTATAAAGTGGTCCCAACTCTACTAGAATGAGACACATGTCTTAGTTCAGTGTCCAGTCTTCTTCTTCTTCTCCCAAACCAAATATCTTCTGCTGAGAATCTCTGACTTGTTTATTCTTTAATGTCATGGACTTTGCTAATGGAGTAAGGGGTCTTTGACCTGTAAGCTGGTGGTCATTACTTATTTAAAATGAGAGTCAAGAAATAAAAAAATAACCTCTTTTTGTTATCCTTTGTGTTGCTTTCAGATTATGATCTCAGATACCTTTTATGAAGCAGGACAGCTGAAACAGTTAAGATGCCAGAAAAGTTGTAGCTCTGCAGTCACATTTGGAGCTCTACAAATGTCTGTGATTTTAAAATTTTTTTCAATTGGATTTGGTTTCTGTTGTATATGTAAAGTCTTGTAGATGCTAATTCTGCCAAACAAGTGAAAGGAGGAGGATTAATAGCTCCCTAAGGGCAGCATTCTTCTCACTAGAACAAGATCTGCTCGTGCATATACACCTCCTCATGTTTGTCCCATCAGTGAATTCATATCATTTCTAGGGCCAAGCAAGCACTGTAAATTAAATTTCAAGTTTGTTTAACATTTCATTTTCCTGCTTGTACTCTTTGTTGCAATTTATTACTAATTATGTTGACAGCCTTTAGGAACCGTTCCAGAGTCTGGAAAAGGAATAATTAGTAATAGCTGAAATTAAATCTAGTTTTCATATCAAGCCACTATAGTTACAGACAGCATGCCCAAATTCGCATGTTCCCATGCTGTACATCCTTAGTTAAGCATGACCCCTGATATGTGCTTGCCTGCCTGAATTGTGACCAAAGAGGTGAGTTTAAGTGTGAAAATCACACAGATGCCTCACATATTTGCATAGAAATTACCAATAGAGCAAACAATAGGCATTAGATGATTTCTGTTGTATTAAAGGACTTTTCCAACATGTTCAACACGTAGACTGCAAGACACATGCTATAAGTGTAGATAATGCAAAAATTTCAACTTCCACTCCATCCAGACTTCTCCCCTCCAGTACAACAGAGTGACAAAATGTAACTGCCCTTTTTTTGCTGAAAACATCACCTGCCTGAGTTCCTTCAGAACACAGAATTTCATTCCTTTCTTCAGTCTTTCACTGAAGTCAGTAGAAATGAAAAGTCAGAAAATCTTGAACGAAGGCCAAGATACCAGGCAATAAAATGGTCTTGGTAAAAATAATTCGGCAGTAGAAAGATCTCCCTCCTGTGCATGGCCTTTAGAGAAAATACTGCAAGGTCTTTTTTTTCTTTTTTCTTCTTTTCTTTTTTGGTAAATGTTTGTCCTAAATAAGGGTGATCCCTACAGGGTAAGTGAACTTAAAAGTTATTTTGTGCTGAAAGCCAACAACAAATGAACTTGAAAATGCAAAGTGAGCAAACCCAAAAAGCCTGATGTTAATGAGAAAGCAGGGAAGAAAGTAGAAGAGTCAGACTTCATATAACCCCACACTCCCAGCATTACAGATTTGACTGTAAGATGCAAAGAAAACCATAACTGCATCTGGCATTTTTAACATACTACGGTAAAGTTCTCTTAATCATCTTCTTTTTGGGTGCGTTTAGCTAAGCAATACATCTGTCTTCAAGACTGGCACTGGAAAGGTCTCTATAAGCAAATGAGGATGATGTTCCTTTGTTATCATCACCAGAGTTAAGCACTATGTACAGCCATATTACATTTCCGGTAGCCTGACTGAAACTAAGTTATTCCCTCAACTTGTGTTTGCCTTGAGAGGCTTGTGGCAGAAGTCTGTCCTGTAGTTGATCCATGTACACTCCCATTCCACTGTAAGGCACCAGAGAGACACAAAAATTTGTCTTCTGCGTAGATAACATTTCTTGATCCCTGGTAAACGAAGGTATCTAGATTAATCATAAAATTCACCTGAAGTATTTTCCTAGCCTTCTGATTGATTTGATGGAAAAAAAACAGAACTGAAAAAGGGAGAATAGGGTTTTTTTAATATTGACAGCCTCATGCTGAAGTTTCATACGTAAAAATAAAAGTGGAAAATATTTATGTTACAAGTGCTTTCCTTGTTTCATTTTCTCTATAACAGTATATAGTTATGTTTTTATAGTTACGTTTCATAACATTAAAGGTACTAACTGTCCCCAGTACATCAGTAACGAACTGTTGGTGAAATCTGGCACAACTTCCAGATGACTCTGAAAAGTACACAGGCTTTGGGTTTAGAATTGTCTTTATAAATATTCAGTAAAATCTGTTTAGTTTCAAGCAGTGTGACTTATAGAAGCTAAACTCAATACAGCCTTTCCTTTTCATAAGGGAATTTAAAATATATTCAGGAATAAATACACTTCAGCTTGATTTAAGTTAAGCATATGGCTCCAACAGTGTCCGTGATGCAGGGTGTGAGCCTAGTCCCAAATCTGAGACAGTCAATGAAATTTTTTCCACTGACTGCAGTTACTGGTAAGGTGCTGTGCTATATAAGACACTTTTATTCTCCAGTTTATCCGAAACATATGTTTTGAAGAAATCTTATGAATTTGTTTTTTATTTCTAAGGAAAATGAAATTGACTTTGGCTTGGGCTTTTTTTTTTTTTCCATTTCATTAGAGAATGTGTGTATGTTGGTAAAATTGTTGATATTCTTGTGAAGTTCGGACCAAAACAAAGCAGGCTGTGTGGCTCTGACCTTGTACTTTATTCCTTTTTATGGAGGGCAATACATCAGCTTCTCCTGTAGAAAAACAAATACTGAAAAATAGTACTTTGCATCATAATAAATGAAACTAGTTCCATGAGAGAAAAATGCCTTCAGTGTGCTCAGTTTGTCAGAAAGTCTTTTCTGAGAATTCAGCGTCATCTTTGCTGTATAATTTCCCCTCCTCCTCTTTTCTCCCTCCTTTTCCCACATACAGAAGAAAAGAAAGGCAAACTTTTACCTGGTTATGCCATTTTCTGTTGTGAAAAAGGGTGGGCTTAAATTTAACTGCATAATGATTAATTCTGTTTCTAATTTCTGAAACTTCTATTTCTGAAGTTTTTCTCCAGCAAATTACTTCAGATTCTTTAGACATCAATTGATTCTGATTATCTCAACTTTAAAAAAAAAGAACAAAATGCAAACCTTTCCTCCTTCTGATGGGGGCTTGTGTGTATAAAATAGTAACAGGGTGTCTCCGGAGAAAACGCAAAATGCAAGATAGGGGAAAATTTTAGAAGTAAATTAGTTGCTAGTGAATATAATGAATGATTCACAGTACAGCTCATTAAGAAACTCTTTGATTTTGAATGATTCATATTTCTGTCATAACACAGCTTTAACCAATGGTGTTACAGACTTCAAAAAATTAAAGCAAAGCTTAAAAATAAGATTCATTTTTACTTTATTGACAAATTTCAAATATACTGCAAAAAATATGGATGCAAAAGGAAATATACATGCATTTATATATCTTTTAAAATAAGATTGCGAAGTGCAGTGCTGAAAAGTTTTCGCTCAAGATTGCTTATGTCACTTCAGTTTACTTTTTTAATATTCATGCATATAATATTCTTTTAACTGTGCATTTATAGTAGCTTCTTATACTGAACCTCATTTGATAAAGATTATATACAGAACTACAGAAAGGGCAGCTCTTGGATAATTTGGGTTTTATTTCTGTTAGTGTGTTTGCAGACTCAGTACTTTCTGGATTACATGTTGAATTTTGCTTTGAAAGCAGAGCTATTGTTTACTCAAAAGAGGGGTTTGTCAGGGATTGAAACAGACATGTTCCCTTCTCCAGCTCCTGTCCTAAACCTTTTAGGCAATATCTCTCTCTCTGCTAGATTAGAGAATCATGCTCTCTCCATTTTTAATTCAGTGTAAAGTTGAAATAGCTTCATAAAATATTCTGAGATACTTTCACCATCTGTATCCTAACAGGTAGGGCAGTAAGACAATGCTGATGTCTATCAGCTTTGTTCTTGAGAGGAGACTTAAAACAAGTTTGCTCCCATGGTGAATGCTCTTGTCATTAAGCTGCTAAAGTGAAAAGAGGTTACCAACACCACTTTTTCCGGTGCATTGTGGGAAGCCTGATCAGCTACTTGTTCCCTAAGAATTTTGTCATCCATGTTGCTTCACATATGGATACTGAGGCATTTAAAGGGCTATTTTTCTGCTTCAGGACATGCTGTTATTTTTGACAAAGTGGAGAATTTTGGTGTTATGCAATTTTTGGATGTCTAATTTAAGAGGTTTATTTTTAAACATACACATTGTTATAGAGGACTTTGAGTTCATTGGGTTTTAGTTGGAGCTTTGAGCATCCAGGCTGATCAAACTATGAAGTACAGAGCTGATAGCTCAGAAAGTGAAGACCACCAAAATAATGATAAGCTGTAATTAAGATGGTTAACTTCATGCAAGGAGTCTGTCAGAGAGCTATGAAAAATTAAAACACGACTTTTCATTTCCAAAAAATGAGGCAGAAAGCTGTATGACAATCAAGTATTTTGTGCTACGGTTGTCCATCCCTGAAGCAATACTTTTTTATATACTTTTTTTTCAATACTTTGTATTGAAAAAGGTAACATTTTTGTGAAAACTAAAAAGTAGCATACGATCATGGAAATATGGAGCACATTGTAATGTGTGCCAAAGTTCACGAATAGAGATTGTTCCAGGCTTTACTGTTTCAGCTCCAGTGGCTACTCTTCATCCAGCAGCTAACAACAACCATTCGAGCTTGAGTTTGCCTCTTAGCATTTGAGCAATACAAACCATGCTTAGGTTTTCTCATGGTCTGGACATGTATATAGGAGCTGGGAAAGTAGAGTTTTTAAAATCCAAAGGCAACCCTGTGAAACATGAAAACTGTTTTTCTTGGAGACAAAATAACATCAAATGTAATTAAATTTTGATAGAGCTGGTAAAAGCTGAATCCCTGAGCCTGCTCCATAGCATTAGGAAGCTAGATCTGTCCAAAAGTAGATTGTCTGAATATAACAAATTTATTAGTCCAAATACTTAACATTGGGCAAAATTTTGCACAAAGGATAAATACTGTAAGTTCTCTGAAATGTGAGGAATCAGTCATGTAACCTTCATGGCAGCTGCTACTGTTAGTCCCAGCTTTCATCTCTGAGAGGCAGAACGGTATTTCACAGAATCACAGGTTGGAAGGGACCTCAGGGATCATCTAGTCCAACCTTTCTAGGAAGAGCACAGTCTAGACATGATGGCCCAGCACCCTGTCCAGATGACTCTTAAAGGTGTCCAACGTGGCCGAGTCAACCACTTCCCTGGGGAGATTATTCCAATGGGTGACTGTCCTCAGTGTGAAAAATTTCCCCTGGTGTCCAGTCAGAATCTCCCCAAGAACAACTTGTGTCCGTTCCCCCTTGTCCTCTCCATGTGACTCCATGTAAAAAGGGAGTCTCCATCTTCTTTGTGGCCGCAGCAGCACACTGTTCGCTCATGTTGAGCTTTCTGTCCACAAGGACCCCCAGGTCCCTTTCCACAGAGCTGCTCTCCAGCCAGGTGGGTCCCAGTCTGTGCTGCACTCCTGGATTATGTTTTCCCAGGTGCATGACTTTACACTTGTCCTTGTTGAACTTCATAAGGTTTTTGCTGGCCCACTCTTCCAGCCCATCCAGATCTCCCTGCAGAGCAGCTCTCCCCTCTGGAGTGTCTACTTCCCCACTCAACTTAGTGTCATCCACAAACTTCATCAGGCTACACTTGATGCCGTTATCCAGATCACTTATAAAGATGTTGAATAACGTTGGGCCCAATATCGATCCCTGGGGGACTCCACTAGTGACAGGTTGCCAGTTTGAGCAAGAGCTATTTATCAGCACCCTTTGGGTGCGGCCTGTCAGCCAGTTCCCCACCCACTGCACAGACCACTTGTCTAGGCCATAACGCATTAATTTCTCCAGGAGAAGACTGGGGGGGACCGTATCAAAGGCCTTGGAGAAGTCCAGGTAGACAATGTCCACCACCCGCCCCATGTCAACCAGGCAAGTCACTGTGTCATAGAAGGACATCTGGTTTGTCAAGCACAATCTGCCTTTAGTGAAGCCATGTTGGCTTTTCCCCGTCACGTGCTTCATTTGACTTGTGATGGCCCCCAGGAGGATTCATTCCATAACTTTCCCAGGGATTGAAGTAAGGCTGATGGGCCAATAGTTACCCGGATCCTCCCTTGAGCCCTTCTTGTAGATAGGGGTAACATTTGCCTTCCTCCAGTCCTCTGGGACATCCTCTGCTCTCCATGATTTCTCGAAGATTATGGAGAGTGGCCTTGCAATGACGTCAGCCAGCTCTCTCAACACCCTCGGGTGGATGGCGTCAGGGCCCATTGATTTGCGGGGATCAAGCTCCTGTAGTAGTTCATATACTAACTCTTCCTTCACTGATGGTGGGTCAGTGTTTGGTTCAATTGGCAATTTTGTTCCCAAACAAAATTTGTTTTTGTTCCTACTGACCTTCTTTTCTATTTCTCTTGTGCATAATTTATTAAAATGAGGCATGTTTAGACATGCTTTTGAGAGCAATCAGGATATATGTTTAAGAAACCCTACTGCACGCAGACTTAATTCAGGTCTCTAGGAGTTAAGGGTTGGTGTAAGGCTCTGGGTGCAGCTTTCCATGATCTTTAGTGTTATTCATGATTCTACTGTGTCACAACAAGCATCTTGGAAGGAAATGTATGTTATTGCTAAGTTTAAATCCCCAAAGAATGATTAATTTCATTATTATGCTTCTAAGTGTTGAAAGGGAGAAGCATACATTTTTACTTTTTTTAGTTCAATTAGCTTAACAATTTTATTAGGATGTTTCTTGGTATACATAATGATAAAATAAATAAAGCAAAGCTGTATTGGCAGCCAAAATGTGAGATAAAGGCAAAGGCAAAGCAAGAATTCTGAAATGGATAACCATGGAGAAACTAAATGGAAACATTTTAAAGGATGATCTGTGGAAACATTGGCAAAAAAAAAAAAAAAGAATAGAAACCCTGGTCCCACTTAAGTCAATGGGAACTTTGCTGCTGACCTCAGTGGAGGTAAGATTTTACTTCAGTTATGCCACTGCAGGAACAAAAGAGCTTGAAGTTGCTGAAAAGAACATGGTGGGAGTAAGAATATGATTATATTAGTCGATAAGCCCCAAAGGTGGGGTTTGGTGCGCTTGTGTGTTTCTTAACTGAGGCAAGAAAAAATTCTCTTTGAGCAAACTCTCTGAAAACTTTTATAAGACACATTAGTGTTTTCATATAATCTAAGACATTCTGAAGCAGTAGATATCACTTTATTCACAGCACTACTTTTTTTGTATACCAATACTGAGCTCTCCTATCTTTGCTGCTGTTCCTCTTAGTGGATTGCTGTCTGTCACAAATTTAAAGGTTTTCCAATTTCATAATACCTGTAGAATTGACTAAACAGATTTTCCATAACACTCTTACACATTTATTGTGTGCAGGTTAAAAAACAAAACAAACCACCAGGTAATACTTTCAAGGAGCTTCAGCATCTTTGGTATCTTCAGATTATGCTTGTAGCTGAATGGCTTCTCTTGTAAAGATGGAAAATTTTTCTGTCTACCACAGCTGCAGACAGGTATACTGATTTAGCAGAACATCAGCTCTTCACTGCACCAGGAAAACAAGGCAAAACCTTCACCAGAGGAGGTCAAATAGAAGTTTGATACTCTCTGAAAAAATGGCAATTAGTCCTTGTCTCTCTACTGGCAGGTTACCCATTGCCCAGGCGTTGAGAGGTAGATATCTGACAGCATCTAGGGGTTTAAATAATTTTATGTCTTCACACTTATGCTTAAACTGCAATTTATATTCAAGAGTAATTGTTAAATTTCTCAAAATATGCCATCTCACCCTTCTGGTTTTGTGTTTTCTCTCTCCGTCCTCTTGTTTTCTTTTAGACTATTTTTTTCCATCTACCTTAGGTAACATAGTAACATATGCTACTTATGTAATGATATTTAACGTTTCTCTATTGGATTTATTAGTTTTCCATAAATAGTCCAGAAATACTCTTAATAGAAAAATCATGAACATTTTGACCCTTGTAGAAGCAATTCAGACAGCTTACTCGCATCCATTACTTTTGGTTGGGTTGAGAGCTGCGACTGATGTGAGTCTGTCTGTATGAAATCCAGACATTTGCCATGGTGTTTTGCACTTTCATGAAGTGGTTTTTATGACAAGAACATTTTTGGTGCCGTTCATAAATATTTGGGGGATGTCAACAGACATTTTAGAAAAAAGATGAGGAGTGGCATGCATTTTTCAAGCTGCCTCTCTGATCCTAAACCCTTCAAGGTAGGCAAAATATCTTCCATTGACTTAAGTCAGCCCTGCTGTTCGTTCCAAGTGCCATTCTAGTTTTCTTTTTTTTTTTCCTTTTAAACAAGAGGAAGTGAGAAGGAATTAAAAGGCCTGTCTATTATCATCACTGTATTAACAGTAAAAAAGGTGCCAGTACCTACATCTAACTAAGACTAAAAAGGCACTCAGTAACAGAATGGACTGATACTGTGGGAGAGCTGTAATAGCTGGTTAGATCAATCAGCGCCTCAGCAGAGTCTTGACAGGTTTCTGATTTAATGGGCTGAGCCCATTTCCAACTGTTACTAGTCTAAAAGTTTTTAAGATTTGACAAGACTAAACTCAGCTTGGATTGCCATTGTAGTGCAGGCCAGGAATTTCTTCATGATTATGGTAAAAGCAGGCCATTTTCTTCCCTTCAAAAAAGGGTAATCTTTTCAACCGTTTTTTTTAGTTCTTTCCTTGTCTTTTTCAAGACAGCAAAACAAAGATGGCAAAGTTATCAGGGTCTGACCGTGGAGGCAAGATAAATTGAAATGAAGCTGCTACGTGTGAATTAATGCACCAGTGGTCAAGCTCAATGTTATACTTGATTTTTCTTATTCATTGCTTTTTAAGACAAATGTGTTTTAGATGTCAAGACGTCAATGTGTGATAACTGTGTGCAGCTAAAAAGCAGATGTTTTACTGGTTCACTGAAACCTCATCAAATATGAGCATAGGTGTGAAGGAAAGCAGTACTGAAAATCGCGATACCAATAGTGAAACCAGAAAAGAGCTGCTGTTTGATAAAGAATCTGGAATATTGCTTTGACAACCCAAGCCACTGCAGTGTTGTCAGCTGAAAAATATATTTATGTCTTACTGAGATGAATGGTAAAACTCCCACTCAGTTTGGCTTGGGAAGGAATCAAGCCGTGCTATTTTTGCACGAATCTAATAATTCAGCTATTTTTGGTTTAAATTAAAGTAGTCTCAAGACTTATATATGCTGGCTGGTGAGAACTGGATAGTGGTGTTTCACAGGATGAGGATGCCTGGTGAGTAGGGTGTTCCAGCTGCAGCACCATGTGTGCACCAGAATGTGCCTGCTAGCACATTCCTTGTTATAAAAGGAGAGAAAAAGTGATAAATAATACTTATGCCTGTGTGACTTCAGCCAAGGATTTTCCTGCCTCAGGGGAGTACACAGCTTTTCTAAATGACCCTTTATTCTGCTGCCATGTGAGACTGGATGTGATCCAGAAAACAAACCTGTTTATAGCTGCAGTTTTAACACAGTTAAATAGGAGCTCTTATCTTCAAGTGGCTCACTGTTTCTAGTGCAAGAGTTTATTGGCTAGGAATAGTGGGCTTTAAATATTTAAATAAATATTTTTGTAGTGATTCAAATTTTAAAAATAAAAATGTAAAAAATAAAAACCTGTATCAAACTAAAGATTAATGAAAAAAAGCTTATGATTTGGATTTTGGTTGTTAATGACTTGGTTTTGCATTCTGTGGAACTTGTCACTGAAAGAAAGTCTTTGTTTCTTTTTCTTCACTTCCTGAGCTTTTGGGTTTCTGAGCTATTCATAGTACAATGTTTTCCTGTGAGATTTCAGACCTCTCAGAGAGAGAGTGAATGGATAGTTTAGGAAAACTGCAGTTGAATTCTGGAGGCTGTTACATCCAAGCTGTCTTTCACAGTCCAGCTGGAATGAGGAGATGTTTGTAGTGGCTGATGACGACTGACAGTGAGTGAGACAGCTCTGCTCCAGCTGTTTGTGTGGATGGCTTTTGTCCTCACCATTGCAATTGTCTCTGCTGGGGATAGTCTCAATACCAAAGTGAAAAATACAGTGATGGGAATTACTTTTCTCAGGCCTTCTGGTGACTTGAGTGCAACACATCAGAGGTTGTCTTGGTTAAACGCCAGCCAGCAACTAAGCCCCACAGAGCTACTTGCTCACTCGCCCTTGGTGGGATGGGGAGAGAGTCAGGAGAGTAGAAGTGAAAAAACTCATCAGTTATGAAAAATACAGTTTAAGAGGTAAAGCAAAAGCTGTGCACACAAGCAGAGCAAAACAAGGAATTCATTCACTCCTTCCCACGGCAGGCAGGTGTTCAGCCATCTCCAGGAAAGCAGGACTCCATCACACGTAATGGTTACTTGGGAAGACAAATGCCATAACTCTGAATGTCCCCCCTTTCCTTCTTCTTGCCACAGCTTTAAATGCTGAACATGATATCATATTGTGTGGAATATCCCTTAGGTCAGTTGGGGTCAGCTGTCCCAGCTGTGTCCCCTCACAGCTTCTTGTGCACCCCCAGCCTCCTCACTGGTGGGGTGGTTTGAGAAGCAGGAAAGACCCTGACTCTGTGTAAGCCCTGCTCAGCAGTAACTAAAACATCTCTGCATTATCAGCACTGTTTTTAGCACAAATCCAAAACATAGCCTCATACTAGCTACAATGAAGAAAATTACCTCTATCCCAGCCAAAACCAGCACGTTATGCCCCATTTCCCTGAGCAAAGGCAAACTCATCTGTGGGACTGCTTTTCCCATGTGGAAACACTTTGTGGATGATGCAGAAGGATGGAAAGTCCTATGTGTACCTCAAGGGGATTTGATTTTGAGTGAGAATAGCCAGTGATTTGAATTGGCTAGGCTAACTATGATTATAGATCATAGTTAGGATCATAGGATCATAACTATGGAGTTAGCATATACTATGGATATGCTAAGTATGATAACTGTGATGTTAACTGCTATATAATACTGTATGTCATCATTAGTATGGTTACTTATATGTCCTATCAATGGTATTACGGTAAGGGTCTCCCCGATTAATGAAGAATGAACTTTGATGGAACTGGATAAGTGCAGCAGTGATGGAACCAAAACTGGTTTCAGCACTCCACAATCCAACACCACGCACCATGTCTCCTGTCCTGAAGGACTGTTATGACAAATGGAGCCCAAAGTCATGGACTAAACGAACTCACTGGATGTTTTAGAGGGATGGCCTGTAGACTAAGGGAATGATATCTGTGTGTATATATCAAAAGACAGGAAAAGGGGTGGTGATTAATTGGAACATATTGGACAGCGTGGGACCTGGACATAACGTAGATGGTATAGAATAAGGTGTGGATTCTATCCTGGTTTCAGCTGGGACAGAGTTAATTTTCTTTCTAGTGGCTGTTTAGTGCTGTGTTTTAGATTTAGGATGAGAATAATGTTGATACCACACTGATGTTTTAGTTGTTGCTGAGCAGTCAAGGAATTTTCCGCTTCTCATACTGGCCTGCCAACAAGAAGGTTGGAGGTGCACAAGGAACTGGGAGGGGGCACATCCGGGACAGCTGACCCCATCTGACCAAAGGGATATTCCATACCATATGATGTTATTGTTGGCATATAAACTGTGGGGAGTTGGCTGGGGCGTGGCTGCTGCTCAGGGACAGGCTGGCCATCAGTCAGCTGGTGGTGAGCAATTGTTTTTCATTTGGATCACTTGCCTTTCTTGGGTTTTATTTCTCTCTCTTTTTGTCATTTTCCTTTTCATTACAGTTTTTTGTCATTGTTGTTATTACTATCATTACTATCAATATTATTAATAATTATTATTATATTTTATTTCAAATATTAAATCTCAACCCATTAGTTTTCTCACTGTCACCCTTCTGATTCTCTCCCCCATCCCACTGGGGATGGGTGAGCAAGCAACTTTGTGGTGCTTAGTTGCCAGCTGGTGCTGAACCATGACAGAGGTGTACTGATGGAAAAACATGGAAAAGTTTAACTTCTGTTGTGTTCTTTTTACTGTTCTCTGCATAAACGTAGAAGTTCTGTCTTCAGGGCTGCGATAACTTTGAAAGCAAGTGTAAAGTAAATGAGTTGATTTCATTCCCCCTCCTCAAAATAAAGCAGTTTAAAAGCCTCTACTGCTCATTTTCAGCCATTCCCATGGCTGGACAAATAAGACATTGCAATGCCTACTTTTTAAATAAATTGCTTTTCCTGTTTTGATATAGGCGTAATCATTTGCTACCTGATGGTGGATGCAGGGTAGCCAAAGACTCCCTTGGCTTTGCTTGTTCGCGCTGGAATCCCAAGCAATGCTGGTGCCTAATGACATAGCAGAGCACTTGGAAGTGTATGCTGGCAAAACTGTAACCATATGAAAATCAGAAGGATGTAGGCGTGTACCAGAATTACTGACCATAGAGATTCAAAACATCATGAGTGAGGTTGCTAAAAACCAAGACAAAACAAATCCACCTTCCTATTATCTAGCATAGAAATCATGGGAGTTTCAGGACAACGACACACACACCCTTTTAGACTGTCTCTACTTACAGATTTTTAGCTTGAGAAGTCATTCCTTCAACTTTCCCTGTACAGTCGTGAGAGAAAAAGTTTTTGGTTTTGTTAGAAGATGAAGTTAGCTTGTAATTTGCATGCTTTGCTATGCTTTGGCAGTTGAGCCCATAGAGAGGGTACAAAGTATTCTTTGTTTCTTAGTCACAGTAAAGTTATAAGTATTGATGATACTTTTTAAAATAAGTGTGCACCATTTGATTGCTGAACTATAATCTTAAAATCACAACCAGGTGAAATATTCAGAGTAGGAAATCTAAGAGCACTGAGCTAACAAGATAAAAACATTTGAACAGGCCCTTAAAGTGTGCTGCTACATATGGATGCAAATGTCTTTAATGAATATTTCATTGAGGGGACCTTACTAATTAAGATCCATGTCTCCAATGAAACTTGAAAAACTACTGTTGTGCTTTTTAAAATTTAACCCTATGTCACCTTTGTTAAATGATCCATATGTAGATTGGCTTCTGTGGTTTCTGGCATGGGTAGAGGAGGATAAATGGATAAAGACTCCATTATCTTTTCCCTGTGTTGTTCAAGGCTTAAGCGAGAGGTTTTGGCATTGTTTATGTGAATGTTCAGGAGCTCACTGGGTTGGATTTGAATGTTCTGTTTTCAGTCATATCAAGATTTCTGTAATTGTCACCAGGTAGGGCTGAAATTGGTAAGGATGTAACCATTTGGACAAAATATAATAAAAATCAAAAGCATTGCATTGCATTTTCATCTTCACAGGAAAACTGTTTTCTGTCTGAAGTATGGAAATGGCCAGGTCTAAAACCCAAAGAGGGGCATTAAAGAAAAGTATGATAAATATTTATGGAAGCATTTTCTGGTATTTAGATTAGTTGCTAGCCTTAGAATATGTGCTGTGGCTTTAGTGGCCTTCTGTGAAGCTCATCCAAAGGTCATATCACTTACATGATACTCTGTAGGGACTTGCATGATACATAGGCTTTCTTCTTGCCTCCTGGATGGGATGAATAGGTCTCCCTCCCTGTATCCACATACTTCAGAGCCATGATTTGCTAAGCTTGTTAAGTGGAGACTAAAGTCCATAACTTTTAGTGCAGACTGGGAAAAAAAGCAGTGTCAGATCTCTTTTTGTTGTGCAGAGCTCTGTGGTCATGAGTTAAATCAAGTTTGCTGTTATTCTTCTACTGCTCTTGTTGCTGTTGTGATTATCATTATTTCTGTCACTGTCATCCTTAGGAGCTCCAGATGTGGGCTGTTACTGCATAGTTCTACGTGCAGAACAAAAAGCCTTTGAAAGCTTGTGTAAAGGGTGTGAGAAAGGCAACACTGACACCAGGAGAGAGAAGAGTACAGGCAAAATGTGGAACAGACTTGTTTGGGGTGATTGCTGTACACTCTGGCAAAGAGTTTTTAGGTTGTTGTAACCATCAGGGCATAGGTGGGAGAAGGCATTTTGCAGATATTTATAGTGAATATCTTGCAAGTGAGAGGATAGGGAATTTCCTGAGAGTGTCCTTGTGCTCACTCTGCATTCCTCCTCCGGCATGGAGGCTGCAGTCCAGAAAGGAAGAAAACTGAAGCAATTATTTCATTTGTGGAAAACAGGTTGCTTATGGATTTGTGAACTAATTCCGTAATGGCCTTCAGGGACCCACTGTGCGACACAGATTTAGGAACTGGTTAATATAATACCCTTGAGCATCCACAGTACAGATAGCTAACCTGAGGCTACACATCAGCTGCTGGGAATATTGCAACCTTGAGGCTGCAGTGGCTGCTACAGATAATCTCTGTTGCAGAGCTACCCTCTCCAGGGAGCAAAATTCCACCTACATTAGGCTATTTTTCCCCCACAGAGTGAGTGGTCACAACAGGTTTTAGCCCTAAAACATGTTCTTATGGCTTCCAAGTTGATCAGGTGTATATGTCATGTGAAGACTAGGTTATTCATCTGAATGTGTTTTCTTTGAAAGGGAAAATTAACATATTCCGTTAGAATATTGAAAGTAAGACAACAAATAGCACATCAGGAAATTACACTTAATAGCTGACTTGACATAAAAGGGAGGTTTTCCATATTTAAGGTAAAGATCTACCACCTAGTGGGTGAAGGGAAGGTGATGGATGCAGTTTTTTGGGATTTTAGTAAGGCTTTTGTTACTGTCCCTCACAGCATCCTTCTGGATGAGTTGTCCAGCTGTGGGGATGAGCAGGTTCACAGTGCACTGGGTGAAGAACTGGCTGAAGGACTGGGCTGAAAGGGTTGTAATGAATTGGGCTGCCTCTGGCTGGTGACAGGTCACCAGCGGTGTTCCTCAGGGCTCAGTTCTGGGGCCAGTTCTGTTCAATATATTTATCAATGATGTGGATGCAGGAGTTGAATGCACATTAGCAAGCCTGCTGTTGATACTAAACTGGGAGGTGCTGTTGACTCTCTCATGGGACAATGGGCCTTGCAGATGGATCTAGATAGATTGGAGCATTGGACAATGATTAATGAGATTAAATTTGACAAGAACAAGTGCTGGACACCATGCCAATGATTGAGTAACGCTGGGCACAAGTATAAATTGGCAGCGGAGCGGCTGGAGAGCCGCCCTGCAGAAAGGGATCTGCGGGTGCTGGTTGACAGCAGGCTCAGCAGGAGTCAGCGGTGTGCCCTGGCAGCCAAGAGGGCAAACCACATCCTGGCGAGCATCAAACACAGCCACAGCCAGCCAGCCAAAGGAGGTGATTATCCCACCGTATTCAGCGTGGGAGCGGCCTCACCTTGAGCGCTGTGTGCGGTTCTGGGCCCCGCAGTTCACGAAGGGTGCGAAGGCACCTGAGTGTGTCCAGAGGAGGGCAACAAAGCTGCTGGAAGGGCTGGAAGGCATGTCCTGTGAGGAGCGGCTGAGGACACAGGGTTTGTCTAGTTTGCAGAAAAGGAGGCTGAGGGGCAACCTGATTGCTCTCGACGGCTTCCCGAGCAGGGGAAGCGGAGAGGGAGGTGCTGATCTCTTCTCCCTGCGATCCAGCGACACGACGCCTGGGAATGGTTCAAAGCTGCGCCAGGGGAGGTTCAGACTTGACATGAGGAAACACTTCTTCACCAAGAGGGTGGGCAAACGCTGGAACAGGCTTCCTGCAGAGGTGGTTGATGCCCCAAGCCTGCCAGTGTTGAAGAGGCATTTGGACAATATCCTTAATAGCATGCTTTAACTTTTGGTCAGCATAGAAGGGGACAGGCAGTTGCACGGACTAGGTGATCATTGTAGGTCCCTTCCAACTGAAATAGTATATTCTATTCTATCTTTTGATGATGAGAAATACAATGGCATACTTTTCTATTTCTCTTGGACATGTTGAAGGAGAGAGAGGATCTTAGGTTGTCAAAGTCATCATTTACATGACAGTTCATGATGAGATTTCTCATCACAGACTTATATTTAGAGCAAGGAGATGGAGATGTGTTCTGCTGTCTGCTTGCTCACACATCCTTTTCTGACTTTTATATTTGCCTCAGGGTGCAGCAACTATAGTAGACTGGTGTCTTATGCTGCTGCAGAGGCTTAGCAGGAATCTTATCACTGATGAAGAGATTCTACTGAAAAACAAGAGGTTCCTGCTTTTTTAATAATAATAACAGAATACTGAATTATAAACCATCCTGAATATCTCTACTACTGGTGCTATTGTGCTTTGTTTCTTTACTGCTGATGCCACTGCATTTGAGTTTTATTTAATTCCTTATAGGTACTTTTGAAAAGGAAGTAACTATAGAACACAAGCATGATTGTATGACCAGTTAATGAGATTTCTTTCTGACAGCACAAAAGTTTAACAAACATTTTCATGATAAAGAAAGAATTTTCTTTTTCTTTTCAGGTACCATGATCAACAGGATGTTACTAGCAACTTCCTTGGAGCAATGTGGTTGATTTCAATAACTTTTTTGTCCATTGGATATGGTGACATGGTACCTAATACATACTGTGGGAAAGGAGTCTGTTTACTCACTGGAATCATGGTGAGTGTTTCTGAATTTATTCATATGAGGTTGCTTGCTGCAATTAATCCCAAAACTTGTGGTAGTCATAAAGAAATATTTATTTGCTGGCTTGTAGAGTATATATACTTACTCGCACTGTTCCCATGCTCTTTCATTCCTGGTAATGGAATGGAGGGTTTTCTTCTTTTTTAGGTAAAATGTGGCAGCTATGTAATGAAATACAGAGAAACAAATTCCACCCTGACATAACTTACAGCTTCAAAATCTCAATAAGGTCTTTCATTAAATGTTAATATATCATATAATCTCATTTATCTTTGGACATGTAATTTGACCAGTACTAATAATGAATCTACAGTTCTGACTTTTTTTTCTTAAAATTAAGTTACTCACAAACAAGGAAACGTGATGTTGGCTAATCTCCTAAAGCATTTTGCTTGAGCATAGTTTTCTACATTATTTCTTACAAGTCTAACAACATACTATCCATAGCATTCCATTGCTTTAAGTGGATTTATGTAGTGCAATTTGCACTGTAAGAGTTTTTGTTACCATTGGTACAATCCAGCAATTTTAAGTCTATGCATATTCATTATGTATTTATTGACTGTACTTAATATCTGTCTGGTTTTAATTTCTCTGTAGTGGACTATTTCATCAAAGTTAAGCAGGGAGTAAAGTGGTGTATTATAACGTCTGGGAAATTTATGCATATCTACAGTAAATTAGAAGTAAAAAAGCTCTGGACTCTGCCACTTTTATTTGTATCAACTGTTGTGTAAATGTCCCTGTGAATGAGAAGGGCAGAGTGAGCATCATATATACCATATATAACAGTAAGATACATACTTGTTTCTGAATTTTTGCCATTGATCATAAGTAATGTAGCTCCAATATCTATTTTCTGTTAAAACAGGTATATTGGGATTATGGCTGAAAACAAATGGTATCAAACCGTTGCCCCTCTTGAACAGCTATTTTAGTAGAATTTTAATTTAAAAGAGTGTATTTTGTGTCCAGAGAGTAAAATAGATCAATGGCTTTCTGTAATGTTTAAGAATTTTTCCCAAATGCCTTTTCTTTTTTTTAAACATCTGACAGGTTTCAGGTCATTAGCCTTTATTGAGAAAGACTTCCAGCACATTTTGCCAGTGGTGGCAAATGCACATATGCTTAAATACAGAGTTTGCAATGTAGCTGGAAGGTACTGGCTGAAAGCAGAGGAATGACACAGAAGGCTTTTTAAAACATTGTTGGCTAAGCTCAAATCTGCCATCTTCTGGGGTGTTTGCCTTTGCTGTTCTTGCTGAGCTGGATTGTGATGCCAGAAAGAATAAAATGTGGTCATAAGTTCATTAGGAAAAAATGAGGACGAGCAGTACACATTGCCATGGGGAGGTACAGAATGGGGTCAGAACCCTGTTATAAAGCTTTTCTTCTTCCCAGGCACTGTTTAGAAATAAGAAGCAAGTACCTGAAGGTGCAGTTACCAGATCATTTTGTTCCCTCAAATTGTTCAGTACTTTTCGGCATTTCATTATTATAAAAACTTACAGTAACAGAAATCTAGGGCTTTCAAAGCTCTGCAGAAGTACAATGGGAATAGGAGTATTGATACTAATCATCTATGGGTTTCACACTGCTGTTAGGTTTATGCTAGTGCAAATGATAGCAGCATCTGGGTAGTTATTTTTAATAGGTGGGGGTAGGCTTATGATTTTATTATGATGAAAACAAGGTACAAATAAAATTGGAAAAACAGACTCCAGATTATTGCAAATGTTATTTTATACACCTGTGTATGAACTACACGGAAGCAGAAATAAGATATATTTGTAATTTTGCTTATGACAGCACCATTTGGATTCAGATGTAAGATTTTTTTATGGCAGTTGCTTCCCTTGCTTTGGTGAAAAACGAAAGTGCTGATTAATACGTACCATTTGCACACATGGCATTGCTTTTTCACAACTGAAATAAGATTCTGTGGAAAATTAGACTTGTAAGATGTATGGATGATACTCATCTTCATGTCTTTGATTGTTTTTTTATGATTAAAAATTCGGCAGCTGCTTTGGAAGCACGAAGGCTCCAATCAGAACCTCATTGTAATGAGTTTGGGATAAATACCTCCAGAGACAGAAAGCATTCTTAACAAAAAAGAACGAGCCAGGTAGCTAGTGTGTGATGATAGGTAAAACAATACTGAAAGCCTGACCCCTATACAAAAAGGATATGGACAGGCTGGAAGGGGTCCAGAGAAGGACCAGCAAGATGATCAAAGGACTGGGAAGCTGCCATATGAGGATAGGCTGGGAGAACTGGGTTTGTTCCTCCTTGAGAAAAGGAGGCTCAGAGGGGATCTCATCACCATGTACCAGTACTTAAGGGGTAGCTACAAAGAAGATGGAGACTCCCTTTTTACATGGAGTCACATGGAGAGGACAAGGGGGAACGGACACAAGTTGTTCTTGGGGAGATTCCGACTGGACACCAGAGGGAAATTTTTCACACTGAGGACAGTCACCCATTGGAATAATCTCCCCAGGGAAGTGGTTGACTTGGCCACGTTGGACACCTTCAAGAGTCATCTGGACAGGGTGCTGGGCCATCATGTCTAGACTGTGCTCTTCCTAGAAAGGTTGGACTAGATGATCCCTGAGGTCCCTTCCAACCCGTGATTCTGTGATTCTGTAAATATATTTTTAAGGACATCCACAGTATGGCTTTGGCAAACCTCACCTTTGAGAAAAAAAATTATGGAGCAATGGGAGAAAGGCAGATGTTGAAATTAGTCTTAATTTCTTTTTTTTTTGATAAAGGATCTGAAAGATATGAGCTATGAAACAGTGAACGTAATAATGAACCATCTTCCAGCCTAACCTGCAATACCAAAAAGCTTATAGGTTTTGAATATAATTCTTTAAAAACAGCTATTCTTCTGAAACTTGTACAGTAACTAATTAATGTTTGCTGTGGAAAAGATCCTGAAAGAACAGACTTACTGATTTTTATTTCAGTAGGAGTGTTTGATGGTCTAATTAAAGATATGCCAGGATAATTGTTGAATGAATGTAACCAAATCAAACTGTGCATGTGATTTTAAGAGGGAAAATATAATTCCCTAGCATCTGAAATAGCAAATATGTTGTTGGATTAGTGTGACCAATACCAAATACCACTGAGTTTTTGCTTTTGGATAAGGTCCCTGTTAAAAAGAGTGGAAGGGAGAATAAATATACATAGCTGTGAATACCACAGTACACAGACCACTGAAGAGTTAATATTGGCTTTGCAAAACTGGTGGCCCATCGAGGGCTCCTTCGGTGTCTTGACCCCAGTGACGGGAGAGCCCAGGTGCCTTGGCTGTCCTCCCACTTCTGCCTCAGGGATTTCTTTCTTTGCAATGGGAATTGGACTGCTCAAGCTGAACCCTGCAGTGTGCTCCAGCCTGGGAAGTAGACTTTATGCAGGCTGCTGATGGCACCATGTTGTGCTGGCTATTGAAACTGCAGCTACTGCTATTTTGAGGCACTGTTTCAAGTGACATCTTTTAAATTCTGCAGATGCACGCTGCTGGAAAATAGGAAAATCTTTACACTTATTCAGATTATACTAGAAGGAAAAAAGCCTTGAGAATCATTAAGAGTAAGCCAGCAAAGAAGTCTGATTGATGTATTAGAAAAATTAAAAAGAAAAAAAAACTCAAAACAGAAACCTGTGAACAAAGAAGGCAAATACTGAAAAAATACATATTGTCATATTGAACTTTTTGATCTTGCAAAACACTTAAATATGTGAAACTTTAATGAAAATGCTGACACAGCACAGTGCAGAGTTGGTGGCATGGGTTAATGCAGACATGCATTACAGACAGGCAAGTAAAACTGCACTGAGTACTTCAACTCGATTGCCTACCAGTGTTTTCCAATGAGATTTGACTAGGTAGCAGTAGTAGACTATGGGCCAGGTGGACTACAAATGAGATGGCAAATGCATCTTCTGCCGTCTGTATATATTAAGTACGTCTGCAAGAGTGTGATGGATGGATGGATAGAAATATGAGTGCTGTCACTGTTATCAGGACATGGTATAGAGGAGGTGGGGAGGCCTATGGTATCTTCACTGTGCCATGCAGCTCATGAGGAGTTTTGTCTGCCCACTGAAGATGCCACCATCATGGTTGTCACTGCACACCCAAGCAGATCTCTCAGATGGTGGTCAGCAGGCTGAGCTCAGACTCAGGTGGAGCACTTTGTGCTGGTTCTAAGTGGAACTGTTTATATACGCAGTGCTTTCACCTCCTTAATGGCTTTTTTGAGTTAGGGCCTTAGAGTGGTTTGCCAAATTTTCCTTGCTTTATGAGGAGTATAATCAAGTTAGCAAAAATTTAAAGGCAAGTAGGAATCAGTAGAAGTAAAAGGAGGGGACAAGTGTGAGAAGATATGGGAAGATGCATAATTATTGACTACGAGATGGATAATTTTAACAGATCTTTATAAACTTTTGCACCTACACTAGATAAAATAATGGCAATCCATACTTCTGACTCTAAATGCAAGGATCTCTTGCAAGGCTTAAAGACGATTCTTTTCCTTTTACATCCAGCATTAAGTAGTGAGCTAGTACATTTATTGTATGATGCAGAATCTTCCTGCAGAGCCAACAACCAACAGTTAGAAACAGATATGCAGAACTAGTAGGCCAAACCTATGTTGCTACAATAAAAGAGATGAGTTGCAATTGTCCTGTCACAGGATGCAGAAGGGTTGTTGGCTATTGCTTGGATGAAGATTGCTTTAAATGAAATAGCTGATATTTCAGAGTGTCTGGCTCCCTAATGCTGAAAGTGAAGCTTAAATGCTTCTGTTACTGAAATGAACTTCAAAGAAATTGTTAAGCCTGTGAAAGAACCAAATAAATTAGGAAAGATTTCTTAAATCTACATCATAAAGGTGGACAAGTTTAGGTGTTTCTTTTGGAAATTTTCAAAGTAACATCTTTTAACTACAGGATTTGAACACCTTTCATGCGGATGAAGAACTTTTATTGTAGTTGCAATGCAGTGAATGTGTACAATCTGACGTTAGGGATACTAGTTTTTATTAGTATTAAGTAGTGAATAAAAAATTAATCAGATCTGATTTTGAAGCTTCTCATGCTGCAGATTTTAATGTACTTGTGGAAGTCTGCATTTAGTTCAGAAAATTCACAATTCCTTTTCTGTGCATCATGAAAAAGTGACAAGGATGAAGTGTTTCTGAGAACAGGGGACTCTTCATCTAAGGTTATATTGTGGTGTTTGTGCATTCAGTTTTATCTCAGCCCCAGCTGGATCGTACCAATAAATACAGAGAACTATCAACAAGAGGAACATGGCATATAGAGTGTCAAAGTTGTTAACCATATATTTTTTTGTTGGTAGCAAAATCTGAGTAGCAAAATCTGAAGCGTAATAACTTTGAAATTTAACAGTTACTAGATTGTAAGAAAAACAAGAAGAAAAAAAAAAAAAGTAAATTCTAACTGCATAGTTACCATTGGCTGCAGATCTTCTGGGATGATTCCTGAAAAAGAGAAAAAGAAGTTAAGCATGTAATTAAAAAGTTAACTATTAAAAGTTGGGCTGCTCAGAAATTCTTCAACTCCTCTATTATTGTTGTTCCAGCACACCAGGTTGCCAAAATGGAAACTTCTGTAAGGAACAAACAGAGCTTGGGATTATTTTATTGCTATCGCATGTTGGGATGAAATTCCTAACTGAAGAAAAATAAATTACCAAATTCTAGTTGAGAAGCTCCAGAGAGTGATCTCCAAAGCAGTGGTTGTTAGGTCAGTAATCTGAAATGTGGGAGGACAGCAGAGGCTCTGTCTCCATTTGAGTAAGCAAAATCTCCTGGAAGGTGTAACCCTCTTTTAGAATTAGAAAAATTAAGGAAAACACCTCCCTCGGAAGGTCTTCAATTCATAGCAGTAGAGCAGGGAAGTTTTTGAAGTGTTGGAGGACGGAGGAACTTAGGTCTAGCTAGGAGTAACAGATATATTTCAGCAAGTTCAAAGGCAGCCAGTTACTGGCTGGAATGAACAGCAATTGTTCCATGATACCTCTGTTTACATAGATGTGACTGGAGCTGATGACTGTTACAGCAAAACTTCTACTTTGTTTTGAAAAAATGTAATTTGTTTTGGTTTCATCAGCAATAACTTCAGATTTAATACAGCAATTTTAATATATTTTTACAGGTATTCTCATGAAACTTTTTTATTTACACCACACGTGTTGGACAAGAACATTATCAGTAACCGTCATCCTGAATTATTAAGCTAATGTTTCCTATCAGCATTGTAGGCTGTTGAGCCTGCTTGCTTAGTGAAGTCAGATTTCACCTCCTTGATAAGCAAAAAGGGTTTTTGCGCATCAGCAGAAGCTGTCTTGATCTCCAGAGAGTTTTTAGCTGTTATGACTGTTGAAGGTTTCCCAGGAGCCCAGCCAACAGGGTGCATTCAATTCTTGGGATTCTCTGAGTTAATACTACTGTCATTTATAGAAGACCCTAGAACACTGTTATATAGACCAGTACTATCCCCTGTAGAAGAGAGACTGTGTTCATTTTATAAATCATCATTTTCAGTGCTGTCTCAGAAGCCTTTTCTAGTACCCTGCTTCCATTACTCAAGAAGAGTTTACTTCACCCCCACGACCACTACCTGTTACTGTGTCTGACAGTATTGAATCAATTTCATATTTGTGTATGACATTTAATGCTCTTCATAATTTTTATTTTTGCAACATTGCTAAAAACCGTAGAGACTAATTAGAAATAAAGGAATCTGCTCATCTGCTTTTGTACAGACTAAAAGTTTAAATGTTGCAATAAAATTCTAGCAGTGTAGTGCAGTGCAGACAAACTCCACCGAAGAAATTAGAAGCCAGGCAAATACTGAATATATGAAAGTATAAATAATACAAAACTATTTTAGGTCACCTTGGCTGAGATGACATAGTAGTTGTCCTATTACTCATCCTATTCTGTTTCAGTGTTGCAGGGTTACACGTTTGTCCCAGTAAAGAATGACAAATGCAAAAACACATTTATACAACACCATTTCCTTAGCCCCTGTCTGTCTTGTGGATGGATTCTTCCCTCACCTTTTGCATTGCTTGCATTGGAGAGGTTTTATTTTTTACTTCAAGCAAGATTTTTTTTTATCCCCCTTCCCTGGTGGTCCTGTAAGTCCAAATTCTAGAGAGCCAAATGAAGAGAGTACCTGTTTAAATTCTTACAGGGTTTTCATTTTATGCAGAGCAGCAGGAGGAATGTTGTGCCTTTTCTGGTGCAGAGCTAAATTTCCCACCAGAACCATATGTCTGCAAAGCGGACCTTCTCTCTCCCTCAGTGGATCCCAAGGGAAATGAGCAAGAAATGTGGCAACTGCCTTCTTTCAGCTACAGGCAAGTATAGCAGGACATTTCTGTGACAACTTCAGCACTAAAGACTGCACTTCGCTTCCAGTCCAGTAAACGAAAGCTGCCAGGAGTCTTTCAGCTGAGACATCAAAACACAGTGTTGCTTCCTGTCTCACCAATATCACCCTCCAGGCATACGTATGACCTCCAGGCAGTTTCAGAAATGGCTCAATTCATTTTGTTTTGTAAAGGTATTTTGGAACCTTGCCAAAGAAAGAACCAAGTGGAAATGCCAGGGGCTTTACTTAGAGGAGTACAGGTTTTCTCTGCTGACCGAATGCTGTTTTCAGTGTAGCTTATCAGGCAGTTACAACCATTCTTTGCCTTAAGTAACCCTTTAGTTGAAGAGCTGCAAGCACCTCTCTTTGGTTATCACTAAAACTGAGCCCTTACTGGAATGTTAGATGTAAATGCTAGACTTCATTGAAGCCTAAACCCTGCATTTTTGCAATCACTGTGTATTGCACCAGTGTGAACCCTCAGTCTTAGCACTTGTGAGCAGTAGGAAAGGCATGGTCTTGATCCAAACTTCATAGAGAAGGGACTAGATGGACACAAGGCAGAGTAACATAGTAAAAATGACAGGCAAAGAAAATAACTATTCCAGCCATCTCTGATATGGCTAAGAAAGAGATAATTTGCTTTATTAAAGCAGATGAAAGGAAGCTTGCAATAAGTCAGAACTGAGTGCCCAGAGGAGATGCTGTGTGGACAGATAGGGAAAGTTGCAGTTTATGATGCCTAAGGGTAAGGTGAAAGATAACACCAAGTGATAGCTATTTTGTTCTGATGGGTGTGCTTAAGCATTTTGTTCAGTTGCTAAATTTAAAGTAAAACTTAAAATACAACGACTTTCACATTTCTTTTCTGTTTCCAAATAGCATGGACTTTATGTCAAAAAGCCAATGCCTGTTGACATATTTTTTCCCTCAGCTTAGTCCATTCTTCCATTCATTTTTCTAAGGAACATCAGTCATCATTTAGGCTTGTGTAACTGAGGAAATAATTAGCCTACTAGTATTTAACAAGCATGTAAGTATATGTGTGAGTCAAATATGCATATACACTTATTGCTATCAGGGCAACTTACTTTGGATTCTAGGCATCAAAAAGTGTACCGAAGGAGGGCTTTCATGGACTATTGCTTACCCACATGAGCATTTGAATGTAAGGCATCATTCTTTGTCCTGAACAGGAGCAGCATGTTTAGAATTAAAGAGATTAAGAATGTCCTGAAGTTGTTTGCAGATAGATACCTCAAAATGTTTTCATACAGGACAGCAGCTAAAAAGATTGAAAGTCAAGGCGAGTTCTGTCCAGTGTAAATGGCTGTAAACCTTCTGCTTCAAGATTGTACTGCTCACAAACGCAAGTTTTACATCACCATCAGAGATCTGATGCCACTGTGCAGTCCAGTGTTTGTTGCTTTGCCTGTCTGAAAGCCTGAGGATGTGTCATATGTTTGTTTTCATACTTCTTGCTTTCATTGAAGGCTAATATGTACCGTTTCATATCAAGTAAGAAATATTGTGCATTCAGGATGAGGTTCATGTACTTCATCTTCAGATCCTTGCAAATAGAAGATAGACATTGCAGAGCTCATCAGCAGAGTCCTGGTCTTCTTGTTTCAGAGAAGCCCATTTTTAAATATACAATCTATAAGGGCTTCTCCTGGTTTAGTGGATAAGTTTGTTCAGCCTGCACATGGTTTCTGGAAAACAGAAAAATTCAGGTAGATCAGCTTTTAAAACTGGTGGTTGCTAGCAAACCCTTGATCATAAAGTACTTGAAAGAAATCAAAATAATGGATGGTTAATTCTGTTATTATCCATTTCTATTAAATGGGGTAAATGAGCAACATTCTCAAACTTTAACTTTGGCTTGCCCAAGTTGATTACACTGCATGTGTTGTAATAATATGTGTCCAGATTTTTTAACAGCTATGTCTAAATTCTCAACACATCTTGTAACTGCTTAATGCTTCATTTCGTGTGAACACATACAAAACTTTTCTGCATAGAAAAAGAATTCTTCAGTTTTGAGAAACTGTGAAAGCTGAATTGTCTGGTTATCAAATTTGCCTGAAATCACTGAAAATCTGAATAATCAACATTAATTAATTAAATATTGGCCATTTTTTCCCTTTTTTTGTGAAATAGTGTTAAGTCAGACTTTTTAGTTCTGATGTATGTGGTTACGAACTTTTACTAGCTAGCACAAACTGATGCTTTTTAATTCTTTGAAATCTGATGCTTGCTTTCTCATGTTTTACCTTAGCCACATCTTGAATGGACTGTTCAACGGGGTAGAAGCTGGTAGTTTTCAGATATACATATATATCTCTAGCTAAAACTGCAGTGGACTGATGTGGGAACATTATGAATATTCATTCTTTCATTCTCTTTTTCATCAAATTTTGACATAATGGGAGTCCTAAGTGCCCTTAAAATCACGATGCTTACCAAGCCAAAATACACTACAATAACTCTGCAATCCGAGAGGCGGACAGGGGCTGGCTGAGGAGTGCAAATTCCAAGTAGAATTAATTACTGCCTTGATACTTGAAAATATATATACTCCTGCCTTTTTCATTTCCTTTGTATGATATATAATTCCCCTGAAAGTTAAGCAAGAGCTTGAAGCAGTGTTTAGTTTATTGTTTACTTTGAAACAGTATAAAAAGAATGTTGTTGGAAATTATAAAATGCAGTAATAAAATATAACACTTTTTATATTGTGCTTTTACTTAGTGTAAGTAATTTTAATAAAAAGGTAGCCGCTGCATTATGTAGTATTGATACAAAAAAACCCGAGCATATGAGTATTAATTCATTGAATTCATGTAACTGATTTTTTGTGTGAATCGGGGTATTCAAAAACATAGCAAGTATGATGCCTACAAAGTGACCATTTTAAAGTAACTGTATTGCCTCTCTCATTTCTGCAATTCGGAATAATTCTTACTTTATTAGTATTTTTAATGATGTTAAGGTCTTTAGGGAAGCAATATAGTAGTGCAGAGCACCGTAACATGAAACATTAATTAGCGTTGTGTACTTTAAGTGGGATTTCAGTCTTATTTCTGTAAGCTGTTAGTAATTTAAAGAATGAGTGTAATTTGTTTTACTTCAAGGTGCTGTGAAACATAAACATGCGGATAACACAATACTTCCCTCTTTTGCAGAAATGCTAAAAGATCTCATTTTGATATCCTGATACCCCATCATATCCCAGAGAGCCAAGAGGGGTAACCTGAATGTAGAATACTTCGCCACTGCAGTAACCTGTCCTGGAGATAAGGAAGATACTGGTGCATATACACCACAGAGGTGGTTGTCGTAGCTCACCAGTGATAATATTCTGCTGCTGCAGGCAGCATCTTTCACATGAGATATAAAGCTACTGTTTTTAACAGCGTACAGCCCTTATAAAAAGCATGAGAGTTAATCGCAAAGGCTAGAATGATTTAAACTCAAACCAAATTCCTTTTGTCTGTCACCATTCCTCTAGCCTTTTTGGGGCAGGCTGGGAATGGGGATCTAATATTTCTCTCCCCTTGTAACTTGGCATCAATAGCTGTTCTGTGCCACTTTGCCAGTGGTGTTGATAAACAATCTCATTCCATTTTAGCATTCTTGCTGTAAGAAGGTAGAACTCATGTCATTAAATCAACATCTGGTCCCGTTATCCTGACATACTGGGATAAAAAATGTCTGCTTTTCTCTTCATGTTCTTACTATTCTATAGGGTTATTTATTTATTTATTTGCCTACAGAGAAGTATTCTGCATATTAGCGCTTCCCTCCTGCCCTCCTTCACAGGAAGGAGACCAAAGGAGAGCTGTCTATTTTCTAGGGAGGTAAGGCATATGATAGAGCATCGCCTTCCTAGTCCTCTTTTCAGGAGGCTCAGTGCATTTCTGAAGACCTCAACCTTCACCTTAAGTGCATTGGCTGTCATCTTCCTTTTTAACTCTTAGTGGGATCTGGGGAAGCAAAGGAACTTATAGCCCCATTTTGACTCATCTCATGGAGAGAGCAAAACTTCAGGTAAATTTCTATTAACTTCTATTGACACAGGGTTGGAGAGCAGAGGGAGAAGGAATAGCAAAGCTAGAAATATTAGTACTGAGGATAGGAGAGAGACAGGAAATGTAGCAAAATTACAAGGGACTCACTCAAGGGACTGTTGGGGATAGAAGCTTTGATAGTTGAGAACTAATTGCAGAGAATTAGGTGTTTGTGAGGGAGCAGATGGATTTCTTGGAACAATCTACCAGGGAACGGAGAATTAATTAATTGGAGACTTTCATAAAATTCATTGGATAAGTAAGTAGAGGCAGCAGATTAATTTTTTTGAGGACACTATGCCAATAAGGGTTACCAATGAGTTAATTTAATTTGTAGTCTCTGTGTTTTTATTAATGGAATTTGTGTTTTGGAAGCTAGATTCAGAGATTTCTTCTGGATTTTCTGGAGAGCATAAGGCAGTTACAGAGGAGGGGAATGGAGAGAGAGTAAATTAATAGGAGAAATACAGAGAGTGGAAGAAAGCTCTGCAAAGAAGATTGTGGTAAGCTTCAGTGTGCTTTATACTGGAGAGTAACTGACACAGGTGCAATAACAACTAGGTTGAGGTGAACCTGCAAGTTAAACACAGCATTGTATATTTAATGTGATTTTGTACTTTTTTAAAAAGAACCTGCGAAGATAAAAAAAACAAAACAAAAACAAACAAACAAACAAACAAACAAAAAAAAACCAAAAAAACCAAAACAAAACACCAAACAAGGCAGCAGAATTTATTAAAGTAAAGGATACTTCCAGATATGTCTTATTACCTGGCTCATTTTAGCCTTCTTTCCTTTCCACCCCCCCCAAGAAAACATCTGAATTTGTGATGCTGGTAGAGGCACTGTCATTTCAAAGGAACAGGCACCTACTGGCTTTGTCCTGTTGTGAACACGCGTGTCCACACATATACATGCATATGCATACATATACAAAGCAAAAATAAGAAAACTGATATTTTCTCCATCCAAGCTTTGAATAAATGGTCTTGTATATGTGTGCTATTTTAAACAGTGATAAGATAAGCATAAATACTGTAGGAAAAGATTTTTGTACGACTCACAGAACAATAGAGAAGTATACTAAAGTGATTAAATACTGAATTTATGATTATTTTTAGGCCCTACAGAAAATGCTAAGAAACTTTTTTTTTTGTATGCAAAATACTAATCTAATCTTATTTCTTCTTTAGCAATTGGTGTAACCTTGAGGCAATTGTTAAGAACAAGGTATTCTGCATTTATTTACTAATATTCTGGGTTTTAAAAGTTTTTTTCATCACCCTCTTTGTTTCTGCACTATAAATGGGATGTGTTCAAATCTTCAACCCCTGCAGAAAAAAAAGCAGAACTTTTAAATGATGCTGCTCACTAATTATTTTGATGCCATGACAGTTTACCAGCCTGTAATTACTGACTTTTCCGATTACTCTGAGCTGAAATAGCTGTAGCGTGTTCACTAGACTTACCAGGGGTGAATCACCTGATGCCTGCCATACTTCTACTGCAAAGGAGAAACTTCCACTAAAACTCTGCAAAATGCAGTAGTAACATCTTGGGGGTTTGTTTTATTGTTTTCAGGGTGCTGGGTGCACTGCCCTGGTGGTAGCTGTGGTGGCAAGGAAGTTAGAACTTACCAAAGCTGAAAAACATGTGCATAATTTCATGATGGACACCCAGCTAACTAAAAGAGTAAGTCACACTTTATATTCACAACTGAAAAGGAAACGTGTGTTAATTTATTTCTGCATTTGTTTTAAATAGTCTTCTGCTCCGTTCGCTTACTGAACTTTTGCACAGGTGTGATTTTGCAAGGAGGAGGAATCGAATGCCATGAGCCTTTCTCTGAATTGGGGGCAACTGCAAGTTGTCATCAGATTTTGAGGATTTGAGTATTCTTCTATAGAGGGTCCTTGCAGCTGGAAGATGACTGGTATAACCAACAGTTAAATGCTGTGAAACTAAAGATTATTGTATTAAACTAAAAAACTTTCATGCAGCATATGAGAAGACTATAAAAATTTTGTACATAAAACAGGTGAAATGACTGATCCACACAAGAATTTCAAGCTATGAAGGACGTTCTTAAGAAAAAGACGTATTCACAGTTTGTGAGTCAGACAGTCTTTCCAATTGCTTTGTGTACTCAACACAGGGTTCACTTAGTGGCACACAGTACTAAAGTGCCTTGAAAGATATTTGTAGATAATAATGTTTTTAGAAGTGGTTATTTAAAAGAAATCTCTAGAAATCATTAGAATTCATAAAAAATATTTTAAAATTTTCCTTATGAAGTATAACTTAAATTAGAATAACATCTTGGAAAATGAAAGAATGCAGTAAACAAGGCGATAGAAATCCTTTCTTGAAATAAAACAGGTTAGTGTTGAGGGAACAAGAAAATGAGCAGGAGCTACACAGTCCTCTCAACTTGTTTAATCTTCATTCTTGAGAAGAGCCAAAACAGAGAGGAAGGTCCTTACACTCACAACAGGAACTCAGCAGAGGTTGTCCTTACAGATGGGTGGAGAGGGATGTTGATGCATGAGCTGGAAACCATGGCTCTGCTCCGGGTGGGAAGGAGGTTGGCTGCCTCAGCACAGCTCCATGCAGCAGTGCCGGGCTGCGCTGCCACAGGTCATGTCTCTATACGCTGTGTTTCCAGGACATGTTAGCACACTGCTTTGGTTGTGCTGCCTCCCTGTTTCTACGATGGTCACCACTAACAGCCTGTATCTTCCCTAAGCAGTCACTGTGGGGAAAGGCTAAGGATGGGTGGGAAGGATGTTACTGTATAGGTGTAAAGGGTGTCTGACTTGAGGTGTCGACCTGAACTTGTTCATTTACACCCCTGTTATAGTCAGTTACAGTCTTGTTGATACTAGACCACAGACAAGAATTTGTCCCTAACACAGGCACTTTTCTAGTGTAATCTGACAGCTGAGCTCAAAATAACTCCCAGGAGGGAAAAAGGTTTTGTAAAGATTGGCTTGATTTTGAGTCTGGTGTTATTTTGTGCCTTTTAAAGTTTATGTTATTTAGCTCTCCTTCATAGAAATCTAAATAACGGTCTCATACTGTATCCAAGTGGTGCTTTGGTAGCTTCAGACCCATGAAACGCAAACTAGGAAAACAAATCTGACATGCACATCAGGTCACAAATAGGTTACGCAGATACTAGAGAGGTTTCCTCACAGCCTGAAGACAGCAGCAATACCTTGTGGAAATGTGAGGACTAAGTAAAGGTTGTAAGGAGGTCTCTAAAATGTGATTGTGCTGCCACTGATGTCAGGACCAAGGTTCTTCAACACTTCCACAGGTACCAGGTGGGGACCTCTGCTGGGAAGAACTACTGCATGGCATTCCTGCAATGCCTTTACTTAGACATTGACTTAGCATGATATAAAGTTGGAGGGAGAAAAAATAAAGATGAATAGTAAGGACAGTTTTCCTTTGCAAGTAACCTAGTGACAGAATTGTCATTAATCAACATTATATTGAAATTCTTTGTCTGCTGTTTTCAAGCATTCTTGAAAATTTTGGAGGACCTAAGAAGGAACTGTAGGTACTCTTACCTTTAACATTTTATGGAAAGCCTCATTTAAAAAAATAATTCAAAGCACTTATGAAGCAGAACACTGGCCACATTAATTGACAAGATATTTTTCATCTCCTCAGAGAAAGGTAAAAAAGAAACAAGAATAAAAATGGAAACCAAAAAGATATGTTCAAATAGGTCTGGAAATTTAAAGGATGTTAAATTACTAGAGAATGAAAAGGTACTAACCATAGAACAAGAAACAGAGAAATGTTATGATCCTATTAAATATATTTTGTTTAATTACCATACAGATAATGCATTATAATTTTCTCACTGTAATTTATATTGCCATAATCCCAAACGGTGCTAGCTCTTTAAAGAGGGACAAATTATTCCCCGATGCAGAGAGAGCTCGTCCCAATATCATGTTTATAAGTAAGACAGAAATTGTTCAGCAGTCCCCTTGGTCCAGTTATTGTTTTCTGCCCTCATCACTGCAGCTTCTTGAGGTACCCACTTCCCATAGTTAGGCAGAGGTTTAAGCGTGTTAGAGAAATTTATACTAGAAAAGACAAAATGTGATACAATGCTACTTTTGTCAGCCTGGTGTTTTTCTTCTATTAAACAGGTGAAAAATGCAGCGGCCAATGTACTCAGGGAAACATGGTTAATTTATAAAAACACAAAGCTGGTTAAAAAGATAGACCATGCAAAAGTAAGGAAACATCAACGCAAATTCTTGCAAGCTATTCATCAGTAAGTACAGTTTTGCTTTGGTTTTCCTCTCCAGGTTATCTTCTCTCTTAGTTTCCCTCTCCCTTATAGTCACTGTTAGTACCCATGTCCCGTCCTGCTTCGTCCCTTCTCTCTCCCCCTGCCTTCATAGAACATTGCTTTCTCTAAGGCTAAGACAAAGTTTTACTGTATTACCTGTTTACAAAAATATAGAAGTATGCTGGGTGTGTGTGCCCAATATGGTGTAAAACAAACTTTTTTGTATTTTATTAGAAGTTTCCCATGCTTCTTGAATGATCTAAGACTTCTTTTGGCTTTTGCCATTAAGACTATCCTTTGTTGTTATGTATTTGCTTACAGGTAGTAAGATGCAAACTACAACAGACAAAAAAAATTTAAAAAGTTCATTTCTAGTAGATATTTTAATAATATAAAATCAGAATTATGTAAGAGAGCCTGTGAGTATGTACATAGTGTTTAATGAAAAGAATATGCATCAAGCGTCATTGTACAGCCCAACAGCAATTAGTTGCCTCTCTCCACCATATATTCTCAGTGCATAGAATCAAATGTTAGTGTGTCAGCTATGACCCTTGACGTCTGTTCAGGAAAATGGGAGTATATGCCAACAGTCATTGTGTGACCTGTGAGCACATCTGGCATGATTCAGATGAGTTCTTTCCCTCCACTGAAATCTTGAGAGACTGAAAACAAGTCTGAGATTTGTAACCAGTAGTAGGATTAAGCTGAATTGTGGTATAGCCAGACTATATGTATTTATCTAAAATTCATAATATATATTTGTCGTAAAGCACATCAAAACCAGCAGAATTGCACAATGATTCAGTTGCTCTTCCTTGGACTACATGGGAGAAAAAAAGAGACTTTTATCCTCAGCAACCATAGATTCTTCTTGAGGAGTGGTCAGGACCCATGCCACTGTTTGTCTGATCTATTCGATGTCCACATCCAGCCTGAGGCAGCCATTTGTACAGCCTATGAAATTAGTTTTCATGCGATACTAGGGAGATGTCGATAAATTAAGTAAGTGTAATTTTGAACTGATGTTTTGATAACTTTTGAGTGTGAGTCTGTGTCTGAGCCAGCCTGTGATGAGATGTGAGGGAAGCATCCATCATGAAAAGAACACCTATGTGTCATCTTGCAGGAAAGACAGGAAGGAAAGGCCAGGTTATCATATTTCCTGTTAGTAAATTTAGGCTAACAGTCATTGTTTCTCTGTTTCATAGCAATGTTTTAAAGCAATGGCTAGCTAAGCTTACAGCATGAAGTATTCTGTAAACTTTGATTACTATATTATATTTAGCAAACTTGCAGGTTTAAATATTACTGTGCTATTGCAGAAATATTTGAAGGAATAAAAAGATTACAAAAGTTGAGACGTTTTTCTGTGGATATAAAAGATATATTTTCCAACTTTGGTTATCCTGCTTAGCTTAAAGGATTGGGAGGCAGAGAGGAGTGGCAGGTTTTTTGGGACAGAGGGTGGCATGTCCTGTGCATCCTTTGCTGGACTTGAATCCTTGATTGCAATGGTTATTCCTTAACATTTTAACTTTTCTGTTTATTTTTTTGTGTGTGTGTGTATGCACACGTGTGCGCACACATGTTTTGAAAGAATCTAAAAAGCACAGCAGGCTTGATCTGCAGCTTTATATATCATTCAAGCGCAGAAGAGCTTCACAGGATGTAAAGTGATGTTCTGCACCTGCCTTAAAAATTCATTAGTCAGGTGGGGTGAAGAAGATGGCAGCTGTAATTTTTTCCTAGGTGTGCCAGCCAAACTTTGAACAGCTATGTTAATAATGCATTTTCCTCTGTCCTTTAGTGGTTCGCGTCCCACTCCCAAAACTTTTGTCTTTAAGCGAACAAACAAACAAGATAATTTATTCAATATGCTGAAGAATGTGCCATGGATTAAAACATTGCTTAGCAGTTTGCTTTCTTCCAGCTGTAGCAGAGTAGATGGGTAAAAATTATTTTTTTCTGCCTTTGCATCTTTGGACTTTTCGCAAGTGACTCATGGCAGTATATGGCTCTTTTCAGTTTTCCAGATTCTTAGGTTTTTATTGATCCTCCACCGCCACCTTTCCAACCATTTCACTGGAGCCCGAAATAAAAGGAGTGAAGTTTCAGGTCCAGTTTTATACAAGAAACTAAAGCAGATAGTGATAACAGTCTCAAACTCACGGTCATAGCTCTAAAACTGCCTTCAGTAGATCTGTGTCTTTTTTGCTCCTTATGCACACTAAGTAAGAAGAAGGTGAAATCATCACTCTAAATGATACTATTAAAAGGTATTTTATGTATTATATGAATCAGAAGATCTACAGATGGTTGTTAATGGCAAGGTTTGAAGCTATTGCAGGTTCCTTCATCATGAATGCAAGTTAGACTCCACCTCAGGCAGTTACTGATTGAAAGTAGCAGCAACTCCCTAGGACTTCCCACCTGCTGAATCGAGCCCACTGTGCTCATTTGGTTGTTTTAGTATATTTTACAATTTGTTTTCCTTTGTTTTGTCTTTTTATTTCAACAAAAATGAAAATAGAGCTCGGAAGTAAGTTGTATAAGCTGTTCGTTTCTAAATTTGCAGAATTTACCACTGTCTGCATGCAAAAAATAAGAGTCTTTATTTGTGAATCTCAGTGGTCTGATTGCTGCCATGGAAACGCGGTCCAGATCATGATCTTCTGCTGTGATAAGTGAAGTTCATAAAATCAAGATGTTTCATATTTTCTCTTAAAGAATTTAGGAACGAAAGTCTGACACTTTTCTTTAAATCCGGCTGCTGCAGCTAAAGACTTGCCATTACGTAGAGATACATTTTTTCCAATTTGTGATAGGTATTGGGTTGGTTACCATGAGGAATTATCATGTTGGTGTCAGCTGGTACTTGTATTGCTACAATAACAATGGATTTATTGGAATTTTAAAATTAAAATACTAACTGGCAAACAGATGAGTCAATGAATCTTAAGAAAAGCAGAAAACACATATTCTGCAAATTATTTGAGAGATGCTCACCAAAACACTAGGGTTATCATTCTCCAGCCAAATCATTACATGCTTACCTTTGAGTAATTACTCTGTTCTGAGACTGTAATGATATAACTCCATACCTTGAAGACTCCTCCATATTTTTTGCTTTAGAATAGCTCCAGCGCATAGCCTTTGAAAGCACCATTCATACAGTCTGCATTTATGTTGTGCCCCGAAGGAAGCCTACAGGGGAAGAAGAGCATATGACATTCCAGTAACAAGCTGCTGGAATGTCAATTTTATGTGAACAATTTATTACTACCATAACAGAGTTATTTCCATGTGTTTTAAAAGATATTTCACTCTTCACCACTTATTTTCTCATGACAGTTAGCCTACATATGGAAGGAAATGCTTGGTAACTTACAAAGATACGAACAGAAACGTCTTGATTTTGGAATATCTCCAAGAACTCTTTCTTTAAACTAGCTTTCTAAGTAACGCCATCACTGAGAAATAGTCAGAGTATAGGCATAGGCATTAGCAATCCACCTGCCACAGAATGCTGCCAAATTTTCATTTGACGGCTAACAAAATGGTGAGCTTGGTTAGCCCTTGACATACGAGTAGACTGCATGGTGTTGTATCACACATTGTTTATAAATCGATATGTTGTTTTTGAAAAATGCTACTTCCTGTTCAGAACAGCTGCCAGAAAAGTCATTGGAAGTCCAAGTATTTCTCTGTTGGGAAATGTTGAACAAATGATTTTTACTTTAGGGCAAAATTGCTTATTTGTGAAAATCACATTTACAAAACACTCCTCTAGCAGTTAATCTGAAAAACGTGGACTTTGTTTCAGGGAACATGTAAGAAAGGTCATGTATATATCTTTCAAAGAATGTGCGTAACTAACAATAATCATAGAAGCATCAAGTTTGGAACAGACCTCTAAAATCATCAAGTCCAACCATCAGCACAGCACCACCATGCCTCCTAAACCACGTCCCAAAGTGCCACGTCTACATGTGTTCTGAACACCCCGAGGGATGGTGACTCCACCACCTCTCTGGGCAGCCTGTTCCAATGCCTGACCACTCTTTCAGTAAAGACATTTTTCCTAATATCCAATCTAATCCTCCCCTGATGCAACTTGAGGCCATCTCCTCTTGTCCTATCACTAGTAACTTGGGAGAAGAGACCAACACAGATAGGTAGGCATCAAAGAGAAAGATATACCCTTGCTGCGGCTTTTCAATGCTGTGATTTAAATAGTACATTGAAAAGGAATATCTAATGTAAGTTTAAAATGTAGTCATCTTTAGATTCACAAATTATGTAAGAAAATCAAATGTATTGGCAAGTATATTGGTTATTTAGCTGCTGGTCATATATAAGTTCTGTTTAAAGTAATGAGAAACTCACTTATCACTGTATTTCCATCAGGTTCAAACACCTGCTAACCCAATCCATTTCCGACAGAACAGGGCTGATACCTGTATCTAGTCATGTAGGCATGGGAAGATTCTTGATTGCTACAACATTAATGACAAAAAACAGTTGTTCTATGTTTCTTCCTATATCTACTTGTCACGATACTGAGGCTTTGAGGAATGTTTTGGCTTTCTTTCATATAGTCTGGATAAATTACCTCCCTTCTGAATTCAACTTTGACCATGGCAAATGGTATTCCCAAGGACATCACATTTCCTTGCTCTTTCCTTTTTTGCGGTGTTGAAGAAGCATGCTTCTCATTGTAGCAGGCACATGACCAATTCTGACTTTACACAAAGTACTCAAGACATTGTCCATGCAGTTATTTGCTCTTGTAAGTTTTGTGCATGCTTTTTAGAAATCCTAATAAGACCACATACGCAAAAAAACCTGACTTAAAACTCTACTTTTTAGGTTAAGAAGTGTAAAAATGGAACAAAGGAAACTGAATGATCAAGCCAACACTTTGGTGGACCTGGCAAAGGTTAGTAGGCAATTACTGTTAACATTCATCCTTTAAAAATGAAGGGTTTGCATATGAAAATGTTATGCATTATAAATGCAAATACTTTTAACAAGCTTGTTAGTTGTAGAAAATGAAAATATGTGTGTATTTTGTGGTAACACCTACTGAATGAAATATCTTTTTTTATGGCTCTGACCAAAGTTTGAATTCGCCTTTTTTTTTTTTTGACATTTGAAAAAGATTTCACAATCACAGGCTGATCCTGAGAGCTCCTGAAGTGACTGCAGTGGTCATGGTAAATGCTGAACTGTGAATGGGCCATAGTAGTGTAGTGCTGTGTAGTAAAGAGATTTCCCATCAGGTTATAGTGACTGTGCTGTGAAGGTCCATAGTACACAGGCTCTCATGCAGACTGGAATTAGACATTCTGGTTTTCTATTCCTGTTGTCTTATTCAACAGTGACTTTGGAAAAGTAAATTTAGGTCTGCAATTGTTCAAGTTTTTATAATTAATAATAGCTGCCTACTTTGCTTCTATATCATAAGGCTTTATTAATATTTTTAAAGCCATCTGAGATGTGGTAAAAGAGGCTCTTCTGTTGCAAACTGCTTGTCTGTTGTTGCTGGGATTTTTCATTAATATAAAATAATAACTAGAGAGTTGGAGGGCTCAGCTGATAGCATTCCAGGTTTCACATTAGACCTGAGTATTTAACAGTTACTTTGATCTTAATTTGAGGCTACATTAGAGGTGTTAATGCACCTTTCCTACGGGTTTCTTATACACCTCTTCATGTATCTCAAAACCCTCCTCAATTTAAAGTGCATCAAAGCAAAGATTAAACTCTTCAGTGTTCATTCCCCTTCTGCTTTAGAGAACCATGTGACAGCTTCAGTTGCTGAAAATACATTTCAGCCTAATGCTTCTGGCAACTGATAAGGGCTTTTCAGATACTATTTAATGTAGACTATTTTGTTTTCAAGAGTTATGCTAGCGTCTTGAAACAGGGGGCAGAGAAATGAGTTATTGACACTCATCTGATACTGAAGTGCATTACTTCAGGCAGCCAATCATTCAATTAATTTTCATTCCCTTTGGAGGGTTTATAAATGTCAACCAGTTCGTCTATTGAAGTACATCCAGTTTTGACTCTAGTTTAAATCTAATCTGATGTCTTAGTCTATCAGAGGGAGAAATTCAGTCATTATTTTTAACCAGTTCCAAGTATCTATGAAATAACACATTTCAGATTACATTTTTACTGACCACAATAGCATTTTAAAGTGCACCCTATATACTTGCCGTAACCAAACACTGTGTTGTTGAGGGCAGATAGATTGGGGAACACAGAAGTAGAGAATCATACAATTGAGTTTTTACTCCTTGTACTACATTTCAAAAACAATCCATCCAACTGCTCTTAATACAGTCAGTTCAAGAAAACCTGGTCAGCTTAAAGAGAAAACAAATGAACAACATCTGTGTTCTGCTTAGAAAAATGACAGTGTTTAAAACCAGAGCAAATACAGAAGAGCCAAGGGTGGGTCACGGCTTTGGAGCCTTTGGTCTCCTCGTGGTGTACAGAACGGACTGTTAACAAAGCTTAGCACGGCGCATTTCTAAGCACCTGAACTTCCAAAAAAGATCTTGTCTTTTGTGACCTTGACAGCTAAAGTGCTACTCAAAATATATTACATTTCTGCTCAACAAATTTAGTAGAAAGTTTATTGTGAACCTACAAGGAAAATTATTTCTCAAGACTAGATATTAACATTCATACCTTTTCTTTTTTTTGTGAAGTGCAAAAGCATTTACAAACCCTTGTAGAGTTATGCTGCTTGTTACAATATTTGTAAGGTTTCTCTAAACCTTTGTTTACGTCCTTCTACTTTCAGACTCAAAACATCATGTATGACATGATTTCTGACTTAAATGAAAGAAGCGAAGATTTTGAGAAGAGAATTGTTACTCTGGAAACTAAACTGGAAACCTTAATTGGTAGCATTCAAGCTCTCCCTGGACTGATTAGCCAGACAATCAGCCAGCAACAGAGGGATTTCCTCGAGGCTCAGATACAAAATTATGATAAGAACGTTGCCTACAGTGCTGAACGATCACGATCTTTGTCAAGAAGAAGGAGATCATCCTCCACAGCACCACCAACTTCATCAGAGAGTAGCTAGAAGAGAATAAGTTAACCACAAAATAAAGACTTTTTGCCATCATATGGTCAATATTTTAGCTTTTATTGTAAAGCCCTATGGTTCTAACCAGTGTTATCTGGGTTCTGATATCAGAATCCTGGAAACCTGAACACATTTTAGGCCAAAATGAGTGAAAACTCTTCTTTTTTCCCCCCTCCTCCTCTCAGATGCACAGCGAATGCACCTATTATTGCTATATTAGATTGTTCCTCCTGTAATTTCACTAACTTTTTATTCATGCACTTCAAACAAACTTTACTACTACAGTATATAATATAATAAAAAGGTTAATTTCTGCACATAGTTGCTTGGTTACTTGGACTTAACAACTGAAAAAACTCACAATCAAAAGGCCGAACTGTAAGCTTTTAAGAAACAAATTTGAAGCTTAATAATTATCTCTCACAGTATGAAAACTTTGCTTGCAGTGGAGGGGGAAAAAAATCAATATTCATCTAACAGTGTGCTGTATATGTATAGTCATTTTAAAAGGTCACTGGCAGCTTCGATTTCTGAAGTGATTAATTAAAAATACAGTTTATCCTAGAAAATAAGTTATGAAGTATGCTATGGGTTTTTTAAATCTTCTTAGGGCTTTTGTTTAACATGCATTGTACACACACACATAGATAATATATATACATATATACGTATGTATATAAAATTATTTATGCAATGCCCATGGCAAAGATCTTTTAAACTGACTATTTCTAAAGCTACTGGCATGCACAAAGCACAGGTAAAGTCCTGTTCATTTATTCAGAGTCATTTAGTTATGCCAGGTAAGTATGTCCAGACAGAAGCATTACTTCCAAGCTGGAAGTCCCCTATTAATGCAATTTGGGTTTTGAAAGTGTTAGGTTACTATATTCCCTACTCCCTTTTTTTCTGTTTAATGCTTCTGGAATGAATGACTGACACACGGAGTTATAGTATACACAGTTGCGTGATGGCAGCACAGTGTCTGTATACATTACAGTTGGGTGATCCCCATGTTTTATGCTATGCAGTCATGCTTAGCAAGACACGTTTAGCAATATTTCCAAAAACTGTTGTAAAAAACCTGCTGTAGACTGGAGTTATGGTAGTGGGGTATCTGTGGTACTTTACTTTCACGCACAGATAATAAGGTCTCCTGCTTTCTTAAAAAACAAAAGCCACAAAGCATAGTATACACGTTCACAAAAAATTCCTGGCTGACTTCTCTTCTGGTTTTTATTCCAGAGTAGCTAAACCTGGTGAGCTTAAATGCTCAGCACATGCAACTTTTATTCACAATTCCTAATGATAAACAGGAAATTATTTGATTTTATGAAATATTTTATAGTACTTGCTATTTATGAAATATACTAGTCCTGTCCCATCCCCAGTTTACAGATGAGGGTGACACTATAGCTAAGCGTATCAAGTAGGCATGGCTGACTGTTTCCAAGGAATACTATGTCTGCCTAGAAGTAACTAACATGCACGTTGAAGGACATGCCTATTGCTCAATGAGACATTGTGACTTCTGGATGGTAGCAACAGGCAGGGAAGATAGTAGTGCAGGAAGTCAGGGCACAGCCATGCTGGACAAGACAGAAGTGCTGCTCTCTCCAGAAACAAAAATTCCCCAAGCCACTTACATAATCTGAAAAGCAGGCACTGAAAAACAGCAGGCACTTTAGGCCTATTTAAAAGAAAGGGTCTGCCTTTTTTGGGACTACAAAATACATAACTAACAAATATGTTACATCCAGAGGCATTGCTTGTTTATGAAAAGGTCAAGATTTTCTCCAAACACTTACGTCCTTGAGAAGGATACTTAAAAAAAAAACTTTCCAGTATTTTTTTCCCCTGGATGAGTAGGACAGTTGCATGCCTTTGGACTGCCTTGTTTACAGACTGTGATATTTTGTCACTGTAGATAACAAGCAGTATACACAGTATTTTCAGTTCTACTTTTGTTTTTATGAAGTTTATTTCCAAAAGAAACTATGGATATTATAGTGCTAATACTGTACTAGCCCAGTCCTAAACTAGATGAGATTTTGAGTGGTCATGAGGCCACCTGCTTTATACTCTTGGCAGGAGTAGAAGTAGTAATTAATAATATTGGAATTTATTAGTCAAGTTTTAGAATTCCATTTTGAAGATTTTTGTTTGTCCATTCTCCCTTTTTTTGTGTGTGTTTAATTTAGAGTATTTTTCCTGTCATTGAATGTGAAATACACTTGCTGTAGCCTGAATACATTCCTTTTGGTCGTGTCAACTTGAACTAGCTCTTTCATTGTGTACAACATCTTTTTTATATTTGTAAGACACGGGAGTTTTTTGTCCTCTGGATTGTACAACTGGATTTTTAAAGAACTGTAGCTCCACATTGAAAATTCCTGCCAATCTGTCAGAGTTAAGTTTGAATTAAGATCTAGCTATAAGTATTGAGCTGGTTTATTCTGATGTGAAAGAGCAACTGTCATCTTTTCACCTCTCAATTTCTTTTACACAGTAGGACTCAGGAGTCTGAACTTACTAAATTCTTGCAGCAGCTTTATGCAAGCAGAGCTGTGAGAGGTTCCAGGACTATCCCCATCAGTAGGGTTCTGTAACAACCTGCCAAATTTTAATTTGTTTCTTGGTTTTTAAAGAAAACAACAAATTATGACACCATGGAATACTCCAGTTCCTTAATTTACTGTAAAACTCACTACAAATATTTAATCTGCATTTTTAGTACTAATGATTCTTTTCTTCTAATACCTGGTTTTGAAAAGCACTTAGGCACTACATGTGAATCCAGTCCAAGAAAAGAAAGATGTAAACTTATATTCAGGAGGGCACAAAGCAGCATGGATTTTATTTTCTTACTCCTGATACAAAACTCTTTTCAAACCTTTCCTTGTCTGAGTTTTGTAGTACCACAAATTCCATTACTGATTTTTTATTTCCAGAACTTAAGCTTCCTCACTGTGTTCAGTGTATGAGCTCATCAAAAGGAAAAAGTAGAATTATGACAGATCTCTGAAACTGCTTACGCAGTTGAACGTAGCTTTTTCTTTGAAAGATTGTTTACAAATGATGACAATAGGAAAATTCAGCTTTCAGGTGCTATTGAACTTCTCCTTTTCACTGCATTCCAGACACCAATTCTATTTATCTGTTACTTTGGAGTCTTGTTGCTAATCCCTGCATTTTTAATGACACCAAGCAAAGGTATCTTGCCTGTAAAGACTGAAATCTAAGGTCACAAATAGCCCTATTCTCCATGCTTAAAACTAAGTACATTGATTTAAATAGTATTTTTAGTTACATTTAAGTTTCTGCAGGATCAGAATAATACTTTCACATATACTATACTTGTAAATACTTAGCAGTTCTTAACTGTGCAAATCATTATCTGTGGTAAGCCTGCAGATCTTGCTGGACAGACTTGCACGACTCAGCTGTGCTTTACCTCCTGGTGCTCTATAAGGATGGATCCAATGTGGAAAGAGCTTCACTATCCTAAAGTTAAGCATCCAGCTTAGGAGCTCTGAACACCTTCTGGAAGTCCATACCTTTCCTTGTGAGCTGTTTGAAACCTGTGGCTCCTCAGGCTGGGTCTGAATCACTGTCATCATTAGAGGTCAAAGATAGGTGACAGGCACACCACTTTACTGCCACTCAGTTTATAAGACTGCTTCCATGTCAGATATGTGAACATACAAATAGATACACCCCACACTAAAAGCATATCTGAGCATAAAAGAATAAATGGTTTAAACATAAGTGTCTTAATATTGAGAATAAAACTTGTTACCCATACCATTACTACAAATGGAAATTGTCTGAAACCTCTTTTCCCTAACTAAAAGTTAAGAAAAATTCCTGGTACGGAAGGAAGATTTTCTGATTAGTAAATCTGTTCTCCCCATCTGCCAAATTTTTTGTTGCTCATATTGTTTCTTTTTTCAAAAGAAAGTCCTTAAAAGTCCTTCTGCCTTTTTAGTCCACCCCTCTCAATTATTAAATGGTGAGAAGCAGCCCAATAAAGAGGGAGGAAAGAGCTAACACTGCTGTGTCACACTTTAAGAAACCTACCCCTGCCTCGGCATATCTACATGCTCAGGTAGAAAACAGTCACAGATTTCCTCCACCAGCACTCCTGGCTACCTAGATACAAGCCAGCTGTAGCCCAGGAAGAGTGCTGCCGTATCAGCACAGCCCTGAGTTGGAGCTTACACACATTCAGAGCCAACGATTTATGTATGTGGAACTATGTGTATGCATAATAAAATTAACCTACATCTCTCAATCAGGGCTTATGAATCTGATCCTATACCTGTTAGCACAAGTGCAGAGAAGACTGAGCTGTAATGTCCATTAGCTTTTTTTCTCCAAACCTTGTAAGGAGTATCTATAAATATCTTTGCCCTTTCCATGACTGAGACATTAAAGAAAAAGATATGCTTTGGAGACACTTTGTAGTTAGGTGTGCACAGGTATGGCTCTGACCTGCCCAAGTGCCTCAACATCTGCATGTCAACTCCGGTCCAGAAACCACAGTTTTCACTCACTATAGAGTGAACACACGACTGAGTAAATAAGCCTCATCTCTCAAGATCAGCCTGATGCACAAGATGATCGCAGTAAACAGGAGAGTTGATTTACTCAACTCTGCGCAAGACTTATGGCTTAGCATATCACCAAACCTAATGCAGACACTTGACTCCATGCCAAGAATTGCTTGCAGCTGGGCAGTACAGCACATGGATGGAGCAGGTGCAGCATAGTCTGGGCTAGGGTGTGCAGACATGCTCTGAGAAAGCTAAAATGGAGCCAGTTGCCAGAATTAGCATGACCATACTTCTGTATATTAGACTTTATTACAGTGATACAGTTGAAGCTCCATTAGGTCAATAATTTTCAGGCTTGTATATGACAAAGATTCTCCTGCAGAGGAATGCGAAGTGTTTCTGCATAACAGAGGCTCTGCAACACAGCTGCAGTGCAAGAAAAACCATAAGCCACAAACATGAACCTGTTGCAATCTAACGTGGCAAGTGACCAAATCAGATGGAGAAGCGAAGCATAAAATGTTTTATGCTGACTTCCCTTGCATTCAGATTCACTTAAACCCATTAGTATCTTCAAATATTTAGGAGACTCTAGACTATTTTCAATTATACATGAAGCAAGCAACAAGCTTTTAGTTAGAGGAAAAGGTTCTACTTCAAAGTGATGCCTATTCTAACCTCTTGTTGCCTTCCACACCTGCATTTCCAAACATCTTGAGTCTAAAGAGAAGCCACATGGTCTGCTATGTTGTTACAACACAGCAGGTGTCTGAGTGGAAAAACACCTCCAGTCAAGATAAATGGTCAAACATCATGTGGCACAAGGACTAATAATGAAGCTGAAAGATTCAGGTAGGTGAATGGACCAGCTACAGGCTTTAGAGCTTAGAAGAGGTTTAAATGAAGCCTCACTCCAGGTCTGTAAGTCAGTCATGGGTATCAATGAAAAGTAAGAGACTGAGCAATTACATTTCCTGACAATCAACAATAGGGACACACTGTGTTTAATACTATCTATCACCTTATATGGAGAACTAGTTAAGTTATTACAGAAGTGTGAGGACTGCTTATCATACAGAAATAAAGCAACATTTTTTTAACAAAGAACTCCAAACTCTAATAGGAATGAGGAGAAAACCTGAAAGAGCTTGTCCTAGATTATTGTCTCATAAGACAGGCATCTGTGCTCCAGAAAAATTGCAAGAGAAGAGGTTTCAAATGGTCTCAAACAAAAATCAATTAAAAAAACCCAAAACTTTGGGAGAAGTTTTGCACACTCAGAATTTCTCTTTAAAAAAAAAAAACAAAACAAACAAAAAAAACAACACCCAAACTACACAATGTGCTGAGTAGCACAAATCTGTGCAAAATGAAGTGTGACACTGCTCTGCCTCTCGAGAGTGACTGAGTCCAGATCCCTGCTGGAGAAGTTAAAACTGTTCAATGGTCAGAACATCAACCTGACATGCATGTGGGAGAACAAGAAATCTATCTTAAGAATCACTCCTAAACGTAACTTGCAGTTTCAAATGGTTGTGGCACATACGTGGTTGGGTAATGTTTTAGTAACAATCAGAGCTCCAAGATTTTAGTTCTGCAAACATCGCTTACCACACACCCACGTGCACACACACGCTTTGGTTAAAAGGTCTGTCAACAGTACATGCCACCCACACTGCCTCCGTTGCTCCGGCCCACCCTCAACATTTTGCTCTATGCATTTTCCTCCAGCAGCTGATGAACACGGGGAACTGCAGCTGCCTCTGTCAGTGTCCCCGTTACAGAGTTGCCAGTACTGATCTGAAAGGTGAGGTGGCCGAGGGGTACTTGAGAGGCCACTGGCCCAGTGCGTGTAATTGGAGAGAGCAGATAGCAAGACCCAATCTGAAGGTGGTCATGACCCCTTGGCAGGGCAGTGGCTTGTAACCTGGGGGTTACCATGACTCCGTCTGTTCTTGCTCCTGCATCACTGTATCACTAAATTCTTATATTTCACAAATTGTCTTATGGACTGAAAAATGCTTTTCCCATCACATCTCAAGCGTGATAAGACCTCACTCATATTGACAGGCTGTGCCACTGCTGTGAGGAAAGCACGAGGTCTGCTGCTCCACTGCAAGCACAGGGCAATGCTGTGGCACTCAGCAGGACCCTTTCAGACAGCTGCCTGCTTTTGAGGTTGAAACTGACAGCACTCTACCAGTGCCAGTTATCAAGATTCGAGGGGAATAAACTCTAGTAAGGTGTTCTGGCTGAGCAATGAGATTTAGGAGCTTAGCTTTTAAGTTGTTAAACATTAAGGTCTACTTCCAAAAAATTTAGAGGGGGGAAAAATGGTGCAAGGAGAGACGTCAATTAACCCTTCTTGATATCTCTGTTGGATGGAGTTCAGCATCTCACTTGTGCTGCATGACAGTGAGAAAAAAGACCTGCAGATTTACTCCCAAGCACGCAAGTTCAGAATACAGTCCCAAGGCTGAAATGTGCTAGCAAGCCACCTAGCTTCATTAACTTCCCTTAAAACAGAGCTTTCAGTCAGTTTGGCTAATAACGATGAATCAAATGCACTGCATTTTCTGTGGTTTCAACACACGTTGAAAGCACCTCCCACTGCTGGGCCCAGGACCCTCTGAGGAGTGTATCAACTTCAGGCAGCTCAGCTGGCACCGCTGCCAGGCTGTTTCCATAGACATGCCAGAAAATATCTATGCCCACTGAACCCACCTGGTCAGCAGGTGCTGTAACACCTTTTACGGGCTGCTCAGCTCATCATCCCCAATCAGGTCTGGGAAGAAGATGCTTCCCCATGATTTCCCAAGCTACTTTGGAAGGTAATGCAGGAATAGCTGGAAGGGTTTCAGTTCTTTCAGACTTTTTAGTTACAATCTACACACAGAGGAAGCTAATCAGGCAGTGGTAGGAAATTAGGCCATACTTATTTCAATTACCAAGCGCATGAAAAGAAACATAAAAATTGTACATAAGAAATAGACTGCTTTTCCAGAACTCCCTTATTCAGGGTTATATTTCAGGTTATATGCTACCCTGTTTTCTCCAGCCTATAAAATGTGTTTAGTGATTCAGCTTTATTTATTTTCAGCTTGGAGCAATTGCTGTAATACAGCAACATTAAATATGTGCATTTCCAGAACTGCAGATACTCTTCAGCAGAAGGGAAACAGAAGAGAAATGGGCAAGTAGCGGGTAGGCTTTCCAAATAAGTTTTGCAACATATTTTAGAGAGGTAGAAATAGGACAGATAAAGCGTTTGATCTTCAAATGGTGCAGCCTGCAGGCTCTCTATTAGTAGGCAATGGATAGAGCTGAATTGTCCTTTGGAGGCTGTGTGCACATCTGCCATGCAGAAGCCCTGGACCATATCTACAGATAATGTAGACAGGGTCTGGTGTCTGGTGGCAGCACAAGGGCATCTGTCTGTAGTCCACAATTTGACCATGTGAACATCTACTTCCCCTGCCATCTTTCTGCTCAAAGATCTCCAGCTGTAGGATACAATATTCAAAGTGGACTAGACAAAAAAAAAATACAGACAGCTAGACTGCTACCATAGAAAATATTTGCTCTTAACTGTTTAACATTTGCTTTCTTTTTCCTTTGCATTAAAAAGATTAAGAAAGAAGAAATATGATGAACAGTATTGGTTTTATTCAGTAGGAACAGCTTGTTTCCATGACATTTATACATAAAGCTTTTTCTAAATGACAAGTAGATTGGCAAAGTCTCTCTCTTTTTTTTAAAGCTGTCTTCACTCTCCCCCCCCTTTGATCTTTGCTTAGTGGATGTGAAAAAGACATTGTCAGATGCAGAGGCCTTTTGTAACCTTCTAAGTTGGTGGAGAAAATGCCTCTTATGTGTGTATGAAATTGCCAAATACTCGCTGGTGGCATTTGAGTGCACAATTCAGGATATGAAGTTCCACCAGCCTTGACTCATACTATTTGCCCTGCAAGGAGCTACAGAATAGCACACCTTGCATTGCTTCACAAGTTGTTTCACAGTTGTTTGAACAGTTCTGGCTCAGTTCAGCTGAGTGCATGATAAATAGGCTAAGCACCAAGGCTATGTACAAGGCAACTGCACAAGGGAACCCAGCAAAGGGTGAGGTGATTTTGGTCTTGTGAAAGAAGAAGCACTACCCCACTGCTCTGTTTAACTCACTTAAACAGAGCCAGAAGCTTCCCTGAAGTTGCATGTGTATTATTGCTCCAAGTAATTTGCAAGATGACTGTCAGAAAATCTTGACAGCAAATAAATTAATTTCTGTTGCAAGCCCTGGCATTTCTGCTAGGTAACTCTCCCATAGAAGGGAAGTCACTGAGAACAATAAAGTTATCTATCCAAAGTGATCTGTAGGAAATACCACTTTTTTCCCTGAGATTTTATTTCTATCCCCTCAGGGATGGATGTACATCACCCACACCTGTAAATATACTTGGAGTTCCATGCCTCTGCCAAAAAGGAAGGCATTTCCTTTTCTTTTTCCTTTTCCTTTCCTCTCCTCTCCTCTCCTCTCCTCTCAATTAACCCAAAAGCTGGGTAGTAATGACACTCATAGGAAAAAAGACTTTTCATTTCTACAGAGTGGTTTGGTTCAGCTGTCTAATTTCCTGTATGTGCTCAGATGACTCAAACATAAAGATACTTCTTAGAGCAGGAACTGGGATGCAGATTTCTCTACTCCTTTCCAGGTGCATGCTCTAATAACTACCCATCCATCAGCTTCATTCTCCCTGTGACAGGATACTCTCCCCCAGAAAGCAGGAAGGCTGGGCTCAGATCCCCATAGAAAGTACAAAGTATATATTTCCCTTCAGCTTCTTTCTTATCTTATTGTCTGGGAGGAAGCCCTGATGACTTGGTGCTTTGCTGCTTCCTCTTTGGAGTCAGAGACAGTCTGAACTTTTGCACCAGGCAACCCTTTGGAAGTGTAATATTAGAAAAAAAAAGGAAGCTGTGTCTGGTGGGATTTGGACGCAAACAGACAGAAAGCAGCTCTGTGAAGCAAGTGCCAGAAGCGCTGTGAGAAATAATGCCATTGTTAAATGCCTCTTGTGAAGTTAGTGCTGGTATTTTCTATCCCCACCTTGGTTTTGCGGGAAAGAAAGGAAAAAAATGAAAAGCCTATAACAATTTTTAAAGAGGAAGCAAAAAGATAATTGCTTTAAAAATTCTTATATAACAGAAAGAATGAACAAATAATATGTCTTTTTTCCCAGGAATAATGGAATGATTCTGTACTTCGGGGACTAATCCCACAGGGAGCCAGCAGTGAAGACGGGCAGTTTCACAGGCTGCCCAACCAAGTTCAATGTTTTTGCTTTCTAGTAGCTTCATTGCCCTGTCGGCATTCAGAAACACTTATAGCATCTCCAGCACAACAGGTTAACAATACTTTTAGCTTTATGAGCGTAAATGCTGATCTGTTCCAACACACAGATTGCTGTTTACCTGTCCAAGTACTATGTTTGAGCACAGTAATAACCCACAAATGAACACTACCAAAATGTGTCCCATCAGCCAGCAGATCATTGGAGCACCAACTTCTGTCTGGCAGGTGTTTTTATGTTGCCTGGATGCATGATGCTGCTCCCTGACTGTAGCTGGCAGCACCTGGCAAGCCTGCTGACCTGCCCACTTGTGCCTCTTATTGTTGCAGCCCTGAGAGGCATCAGGCATGTCCTGTCTTAGAATCAGGCCCATCAGATTATTTTGGCCACTTTCATTACAGTCTTAGATACTGAGTGAAGGTTGTGAAGGTTATAGGCACACAAGCTGATGCCTAAACTCCAAATTTCAGTACTGTAAGATGGAGATAAGGAGTCTTCTCTTCAGCTGTACTTTAAGAGACAGTGGAATGTAACACGAAAATCCTAACTCCAAGAAGAGCGGAGTGATGCACCCAATTAGGAAGAAGTACTTCTTGTTAAATGCCTAAATTATTTCCCCCAGACCCCAATTTACCTACTCATCTTTGTCTAGCTGGGCATTTTTCTTCTAACCATCCTTCCTAGCTGGCCCACTACATCATCTTTCTATGATGAGTTAGTTCTGCCTGTTATTTTCCAAGATGATTCGGATGCCAAATTCAGGTCTAAGTGTTCCACTAGACTTGACTATCCTGGGAGAAGATACACAAAATACAAAATCTTTTGAGATCCCTCATTCTAAAATATCATTAAAATTATTTTTTAAACCTCACTTCCCCTCAAATGGGATCTCTTTAAACTCCCAGAGCATAACGTAGAGGCATAATATAGGAATTTTTGTAGTAGACACACAAACAAAAATGCTAGAATACTTGGTTATACATTAAATGAAGGGAAAATTTAAACCATCAGTATTATTGCTGTTTACTTTTCACTTAAAACATTGCAAGAATTTAATGACATGTAAAATGCTGTAAGTGGTTTCTTTTACAAGAGGTTCAGCGATTTCATAGGTAATTTCTAACATGCAACCATTTGGGCATTAACCAGTCACTTAAAAGCGATCACATAGGGATTTGCTGCTGAAATATTTATGCCACATCACTGTTTTCAACTATACTAAACTCTGAAAGAAGTACATGGGATAAGTTGACATGTTATGTTTCTCCCTTCTTGCAGATTTGCATTATTTCAATATTCCTTGAATTACTGGCAGCAGACAAGCACTGTTGTTTGAAGAAGAAAGTCCATGCAGTTTTAAGATTTATTTTAAAATATGGATGATCCTTTCAAATCTGACACAAAAAAATGGCTCCTGCTTCACTGTTGATGACCTTTCTTTCAAACTTTCACACACTTGTCATTGGTATTTTCTTGAAGTAGTGACAAACATGGAGAAGTCTAGCATGAGAACCAATGAACCAATGGCACATAAACTGATCTGAAATCAAGTTTTTCTTAACTCAACACCTCATTCTTCCTCCCAGCCAAGAAAGTTTGAAATTAATTGGACTACAGAAAATTTACATTCATCTAACTTGAGCAAGCCCATGTCAGTTCTATAAGAAAGACAACCGGAGGAAAAATATCCACTATGCCAGTAACAGGGAATAGTTAGGGGATAGAATTCAGAAAGATTAAAATGGATAATTAAATTAACCTTAATTAAATTAATTAAAACCATCCCCCCAAAAACCCCACAGAGTATTTTGGAAACAAAGTCATTCTAGATTAATGATGGCCTTTTAAACAGATTTCAACGGGCTTTAGACAAAGCACTTAGTGGTTTAACAGGATCAGAAAGAGTAAATACTACATCTCACCTCTTGATCAGATGCTGAGACCCACTGCTGTTTTACCTGTAGCAGATACAGCTTTTCAACTCTGAATATATTTACCAGTTTCTGTGAAATAGTCTGTTCAGTTCTTAATGAACAACAGCATCGACTCTCAGCTCTGTTGGAAGTTTAGTTAACACAACTGCTGCCAGCTCTCTACAAATGAACAGCTCCTTCACTCCTCTCTCGAAGGGACTCTCTTGTTTCCACAAGTTGTAAAGGGTTAACTTCAGCAGCAGCTGCCCACTTGCTAACTAGAAATCCTTGTGGTGGATTTTTAACAGTTGTTACTAACTTCTGAGAAAGTCAGGTAGTGCCAGGAGGCGACTACTAGAAAATTAAATAGCTGGCACCCTGTGTCAGAATAGTTAATTGCTGGCCTTATTGTACGGTAAGAAAAGAGTATGCGGCTGTTCCCTGACAGTAGTGGAGGGAAAATAAGTAAAAATTAATGAAGAATGGAGCACCCAAACTTCAGTTTACATATATATATATACACATGATAACATATATATAAAAATCAGTCAAGACTCAATACTTAAAGGACTAAATAATTTTAAGATTTAACTTTCTAAAACGCCTGTCATTGTTGTAAGATTAATACACCTCCCTTATTATATAAATTCAACTTATCAGCCAGCATTAAGTTTCTTAAGTCCTGTAAAAATTTGACATATTTACACACTAGATCTTCATGACCTGTTACATCTTCCAAAGGAACAAAGGTATTTTGCTGCATGTTTTTTCCCCAGGAGGACAGAAGGGAAGTCTACTACTATTGCAGCTCTAGCAAATAACAGCCATCAGGAAAAAGGAAATAAAAATGATGGCTGTTGTGTGGCTCCTCAGCACTGGGGGATGGCACAGAGCCCTTGCCAATTTGCTGCTGCAGTCCCCAGGATCTGTGAGGCCATCTAACTGCACAGGTCTTGAGGACAGGGGGAAATAGTTCAGCACCACATCATCTTTTACCACTTGATTTTATTCTGTATGGGAACAAAGACAAAAAAATTGAATTAAGACTTTCAAATGTATTCATGGTAAATAAAGTGGTTCTACAGTGTGCTGGTAAGGTACAGGACTCGAGTATTCTTAGAAATGCTGGCCCAATCCTTGCTTTGCAGCAAATATAAGAGTAGCATTTTCCTACAAACCAAATAACAGTAGTTTATACTTGCGTTGGGCACATTTCAGCCGTGTACTCATTTGCAATTCAGCAGAAGTCTCCCCCACTTTTTCTGTCATGAAGAAGAACAACACTTCATTAAATAATTTGTCCTCTGTACTAATCATACCAGCAGATTTTGTTAGTGAGGAGACAGGACATGGCAGATGGGATAGCTCAGAGGGCATGAGATGTTCAGCATTATTTTCTTCAACCCCTAGAACAGTTACCACCTTATTCTGTCAGTTACGTCTTTGTTTAAAAGCCCAGAACCTTTCAACTGTGTAATACATCTTTTTACAGTTAAGTACAGCTTAGAGTATTTTTTCCCTTAAGGTTCAATTTTTTTTTTCACTTAATGGAGGTGTTTATACATTATTCATTTGTTTTCCTTCAGTAACAGTAGAGTACTTCCCTGGCTTTTATTTTATGTGCACAAAATCACATTTCTTTACACAAATCTGTTAATCTTTGCAGTTACCATATTCACTCTGCTTCAAGCTATTGGACATCTACAAGAACACTAAGCAGAAAGCATCACACCAAAGCAATAGGCTCCTGAAATTAGTAAGTGTGATCATTAGATACAACCCATCCTTACATCATTGAAAGTATGTGCCACCTTCTCTGTGTTTTTTTTTCTTTTTTGCTAGTATTCTAGATGATCTATGTTGACAATAGGGCATAGATTTAGGTTGACTTGTGTTTTGGATGTCACTGCATGCAGTGACACTATCCCTATGCTGTCCCAAAGATATCTAAGTCTATACAAGTTTAAAAGTATGGGGAAACTCATCCATCAAATTCACCTCATAAAACTATGGCAGAATCTGAAGGTCTCAATCAAGACCGGACCCCTAAGCTGATAGGCCACCTGCTGCTCTACCAGCATTTCTACAAGCAAGCTCTTGGCAGCTCTCTGCTAAGTACATAGAATTTGCATATCATATTTCAAAAAGACATAGCCTTTCAGATACGTTGCCTGCAAATCCTTGACACCTGACTTTGGCAGTCAGGGTCACACAGGATAAACAAGGAAGTGCACAACTCTCACATGACTGAAGCTTTCCTTATGCCAGATCCTGCCTGCCTTTTTTTTTTTTGCCTTTTATTGTTTTCAAAGGGCCAATATGTCAGTGTACCAATTTTATCAGTACCACTTTTACCCTGTATAGAGATAGTGCCTTTGGCCCAAGATATCTTTTGTCCAAAGCAGACTGTTTGACCATAGCAAGTGATAGTGCAAAAATTCTAAACCCTGTTACTAAGGCTTTGGATTTTTGTGCTGTTTATGGAGTTTCCCACTCACTTTTCATTTTATGTTGATTTCAGGTTTTGAGGTCTGCCTACAAATCCATTGCAATTTCCTTGGGCATGATGACTAGCTTGGAAGGGTACCAAATACCATAGTCACCTGATACCTGCTGTCTATCTAAAATTAAGAAAGCCAAATACAAAGTTAAGATTGTAGACAACCCATTTACAAGGATAAAGAAGAAAAAAATGTATTTCTAAAATTAATTAACCTGCATATTTAATCTTTGATATTTTCTTTCTGTTCTGTAATTCCTGTCATTTTGTGCAATTTCTCTCTTTGCTTTGAATCTCTTGCCAAAGAGCTTCAGTTCTTACAGTCTTGCACAGTTGCTTCCCCATGAGGGAAGGCAGCCAGAGAGGTTGCCAGTTAGACAAGAATATTGGAAAATCCTTTAATGATCTCTGGATTTTCCTTACAAATCCTTGCAAGTCTTAATACAGCTGTTAGAGCAGAAAGAGGGTCCCTGACCACAGCTGAGTCTTTCAGATGAACAGGCACAATCATATGACAGGAGACAGTGGACTGCTGGACATCAACTTAATCAAACTGGAGCTGTCATGGATGCTTGTAAACCTCAGCAGCCTTTTTCCTCATGTGTAGCTGGATATGCACAATCATTAACTTGTTACCAAACTTCAGAGAGGTGGTTTTAGTGTGGTTGTCACAAAGGAGTCTAGAAGAGATGACTGAAATATGTCTGCTGTTCCAAGAAAGATGGTGCATTATTCCAGACCAGTCAGTCTCATATCATCATTTGCTTCAAAAAAAAAAACCACCAAACCAACAACAACAGAAAATGCCCTCCACCTTGCTCCAAACATAGCACTCAACAACCTCTACATGATTCACAAAGATTCACAGATAAGCAGTTCCAGGCATGGAGGGACCACAAGGATCCAGCTCTTGCACGGATGCTGCCATGCTACAGCCCTTCACCAGCAGTACAGTAATAGGTCCTCTCTTCTCCCAGCTGCTAAGGTCCGAGAAGCTTTGTAAAAATGTTTGGGTTTACTCTTCTATTCCACTGTTAAATTTTTCTGAAATTAGCCAACTCTTTCAAGAGGAAAGAAGGGACTGATGGATTGTATACTCCTGCATGCCTCACTGCTGTAGGAAGCCAGGTCAAAACACTTTATATACTCCCACAGAGGTACTAGTCTGAACCAAAACTTGCTAGCTAGCTAGCTATTGCTATTATTGGTAACACAGAACTAACTGGGAACCACTGCCTGAGTCACAAAATCTCATTCCCCTACAACTGCAGAGAATCCTAAAATGGATGTCTAGCTCAGATGTCTCCTCAAGGCTCCTTTCATACACAAGTATTTGTTGTGTATGAATATAGAAGATGTAGAAGAAAAGAAGGAATTTTTGCCTGTAGACTCCTACCATACACTCAATGCATGAACTACAGGACGACTCAGAAAGCATTGGCAGTTCCCTGGAGTTTTCAAGGTTTGTATATTCACTGTTATTGTAGGACACCTCAGCCCACTCCCCCTAAAGGTCTTATGACGTGAAGGCTGAAGGGTAGGTAGTGAAAGGGAAATAAGTTGTGCAATTGTCTTCAGCGTGACATCAGAGCTGAAGATTTTAATTCTCTCCTCCCTCATCTCCAATCTACTAGACACCCCAAACCTGTGCATTTGTGGGAGAAGGTGGCCCACCACCACAGTAGTGCCCTTCTAAAGATTTACATCCAATAAACATGTCTTTGTCTTCTGGATGCATTCCTCTGCATATGAAAAACTGGCAAAAATTCACAGGGATTCTGACAAATTCTCAGCTTTTTGTGCACATCCTGGCAGTCATGTCCAACACTGACTCCTCTGCGGTGTAAGTCTACAGTTCTGAAGACACTAATCATGTGTTACTCCGATGCATTGGATGTATGTTGCATTCGTACATGCAAGAACTAAAACAGGCCAAAATTCTTATCCAAAAAACCAGGAATCATTAACCCCTCACTGGAAATAAAAATCTTGCAAATATTACTTTGGCACATCAGTTACAAAGTATCCTTTCTAGAACACTTTTTCCTCAAGATTTTTTACTAGAGGGCCCAGTTCATTAGATCTGTATGTCTGTTTAGCTTCCATTTGCCACATATGGAAAAAAATATAAATTGACAGGATGGTGCTTGTGAAGAATAATTGTAAAGAAAAAAGATGTCAATAAATAAACCAAATGTTTGGTGTAGTACAAGGTACACTTTGATTTTCCTAAACACAGTAAATAAACATCAAAGTTTTAGGGCTGTTAGCAGGACTTAATATTAACCTTTGTACAGTTACATGGTCACACACTTCTGGGTGAGCAAGTTTGTGGAGAAATATTGATTTCTTCATGTTGGCCTTAAAAGTGTGCACATATAGCTCCTAAACCCATATGCCACTACATAAATAACCAGCTTAATTTTAGAGCTTGGAGAATGTATTAGCTTCTATCAAATTTCCTGATGCTTCACATATTGTAACACATGGATAGTAGTTCACATCTGCAACAGCATACCCTCCTAAATTTTGAAAATCCTGTCTAAATTAGTTATTTTATGTGTTCTGTAAATAAGTGAAACTGCTGCTTGTAATGTAAACAAAAATGCATTGTGTAATATGATCAACCATCTACAACTTCTTTGGCTGCACCCTCCAGACAACTGAATTTGAACTGTATTTGAATCATCTGCTGTTGTCTCTGCAGATACTAAGTCCCCATCCTCTTAAATAGGTTGGACTTTAGTTCAGACCCTGTACCCATCTCAAGGAGTTTTTCTGAATCTTTCAAATTTCAGTAAAGCTTTAGTAAAAAAACCAGGAAGGGCTAGGGAAGATAGTGCATTTTTTTACTTCTCCAAAGCAAATCCAGGACAACCAGCAATGCAAGAGGAAGGGTTGCTTAGCACTAGAGCACATAAAGAAGACAGATGTCCTCCTGCACAATCTTTTGAAATGGAAGGTTTCTTTTGTCTGCTAATAAAATTAGTTGCAGAAAGAACAAAGCTCAGCTGTCCTTCCAGTAACTTCAATGATTCCTGGAGAAAAAGGGCTGACAGGACAGTAACAGGGGAAAAAAAAAAAAAGGCCTCAGCAATAAGGTAAATTAGACACGAAAATAAATAATTCTGCCTTTATTACTGTATTCTCTCACAGAGAAATGGAGTCTCTTTCAAATGTGTTTGAAAGCCTAGATGGTATAATCGAATCTACTTGAGTTGCTGCATAACTGTTTTTCTTAAAATAAGTTAATGTTAAAAGGAAAATATGAAGTTCATATTAAGTGCATATTAAGTAAGAATGTTAAGCATCATATTGCAAAATAAGTTTAAGTATCATATTGCAAAATATATCTTAACTACAGTCTCCCTTGTAGGCAGCAGCCCTCTACCTCTTCTCATGTGAAGCATTACCTTGGCAGCTGCAGAGCAAGATACAATGCTGACTACAACCAAGAATTAACATGAAGATCCAGTAATGGAAAACACAACAGGGAACAACTGCACTTTTTTTTCTCTTGTGGAAAATACCCGTTTCTAGAGGAAAATTTCCAAAGAATATCAAGAGTTTGGCCACTATTATTAAACCCTTAACAATGGCCATTTCACTCTCCTTAGTGAATTTGGAAGCACTCAAGAAAATGGAATAAAACAGTATGACTGATGCTTTAGGACAGATATCACTGAAGAGTTGCAAAGATTATTTTTTTAAAAAATCTGTCTCTTCACAGCCAAAATACTGAAAAATCTGGAATTATTAGTATTCTGACCTGAAAAGCTTTTTTATAAATTTATGAAGAGTCTGTGAAAAGCTCCTGTTTTACGATTGAGATCATAAAACGTCAACAGGACATTTTTCTGAAACTATGGTTGCAGCTGGAAGGTAACCGGTTGTTGAAAAGGCAAGGTGTGACATACGGGAGATTAAGAGGCTCATTAACAAAATGCAGGTGATGATACTGTGACCAGCTTCTGAACTGTCTTCAATCTGTGACAGGTAATTTTAATTTAGCTTTTCTTTTAGCTACTGGCAAGTGCTGGGTACAATGAAAAACGTGAGAACACAAACATGCTATCTCAAATCAGCACCTGTATCAAAGAAGCTTAACTCATTTTTAAAGAGGTTTGGAGTGGGGGAGTTGGAGATGGGTAGCAAGGGGATGCTCATCATCATGAGGTGCAAAAACTTTCCTCGCTACACACAGCACACCCAAAAGAAACCCGTCATTTAAATATTATAGCACCTAAGAATTGTTTTTAACTTCACAAGTCCATAGCCCTAGAGCACGCATTCATTTCTGCCAGTGGCCTGAAATTCCAGAGCAGTTTAACACGAACAAATTGATTAAGAAAGGAGAAAAACAAACACTACAGCCAGTTCACTGACTGGACTGTTGAGAGCACAAGGCTGTCTTCCAGCAGCTGGCTAAATTCCACTTACAATAGCCTTCTAGACCAGAAAACTGAACCTTCTGGGAGATCCAAGTACTTCTTTAAACTTAGTATTAACAGCATATCCATTTGGGGAAGTGAAAACCTAAATTAAGTTGCTATAAATACCATCAATCCCAGTGTCATAAAAGGGAAGTCCAATTAGCTCAGACTGGTCCCAAAAATCATATTCTGAAAATGAGATAATGATGAAATACCACACTTTTTTTTTTAAAATTAGCCGTTCTGTCAGGAGCTCAGAGGGAAAGCTCTGCAATGTCAGAAACCAGAAGTCTTTTCTGTTAAAATGCAGCAGCTGTTTGCAAGAGCTTGTTGAAATCACCATGAAACTTGAACTGTACTGGAGGGAAGACTGTGAAACAAAATAGCCTGTAAAGAGCAGCTGTGTCTGAGTCGTTCAGCTTCAGTGCTTTTAAACTGCAAGCTCCTCACCGAGAGCTTTTTTCAGCCTCAGGAAGGAATTCTTTCAACACCAGGATCAGAGGAATTTTTAAACTCCCCCCGGGTCATTTTTCTGTTTTGATTTCTTGATAAGACTAACCCAACAGACTGTCAAGAACTGATAGTGGTCCTCTCCCTGGTAAGTGACTGAAGCTGCCAACAGACTAACTACCAGGGAGACAACACTTGACCTTTTATATTTTTTTTTAAAAAAAGGGTTTACTTACAATGCACGTTAAACCACCTTACATTCCACTTCCTCTGCTCCAGAGAACAGAGCATAGGAGTCTCGTAAACATTGCTTTTCCCTAATGAGGTATAAAATAGACAGCTATAAGTATTGTAAAAGGATTTCCAAATTCTGAGCCATTTTTCTGGGTGTTGCCACTATACATTTATGCAGAATTGCAGCATACATTACAGAATTTTCCAGATACGCAATTAATACAAATAGGAGGCTTTGTTGTGCAGAGGCTGTAATATTGACTTTGTAGTACTGGCCAGAAATTCTCTTCTACAAAAACTTGTGCAAGATCTAGACCAGGGGGAACGATGAAAGGATGTGAGAACTCCTTGATGAGACATCTACAGAAACATAACACACCCAGATCCTGGGAAGGGCCACCTGAGAGCAGCGGTTGCATTCTGCATGGTATCTAGCTCACCTGTCACAGCTTCTCTTTTTGTAACTGCTGGCACATATAGGGTGAGAGGACATGCGTACCCAGTTAAAAAACACCCAGAGAGTATAAAGCCATTTAAAGTCCAAACAGTTCTTTGCACAGATATCACAAATCATGTGAGCATACAAGGGCAGCACAGATTTTGCAATACTTGCAATAAGTGAGGTTAGCTATGTGTGGGCAGGGCAAACTGGCAATCTAGGGCCCTACCTTGATTCGGGGCATTCGAGAAGCATAGCACTTAAAAGGGATTTGAACAAATCACAGCAGTTCCGCACAGTGACAGCCTCCAGAATTGTATCATTAGCTCTACCTCTACTCTTTTCCAGCACTGAACCCAAACCAGCAGCTTGTGGATAGAATAAAGGAGCAAAGAAACACAGTGAGGGGGCTCAGCTCTCTCCCTGCATTAGTCCCAAGCTCCCTAGTGCTCTCATCCCATCAGCCAGAAAAGGGGCACTCAACTGGATCTGCAGCACTCCTCAGAGGAGAGGTTAGCTGGCTGTCTGCAGCTCTGTTTGCAGTCTCACGCCTGTCATTTGCCATAAGACGAGACAGGACAAGGGTTGACTCACCAACATGAGGGCTGCATCTGCTCCTGGGTGTATTTATAGGAAGATGGCATTTAGACAGGTCTGTCAGAACCAGCCTTGGTTGTCACAGCACCCAAAGCTAAAAAAAAATAATAAATCTACATCAAATAATAATAGATGGCACATTTAAAAAGGAAAAGAAGAGGGATATTTTTCCTCACCAATTCAAATCAAAGTTGACTTCACCCTAACAAATACAGAGCTGTCAGTATAGTATGCTCCCAAAATCCAACCTTTCTACTTTCTTGGTCATTTTGGTACTCCATCAGGTCAAAAAGGGAGAGGAGAAGAGAGGAAACTGAAAGATAGGAGTTCATTCTTGGGAACTGTCAGGCTCATTTGAGTATAAGCAGTCCTTGTGCCCATAACTTAAGCAATACTTTCCACATTTATAACACGTTCCATCTGAACACTTCACAACATTTCAAACTCAGTTCTCACAACATTGCACGTATCTGCCAATGTGGGCATCTCAAGCTCACATGGGAACAAACAGAGTTAACACAACAGCACAGCATTAGGGCTAAGGCTGAGCAAAGCATTTCCGCCTCCACATGCCTGCAAAAAAGCCTCCATCTCCATTACTGCAGCTGCTCTGTTGCATCTCTCTCTGCTGCTTGGTTTACTAGAAGAAGCAGTGCCAGAAGGATGTTTGGAAGAGAAGTGTTCAGAGGAGGACTGTGGCTGCCACTTTCATTTTTGGAACTGGAGAGCAGACTCAGCAGGAATGGGAGCAGGGAATCACAGATCTCTGTTGGCAGCACGTTGTACTGGAGGCAAGTCAGTCAAGACAAGGCTAAGAGTTTTCCATTTCTAATACTTTCTGCAGTTGCAATGCCCTGTTGTGAGGAGCAAATCAGAAAAACATAACTTCATAATGCAGGTTTATTCTGCTTACTGGCAAGCAAGCATTTCAAGGAAATCAACTTTATTAGTATGCCTGATACGTTGCTATTTGCAGTATGTTTTCAAGGTCCATAATCTGTAGTGCAATGGGTTGAAAGTATAACAGAGAACCCATGAAATATCATATTACCATGAGGCTGAAGCTGTTCAAATTTAAAAATTAACTGAGAAGATGTTAAAAATGATGCAGGATGTCAGAGCCTTGTGTGAAGAGGGGAGACTGCAATCCTTCCACTTTGCTCCTCAGCATTTAGCTGTCTGTGTCCAAGGTTGGCTCTGCATGGTGCAGCCATGCAGCTTTGGATAAAATTCCTGTGAAAACAGCTGTGTTGTGAGAAAGAGCTGTGAGAGCACCTCTTCCTCCTTGGCTCAGCAGTTGCATTTAAGCTCAGGCTCTTGCTCCTCGGTCCTTGCCTGAGCCATCTTCCAGATGTGTGCTTCCTAGCCTCGCACCTTGCTGACCCTGGTCCCCTGACCTGGCTCCCTGGTTTGACCTCCTACTAGCTTCATTGGTGGCACTGAAGCATTGACCACAGGTCCCCTGACTGCCCCTCCTCACTGTCCCGGCCCTGTGCAGCTCTCCTTGTTGGGGTGCTGTGGTCCTGTGTCCTTTTCGGTGAGGGCATGTCTCTGCCTGCCTCCCTGTCTCCCTTGGTTCCCAGCACTTGTGGAGCAGCTGGTCCCTAACAAAAGGTGTCTTAAAACCAAATCGACTTTTGAGCCAGAGAGATATATCATGTATCAACATCACAATCTTACCTGGAGGATGCACCAGGCTACCACTTCCATGGTTGTTTTTGCACTTTCTTTCAAGGATGCCCTTCCTGAAATGTTCTGAGCAGCTGCTATCCTGCCCTCCCCTGCCTACTTTCTTTTGCAGGGCTAACAAGCAGCCAGCCTTCCAGGGGTGAAAAGCATGACAGCCTGGTGGATTCCTTCAGAATTTGTTCATGTTTAAGTGGTGGGCGGCAGGTGGGGAAATCCATGAAGAGCAGATCTGTCTTCTCACCCTCCCTCTAAAACTGCATGACAATCAGCCTGCACAGCCTGTGTGGGATCCCAGGAGTTCTGAAAAACAGAAATTAGGATGAATTCTCAAATTATATCTGCTTCAGGGAAGGGACATTCCCTCTCACTTATTTGTTCTGCTGTGTTGCACTGATAGCTCGTAGGTATCAAATCAACCGATAATTTTGGTTCTGTTTTCAGAACATGTCAGAAATCTCTGAACACGCTCACTGAGGACTGGTTGCAATCATTCCAGTGAATTAAGTGCCCATTAGGAGACCTTCATTTCTTTAACTTGTGAGGATTGTCTATGCAGGAAAGTTAGTCTAATCTAGAGCACTTTCAAAGTGCTGCTCATTTTGATCAGCTCCGGTGGATCAGGCAATTGCTACTTTGCTATTCACTTTCATTCAGCACAACAGAAAAGTCAAATGCTATCTGGGTCACCAAATCTTTGCACTTTTTGTGATCCTAAGAGATAATTTTTTGCTGAACAGGAAGAACAGAAAACCCTCTTGTTCCTCTTCTGTCATGCAACAGCTGTATTTAGATGCTGGGAATAGTTTCTTTAAACAATTTCTGCAAAATCTTTACAAATACATAATGTCATATTGCCAAGGCATATGTGGGAGTTTCTTGAGCAAGTTTCCATGTATCTTTTTGGCATGTGAACTCTGTAGTAAAAAGGTTGCTATGGTAAGCATGCAGTTTTTTGCTTTTAAAAAATGCAGCACCATATTCCATAATCACAAAAACTACTGCAAGTTCCTGGCATATAAATGGTTCTACACTGAGCTATCTCATCTTTCAAATTCAACCTTTTTATTTCTTTTTTTTACTCTAATTTCCTTCAGGAATAGAAATTTTTGTCATGCAACGCTACGTTTTCAAACAATACAGCTGTTTGTGTGTAAGCATTGAGTTGCCCACACACCACTCACACTTGCTTTCCAAAGAAAAAAATTTAACATGTTTTAGCCATGCAATTGGTAGGATTATACTAGTTTAATAACACACACATTACAGTCCTGTTTTGACAAATATATCCAGTTTTTCACACATTTTTGACAAGACTCTGTTTTCAACAACTGCTGTATATTGACAGGAGTCCCGCTGGCAGCAGGGCTGGACCCTAAGGCCTGTCACTACTGCCCCTTATTGAGAAGTCACTCTGTTATTAAAAGGAGTTCTTAGTTTGATAGGCTCTCTATTCTTCCCCAACCTATTGCCTCCATTTTCATTTAACAAAATCATCTCATATATTCTTGTACTCTACTCTGTCCCAGCTGACCTTCTTTCTCAGCAAATTATTTTAGAAAGCACCCACCACACTGCGCAGAAGGTGGGGAATATATTTCCAGAGTTTTTGAACATCTGCCAAATATTCTTTTCCATGTGTGAGAACTGCTGTGTTTCCATAGAAGCCTTTGCCTTCTTGAAGTTACGCCACTGCATCTCTTGGCTTCCTTTGTATACATATGGCAAGAATTACACTGCAAAGAAGCCATTGCTTTACACTTATTAACATCTCTGTGCACATACCAAATACTGTGGGCTAGATCTGGCAGGGCAAAAGTCTCTGTATTTGGAAAGGATCACAGTAAACCATAGAAACACAGAAGCATGGTTTTGGGGTTATATTTTTTTTTTTCTGTTTTAAGAAAGACTTCCCACCTTTTCTTTGTTTTCTTCCAGTAGAACACAAGTTTTCTATTATCAGGACTTGTTTATGTTTATTTGGTGAAAGTAATTTGGCACAGTACAACATAAGCTCTAGACATTACTGTAAGCATCAAGGACTTCAGAAGGTAATGCAACTCTCGTATGAAGTACACTGAAGTGGCTTGTGCTTCATATGTATTGACATGCCCAGTAGACATTGCTCCACATACACTTGACTTGCTTCCTAGGTGTAAGACTAGTCCCTTGCTGCTTTTGGAAGAGCAGACAGAGGACAACCCTTCTCAAGTTCATTTACGTGCTTCATATTTATTCCTTAGCTCGTTCTATTTTGTGTGACCTCTCTTGATGTGAGAGTTCTGATAATCTTTGTAGTTTGTTGATCTGGAGAGCTCAAATATACCTTTATCCTGGAAGAGAGATGCAACTTATGAATACATATGAACAATGACAGCTTTGAGCATAGCATGCTTGAGACAAATTAACCCTGGAAAAGCTGAAAAAAAAATACCTGAAAGTGGCTTTCCTCATCACTGCAATCAACTCTTCCACATGCCTGTATTGATCACAGACTGTATGCTGTTCACAAGTTTACTTTGTCAGATCACCTAGCAGGATAGGCAAGAGTTACTCTTCAGGTGTTTTGAGATCGTCACAGTGATTATAGAGCAAGTGGGCTTTGGCATTGGTCCTGCCCTACACCTTTGCAGATAAAAAAATTTACCTTCCTTAATGAATCTCCAAGTCATCATGAGGACTTTGTAAGACTGCACATTTCAGTCGCATACAAATTCAGAGGCAAGATCAGATCTACCTACCCCCTCCCCTCAAAAGTGCAAGAGAGCCGAAAATTCTTATATTTGTTAATATTGCTGAGCACAGTTATTACATAGTCTTCTCAACCCCATTCTGAAAATCTTTGTTGCAATCTAAGGTCAACTGGGTGGCCACAGAACTAAACCAAATATTATGCCTTAATTATATTGAAGTGTTGCCTTTTCTCACCCCAAAAACATTCATAGTAAGGCAAGATAAATAACATAAGTAGAATTAAAACTGCTGACAAAGTTTATTCAACATGCACATAAAGCAGAGTGAAATATAACGTGAAAGGTCTGAAGGAAGCAAGCATTTAAGAAAGGCTCTTCTCTCCCATTGCTCACCCTATGCTTTAAAGAAAAAAAAAAAAGAGGTAGGCAAATCAGAGCGAAGGATTGTTTTTTGCCCAAGTGCTACATGCAGAATGTGGTTTCAGAAAGCAAAATACTGTTTGGGGCAACAGTGGGGCATTTTTTTCAGAAGTTTCTCCAGTTTCCTAGGATTAGGCAGAGCCCTGGAGCCAGTGAAGTCTGCTTTCCTGGTCGGATTCCCTGTGGGATACATGACAAAGAAGTCAGGCACCTGGAAGCTTAACACTGGGAATGGATTTCTACCTGCAAATTAGAAAGACATCTATTCTTTAGCAAAACTGTTTCTTGAAGATATATGCTTTAACTTTGAGATCTGTCACCATCAAATTTCTTCCCCAGCAGAAAAATAAATAAAACAAAAAACTCAGAAGCACTTTTCTCCACAGCTATAGAGTTTCTACTTGTTGTTTGAGATACTACTCTTATCTGTAATCGTACTGTACTACCAGAGACTTCCATCAGAAGCTGTTATTGCCTTTTGAGAACAGAATTCCCAAGGAGACAGGGAATGAGAAAAGGCAAAAGCAACTATCTGATACAGTCACAAACTTTAGTACCAAAAACAGAAGGCTAGTTTTATTTTTCGGGAAATAAAAATACCCGCAACAGTGACTTACTCAGGCACTACTTCTCTCCACTGTCTCTCTAATTCCAACAGATACTAAATCATTTTTCCTGCCCTTAGTATTTATTTTTGGAGAAGGGAACACTGATTATAAAAGCTGTGGGTTGGAATGAATAAAGATAATGTAATTCTGAAGGTGTTTCTGAAAGTGCTAGAAGTCTCAGGTACATCAGTAGGACTCCACATGCATATTCTGATTTGGTTATTCTACTAGGGTTTTTCACCTCCTTTCAGCATTACCAAAATGAAAAGAGAGACAGATATCAGAAAGAAGACTGGGAGAGGCTCAGACAATAAGGGAGGCAAAATAGTGATTAGCTGATGATTTTCACCTGGCATCTTTTTGTGATCCATATGTCTGCAGTCCACCACTAGAGTTACAGGCAAGGCACCCAGCAGAGTGGCAAGGTACAGGTTACTCCATTTATCACAATATACAAGGAAAGCATGCAATGTTTTGATATTGTTTGAGCAACTTCCTTACTGTACCTATGAGAAATTTCAACCAAGGCAAATTTCTTTAGAATTTTGTTACTAAGGTCTTACTTACATTCTTCCTATTCACGAGCACTTAAGGCTCGTTTAGTTTCTGTTTGTGTCACCTCCAATTACTTTGCTGTGCAACAATAAATCTGCCCCTGTACTTCAACTCCTGAGACCAGTAAAATGTACAAGTTACATGTGGACACTGAATTTGATACAACAGCAAACCAGTGATGGAAAGACAGTGCAAAAGCACAAAGACCTAAGTCTGTGCATGCACATGGAGTTCCTTTCAGTTTTCTGCTTTTTGCAGACATTCACAGGCTTATGCCTCAAGGAGGTAGTTCTTCCTTAACACTTAGTAATATCAACCCCCATACTGAGTTTCATCAAGTCAGCAGGAAACAACCTCAGGTCTTGGGTCCTTATCATACACCTCTATACAAAGAGCTTCTTGGTATGCACTGCCCAGTACAGATTCACACTTTACAGAGATTAGCACTGATCTTTTCCCAGTTCAGTTTCTACTCTGCATTGAAAAATGGTTTAGAATTGCTTATAGCCCTCCCAGATGTTAAAATGGAAGCTTCTTGATCCTGAAACCTTTATCTTTTTCCATACTAGCCTGAACACCTCCAGAATTAGAGTTTGAAATATAAAATCCAATGTAGAAGAACTAGCATTTCAGGATATTTCCTTCAGACGTATGAATTCATCATTGTGGAGACCACACTTGATGTGTTAGGTTCATGGTTTCCAGCATGAAATCATCCTGCATCATCCTTTGAAATTAAAGGTTCACAAAGGGTTTGAAATGTTACACTTAATTCAGAAAAGATTTAATTAAAAAAAAAGACATGATTGAAAGGAACACATTCTTTAAAAAACAAGTTCACACTAATGAACTAGAGGCAGTTCACTTTCTAACCCCATGAAAGAACAAAATTCCACCTCTGTTCTAAATATGTTTCATATTTGCATAGGAGTAACTACATTGTCTCTTTCAAGGCAAGGTAAAGTATGTGTGTAAACATCAGGCTTGGCTGAGATCTAGATGGGATTCTAGGGGCATCAAATCCATGGTTAACCAAAGGGTTAACGCTGCACTGTTAGGAATGCTGTGCCTTTAGCTCTTGGACTCCCAGTGCAGGATCAGAAAATGCTGCAGCCATGTAGTGCACAGTCTGTATTAACTTGGATAGATCACATTCTCACAGAAAGATCAATTTTGCATAAGCAGGCTTCAGGCTAGATTTATGCTGGCTAATGAAAGAAAGACAAGATTTTGTCTTATCTGTTTTCTCTGCCACATCCTTTGGCAAGTACTTCAGAACACGATCACATATCATGCCCGATTCAGGATTTTATCACTGAGTGACTTGGTTACTGTGCTGATCCAGTTTTATGATTGTGGAAGAAGCAGCCAGAAACAGCAAAGAGCACAAATCTTATACTTCTGAATAAATCCCATTCCTTGTGTAGCACATTAAAAGCTACTGGGACATAAACAATTCCATCATCTTCATTAAATATCTCTCTACATGGTTTTGTTTTGTAACTGTACTAGTTGTTTTCTCTTGGGTCTTCTGCATTAATGTTAGTTAACACAAGACTGCATTATTTATACTTACATGACACTGACAACAGCTCCATGTCCTGACATCTTTAAAGTCAGTATCTGTCAGGCACTAAGAGCACCAACAGGCTTAAATGCTTTCCCCCTGCGTCACAAGTGTTTAGCTGCCTGCATTCAGGGTCAGCTCTGCCGAGGGGCAGGCTTGGACAAAACTGCTGGGAAAACAGCTGTTTTGGGAGAAAAAGCCATGAGATGACTCACTGAATGCCTCTCCTTCTCCCTCCTCCCTTGGGAGCTGCCTACCAGCTCAGGCCCTTGCCCTTTGCTGTCTCTGACCTCCTGATATGGCTTCCTGGTTGACCCTAGACCCGCCTCATTAGTGGGGCTGGTGTGGAGGTTGCAGATCCCTTGGCCACCCCTGATCAATGTCCCAGCCCTGCACTGCTCTCCTTGTTGGGGTATAGTGGCTATGTACACCAGCTGATCCTTGCATAGTCCTGCTGGCCTTCCTGCCACCCTCAGCCCTCACTCCCAGCTCTTGCAGGGTGTTTGCTCCCTGATGATATCCTAGACTTGTCAATCTCCTTTTCTACTGTGGAGTTAACCAGTGCTTCTGGGTTTATTTCAGCTATTTTCAGCTTTTAGATTGTGTCCTTCAGTCGCCCTTTTTAATCTACGTTCCAGGAGTCTTAGGGGAGGTTGTATTTTTTATTAGAAGTTCTCAGTAAATTAGCATTTTGCACTACTTACAACAGTAGTCATAGACTTTGCCAACTTAGTTTTTTCTACTTAGAGACAAAATATATTTGCATGAAAACTTTTCTCCCTCTAATTGGACACTTGACAGTCATCTAGAGACAAGAAAATACCACATGCTTCTCAGTTAATTTTGTTCATAGTGGACACCAGATTCCTGGATTTCTCCTGGACCACACTGAACAATTTATGACAGTTTTCAACCTCACTGATGCCAATATGCCTTTGGATGTTATGACTCTTAGCATATCTTAAATTCAGATACCATGAAGTCTCAAGGGTCTGAAATGTCTGTTTTTCCAATGCTGCAACCTGGCAATGAGCACCATTCAAATCCCACAGCATATTTCATCCTGAGGTAGGTCTCTGCAGTTATAAGTGTTTATTTAGTGCTTCTAATAATCTTCTCACAATGCTTAAATTTGTTTTGTTTTGGTTTTTTTTCTAATTATTTTAATCCACATGGGAGTTGAAGATATTTTAAGCTCACCATAAAGTGAGCTTAAAACAGTAGCATAACATAAACAGTAGCACTGAAATTTAGGACCCAGCACTTAGGTGCTGCAATTGCATAGTTCATCCTCACTTATGGCTGAACAGTTGTACAGGGATTGTAGGAAGATGTCATCTTGACATTTGCCAGTAACAATACAACAAATATATCAGAAATATGGCATCACCCAAGATGAAAATATAACCCTTTTTTCCATTTACATCTTCAAAAGTACAAGGAAAGTACAAAAGGAGCTAGCTGGTCCCACAGACCAGGTCACTTATTCAATAGGTATACCGGTGCCTTCTCAGCACCTACTCGTGTAAACTTCAGGGTCTTCAGCTCTCATTCAGGTCTTCCTTTGTGCAAGCAGGCTCTCCATCCATAAGTTAAGGTCTTGAAAAATGCTCCCATGTGTTCCTGCTGGGCCTTGGACATCCCTTTGCACTGGACACCTGCCTGATGGGACTCAGCTTGGCCAGAAGCTGCAGCCAGCTGGAGACGACAGTTCCTTAAGCTGCAGCTGATTCCAAGTCATTTTCCTCTTTGCTGACTCCTCTTCTGCCACATACACCAACAAACTCCTATCCCTGACATTGTCTAGCTGAATAACAAACTAACTTAAATTTTACTTCACTTTAAGTTTGCTGTTTCAGAAGGGCATGAAAACTCTTTTTCCCTTGGCCTGGTATGTCAACTGGTTGAACCGATTACTTTAAGGCCATACTTCCTTACCTGCAGCTACTTTTATTCATACATGATTCTTCCCACCCCATCAACGCCACCATTGTGTCATGGATTTCACAAATCTTAGGGAAAAGTTGTCTTGCAATTCAAAGTACTCACATAGATTCTAGCAGGACCAGGGTCTATCACAGCTGTTATAGTCCTTTTCCTCAGGTGTAAAGATTTCAACCCTTCCTCCGTGAAATGATTCAAAATTTCACTTTGGGAGCTGTAGATAGGCTGAACTGGTGACCTCAGTCATGGTGCATAGTTCCCCTATTAAGACTATGTTTCCTTTGTTCATTTATCTAGCTTTAAGCATGATCCCAGCCCCTAAAACCATCACAAGGTCTCACTGCAGAATTCTGTAACACTAACCTTGTCCCTTAAGATATCATCTCAAATCCTGCTCTTACTCCTGATCATATCTCATAGTTTTGCTATAAAGAACTTGTGTTGTTTTGTTCCTACTTGGAACTCTGGAGCTGAATTTATATAGACTCTGTGTTTTTTCTTAAGCAATACGTAGGCCAACACTGTAGAGAAACAGATCACCAATGCAACAAAAAATTCAAACTGTTGGTATTACTCTAGGAGATTTCTTTAAAGCTTTGCTTAAATCCATAAGCCTTAGGAAACGCTAATGAGTGTCCCTGAAGGTCTGCAGGATACTCACCTTTGTTTACATAAAAATACGACAAAACTCTAAAAGCATACAAGCACTTAAGAAAAGGAAAATGCACAAAAATTACTGAGGTAGGAAGTCCTCACTGTATTGAAACTATGAGTACAAAGGAGGATAGGACATCACAAAGTTTCAAGGTTGTGTTGGTTTTTTTTTTTTAACACTAATGCATTCATCCTTACATAAAGACTACTAGAAGTTCTAGAAACAGGTGATCAATGAAGAAAATGTTCAGATACTTATCTGAACTTTTTTTAAAAAATGTATTAAGTCAAATCATGTAGCTGTAGAAGTTGGGAGTGACTCTCTGACTTTCAAAATAGTAGTGATACTTGGCTAGTTCTGGAAGAATTAACAAGCTGAAGCCAAAGTAAGAAGGGAAGAAGAAATGCTGTTGTCCTGGTTTTGGCTGGGATAGAGTTAATTTTCTTCCTAGTAGCTGGTATAGTGCTGTGGTTTGGATTTAGTATGACAATAATACTGATAGCCCACTGATGTTTTCGCTGTTGCTAAGTAGTGCTCACACTAGTCAAGGACTTTTCTAACTTCCCATGCTCTGCCAGGTACGCAACAAAATAGGAGGGGACACAGCCGGGACAGCTGACCCAAACTGGCCAAAGGGCTATTCCACACCATATAACATCATGCTTATTATATAAACTGGGGGTAGCTGGTCAGCGGGCCAGTAACTGATGCTCAGGGTTGGGCTGGGCATTGTTCAATGGGTGGTAAGCAATTACATTGTGCATCACTTGTTCATATATGCTGTTGTTATTATTATTTTCTCTTCCTTGGATGTGCCATTAAACTGTCTTTATCTCAACCCATGGCGTTGGGTTTTTTTAATTTTGATTCTTTCCCCCATCCCACAGGGGCAGGGGAAGGGTAAGCAAGCGGCTGTATGGTACTTTGTTGCTGACTGGGGTTAAACCACAACAGCTATTAACTGAAAAGAGTGCAGGCAATTGTTTTTCTTGCTACCCATAATAAGAACTCTGTCTCAATGAGGTACAGGGAAGAAGATTTTGGAAAAGATAGGAGAACCTGGACAGTAAAGCAGCTAAAAGATTTCTTGTGGTAGCAATGGTAAATAGCAAATGCATACATCTGCAAGGCTACAGGGTATTATAAAAGGAGTAGCACAGTTTTGGTTCTCATACAGAGGAAAAGGAAGTCACAAATTCTGTCTAAGCAGCTTTATTGTGGTTGTACGCGAAATAAAGCATTTATCTCTAGAATGCTCTCTTATAGGAAAATAAAGGCAAACTGGAGCAACTAAGAGAGAAAACTGTACTGCCTACACACAAACAAAATCAGTAATCTAAAATCACAGGTTTAAGAAGAATTTTAAGGAGAAGTTGGCCTTACAGAAAAATAAGAAAGAACTGCTAATCCAGAAATATGTATGTCTGATATTACAGATATAAGGGGGCTGGGGGGTGGGGGTGTGTGAAATCAACCATACTGCTAAAAAAGCACATTCCTCTACCACTTTCCTTCCAGTCTCCTCTAAGGCGTCCTATGGTAACAAAACTAAGAAATGTTCCAGGTTTCAGTGCTGCACTATCATTTCCATGGCAGCTACTACAGTGAAGAGCGCGGGACTGAGCACTCAGGCTGGGCATGCAGAAAGGAGGAAACATACAAGCTTTGTCTCTGTGGTGCCGCGGGTTAAGTCACATGTCCAGGCCTGAGTCATCCGTTCCTCTGCTCTCTCATCCTCCACATCGTTTCTTATTTGTGCATACTGTTCCTTCTCTTAAATCTAATTGCTGTCAGCATCTTCCCCAGCATTTTTATTTTCTTCCCACTTCTCACATTGGAGGTAGAGTCCTGTGTATCAAACATCCATACTTGGCTAACACCTTGCATCTCCTTCTCATGTTCCCATTGTTTGCTATAAATGCTCAAGCTGTCCACAGAATAGCTTGCTTCTTCCTGTCCCTTCAGGCCAATTGCGTGCAATGTGAGCACAGCTAACAGAGTCGGCCCCTCCAGTGGCAGCAGCCAGGCAGAGTTCAGGTCTGGGGTGAACTGGATTGGAGCTGAGGAACAAGATGAACATCCACCTACTTGGAGTAGGGAACCTGTGGAAATGCACATACAGGTACTTCAAGAAAGGTCTGATTGCTGCAGAGAGGCTCCAAGGTTCAGAATGGAGCAGCATCCTGTGCTGCTCCAGGGCTCCAGCACCCCTGAAATGATGGCCCAAGCCACAGTCCACATCACTCACTACTGTGACTCTTCCTCAGGACACACCTTGTTACTCTTACTGATTTTGAGAGGTTGATTGGACTGTAGATGACTTTTAACATAAGGTGTCATGTAAAAATTAGCAAGGTTCCAGGTATCTTTGGGGGGAAAAATTTTCCCTTATTATTTATTATTATTTTTACAATGAAATATTGCACCACAGGAGTGACAAGAGATGGAGAGCCTATCACAAGTCATACAGCAGTAAAACAGGAATGTGGGATCCTGTGCTTGAGGATTTAAAATTAAGTTGTAACAGCACTACTTATACACTACGAAAAAAACCTTTGTACTGCCAGTGTAATAAACTAAATGACCTCCAAAATCTTTCTTCTGAGGTTGCTGGGATCTTTCGATCTTTTTTTCAAGGACCTATTCCTTGGTGTGCTCAACAGGCTATAAAATAAACTGGAAAAAAAATTAATAGGCTTAGCAAACCTATTACTACATAACCAGTATCCTGTTGCTGTTTTGACGTGCTTCATTTCACCAGGGAATTCAAAGAAATCCTTAATATAGGAGGAAGTCATTAGAGAAAAATCCAAAGGTCATCATCTTTTATGTTCCGAGTTTCACGACAAAATAGCCAGAGGACCAATAATTTTATTAAAAACTAACATCCTGAAGCAAATAAGTGAATTTGAAGCTTTAGCTTTTTATGATGGAAAGGGAATAAATAGTTTATGAAATATCAAGCCCCAGTTAAAGTTGAGAGTCATAGCCTCAACAGTTTTAAAGGGAAGACTGAGAGGAAGATTGTTATCCTAGGAGTCAATGGGTAAGCTCACACCAGCCTCACCCTCCTGGATAGCCAGCAAGACTTGCCTAGCAAGTCTGGCACTAAAACAGGTATTCTGCATGATTTTTCCACTAGCTGCCATTAAGGACCTCCCAGCATTACACCTCTGAGGTATCTTCTACTGGGAAAATAACTATGCTACTTCCTTGCTGGAAAATGAGCATTTTAGGAATCTGCCATTAATGCTTATCTTAGTACCTGACAGAAATTCACAGCATAGTTTCTTTGTTTTCTCTTCCTTCAAGACTAGATCACATGTATAACTATTTTGGTGGGGGGGAAAAAAACCAACCACAAAATCTTGTATTTACTACATTTAAGAACAATTTTCAGTAAACAGCCATAGTTACTGGCATATTACTTGTTACTTAAAGGAAAGCATGAACTCCACCACCAGCCAGCCACGCTCCGCCTCCTCTGGTGAACTTCATTATCTCAGCAGGCTGCGGGGCACAGGCTGGCATGGGAACTCACTGCTGCACTGCACAGCAATACATGACACTTACACCACAGGGTCCACGCCTGCAATCACAATGCCTCAAGATTTTTAGACGACTGTCTACAGAGGGACTGATCCAGTGTTCTCTCCATGCGAACAAGAATCCCACAGACCTCCAACTCCTATGTAGATTATACAAGATAACTGTTGTAAAGGATGAGTGATAGACTTCTAAATGCTAGAAAGAATATCACAAGCCTTCTGTAGTTAAAAGGTATGAGTTTTACTTAATTCATTAGTGTATCAAATGGACACCCACATAAGAAAGAGAAGTTTAAATATGTGCTGAACAGAGGAATGAATTGAGAAGGAAAAACAGGCTTTTGAATTTTTATTTAAAACACTGGGAAGTCAAGCACTTCGCTGAGTAGTTCTACTGCTCCTTTTATATCAAATTCAACATTCTTGATATGAAGCCACTATATTGAAATTGACCACTCAGTTCATTTGTATTTTTAATTCTCCCTTAAAGATCCACTAAAATGTAGCCAATGTGAATGACTTTAAAAGGATGTCAACTGCCAGGATTTAGATACTCTGAACAAGAATTCAAACAGACCTTGACAAGCATGACCTTACCACTTAGCAGAGCAAGTAAGATTTAAGAGAGACCTTGACAAGCTGGAGGAATGGGCTGACAGGAACCTCATACAGTTCAAGAAAAAGTGCAAAGTCCTGCACCTGGGGAGGAAAAACCCCAGGCACTCGTACATGCTGGAGGGTCACCCCACTGGAAAGCATCTTTGCAGAAAAGGCCCTGGGGTCCTGACTGACACCAAGTTAACATGGGCCAGTATTGTGTCCCTGCTGCAAAGAAGGTGAATGGTATCCTGGGCTGCATTAGGAGGAGGGTTGCAGGAGGTCAAGCGAGGTGATCCTTCCCCTCTACTCAGCACTGGTGAGTCTACACCTGGAGTACTGTGTCCAGTGCTCTGCTCCCCAGTATGATGTAGGCATGGGCACAATGGAGAGAGAGTCCAGTGAAGGGCAACCAAGATGATGAAAGGACTGGAGCATCTCTTCTAGGAGGAAAGGGTGAGAGAGCTGGGCCTGTTCAGCCTGGAGAAGAGAAGGCTCAGGGGGATCACATTAATGTATATAAATACCTGAAGAGAAGGTGCAAAGAAGACAGAGCCAGGCCCTTTTCAGGGGTGCCCAGTGCCAGAACCAGAGGCAACGGGCCCAGACTGAAACACAGAAGTTTCCTTCTGAACATTAGGAAACACTTTTTTGCTGAGAGGGTGACCGAGCAGTGGCACAGGCTGCCCAGGGAGGCAGTAGAGTCTCCATCCTTGGAAATAATCAAAAGCTGTCTGGGAATGGTCCTGGGCAGCCAGCTGTAGGTGGTCTGCTGGAGCAGGGGCTTGGACCAGGTGACCTCCAAAGGTCCCTGCCAGCCTCAACCATTCTTTGATTCCTAAACAATTTGCATTATTAGTCTCTTCACAGAATTAGGGTCAAAATTAATCTTTTTTTTTTTTGTCCTGAGGTTTTTGCAAGAAGCCTAGATATCATTTTAAAATACTCAAAAATCTTATTACTCAAACAGCTATAATAAACTAGACAAACGTTAAAAAGATTAAACAGCCAAGGATGTCAAAACAGATGCAAGTTCAGGAAATCTTACCTCCAAAATGATCATTTTTGTTGCCTGACTACTGAACAGCAATGAAGGAATAGTTTTGTGTTTATAACATCTTATGTTTACTAATTCTTACTTTTTATATGACAAATTGGAAGGGAGCAAGTCCAGTAAATAGGCAATCTAATAATAAGTTTTAGGAAGGTCTAGATTGAAATAAATGAGAGGAAAAGGAATACTTTTTTTCTTTTTTTAATTCTTACTGAACAGAAACAAAGTCACCCTGAAACCAGAGTTTCTCTGCTTAAGAAGTGATGCAGACTTATAGAAGAGTTTCAGGGAAGGATACGGGAATCTCAAGAAGCCTCAATTATCAAACATTCTCTTAATTTAGATTTTTTTCTGCAGGCAGACACGAAGCACCTCCTGTCCTTACAACACATAATACTTTGATTATCCTATAAATAATGCTTAGTAGCTAGGACAAAGCAAGAAGTCTGTACTCTGTTCTCTACTGGGTCAGTGAAATGTTTTTCAAAAATTTTCACTTACACATATTTATACAGTAAACAATAACTTCCTACTCAGGCAACAGATTAATAAATTAGGTATTTTCTGTCTCCAAATTGGAAGTAACAGGAAAATAAAAGGCATCTGTTTCTCTACTGCTTTGTTTCCAGGAATTATGACTGTAAATCAAGTTCCCATCTGTCAGAATTTTGCTGCTTAGGATACAAAAAATAATTCCATATATCAAGAGAACAGGATTATAAAGCTATTCTAGAAGCAGAATAAATTTCTTTCACCCACCTGCAAAAAAGAACAAAGTCTTCCTGAATGCTTCAGAAGTATCTGACTCAGACACTGACAACCTGAAAGCTATGGAAGTTAATAATGTTTAACCAGGTGGTGGTAGTATTAAGTGTATCCATTAACCACAGCTGCTAGAAGTTAAGAATTATTTTAAATATACATAACCCAGGTAAGCTTCTGGGGCTCAAATTTGCATCCTTTCAATGAGAAAGATAACATGTCTCCTTTCTTGCTCAGTATCATGATAGGGGCCCAGAAGTAAAATAACAGAAGTGTATGAGGTCAGTTCTTCATCTAGAAGACTTTACTGTGATACAGCTGTACTGAACAAATTTATATACCTAACTGTGAAAATATGCTTTTCACTTTTAGTGGTAAAATAAAGGGCATTATATACAATTTTTAGTCATTCACTCAGAGGTATGCTTGTACTTTGATAGGATTCTAGATATTCATGATTGCTGAAAATTCCTGTCACAAACTAATCCTTGCATTTTCCCCTGATTCTGCTTCACAGATGTGGGAAGGAGGATGGGATGAGGAATAAAGCAAAGTCTATTCTCTCTAATTAATTAGAGCACCCTCAGCATTGTCTGTACTCATATACAGCTGTACCTTGGCCCTGCAGCCTCTTCTGGATGCAACAGATTACTAGAATACACAGGTGCTTGATTGTCCTCCCTTTCACCAAGGGATATGCTTGCCATTAAGACAACAGCTGTGAGAGGGATAAGAAAATCTGGAAGAATTTCTTGGTACCTTATTCATCAGAGCAGAGTACAGCAGGTGATACTTATATTTCTGGTGATAGGTATACAAAGTGTACAAGTGTCCATGTAGAAGCTGATAAGAACTTTATGACTGAATTAACTGAAAATCAATCACTGATTTGATACTGTAAGTGAATTCCAACATTATATTGTGCATGCAGAAACTGAAATCAAACTTCAAATTTTGTAGTCAGAATTAATTTCTAAAATAAATTTTACAACACTTTTAACCAATAATTAATTGTAACTAAAAAAAGTCTTGAGACTAATCCTATTATTGCATGTTCAGCAAATTTAAAAAGCAATATTGCAGATGATAGTCATGAAGGTAAAGTCAGTCTTAAAGAAAACAAATGATTGACCAAAAGTGCTATCTTCATAATAAAAGCTTCTTTAAAAATCAGCTGAACATTAAAAAATATTTAATGGAGAAAAATCGCTACCATCCTTCATTTATCACTGGGAGGGGGGCAGAAATAAAGGGTGAGCGAGACATTCACAAAACTCTTCCTTTTCAAAGACTTTATTTTTATATTATGAAAAAATATCACTTCACTTTAGCTATGCACTTGATGAGAGGAAGTGCTCTAATGCACGCCTGTATCCTGCCAAGTCATAGCCGGTAGCAGAGAGGTATGGTGCTCCGCTCTGCTGCTGCCTTGCCAGTTATACGCTGCAGCATGAGTGTGTAGCATTCTCCTTGTCTGAATGAGAAGTGAGAAAAGGGCTGCAGACTGTGTGATACCGTCCTTGATGATGTTACTGAATGGTTTCTATTAGACAGCGAGCGTCTGCAGGACATTTTGCTCTGTTTTTGATCTAATTGTTCCCAAAGGAGAAAGACTTCAAGGTACTTCATGAATGAATCAGATTTGAAAGGTGATATTTCCAACATGGGGACATATCCCACTGTTCTTCATAGAACTGCTGGATATTTACTTTCGAAAACTGTCAGTTGAGGTAGGTTACAAAGGCAGGGCTTTCAAATGTGGACAGTTTTTTGAGGGAGATAAGGTTCACAGTGCTTCACTTGTTCATTGATGTTTCACTTGGACTTTGGATACCATAACTCTCACATCACTATTTTTCACCTTGAGGACAGTGGATTATTCTACATGTAGTAAATATAAGGCATCTGACTTTCATCTTTTTCTGTTTCTTCCCCTGTTCCTCTCTCAGCTCAGAGACCCTAATAACTCCTTTCTATCACAAAACAAGCCCATTTTCCTCTCCTTAGGCCCTTTAGGCATAATCCAAAAAGATAAACCTTCCTTTGGAGGAGGCACTCAAAACCACTGCTGGCATCAGTGGGATTCCCAGACTGTTGATGCAGGCCTTGCTGCCAAGATGGGGCATTAGGATTCAGAAAGTCAGAAAGCAGCAGTAGCTGCAGCAAGCCAGGCCTGGGCTGAAAAGAGGCTGTAACATCTGTGCTTTGCATTGTGCAGGTTACAAAAACCACACCTGCAATCCTCTTACACCCAGTGCAAAACTTGACAAACATGCATATTACTTTGCTTCTCTTGAAAGGAAAGGATTTCCTTTGCCTGTAACAACTACAGTCATAGCAAATACATGTTATTTGTATATCTAATATACTACGTCATCAGGTAGCAGGAGTGAACATTAGGGTCTTGTTATCTGTAGTGCAATGCTGGTCTGCACTGTCAGAGGATTTGACCTTTCTGCTTCTTTCACCAGTTAGCCTTTTCCTTGCAAGAGTATTGTGGAAGGGACTTCTGGTGCTTAACTCCTTTTGGTCTTAAGTACAGTGTGACTGGAAAGCACAGATTTGACAGTGAATGGAACTTCTTTATATGATTAGGAAATCATGCCTGGATTCACTTTCTGTCCTCCTAGTTCTGGATAGCTCTGGTGCATTTCCATTGCTGTTTTCTGAAACTGTACTTTTTTGTAAGTTCTCAGATATCACTTTTAATAGCACCGTATAAGCTCCTAAGAAGATACATAAAGGAATAAATTACCCATGTGTTTTATGTTATAATTTGTAGAATCATAGAATTGCTTACGTCGGAAAAGACCTTTAAGATCATAAAGTCCAACAATTAACCTAGCACTGCCAACTCCACCACTAAACTATGTCCCTAAACACCACATCTACACATCTTTTAAATACCTCCAGGGGTGCTGACTCAACCACTTCCCGGGGCAGCCTGTTCCAATGCCTGACAACCCTTTCAGTGAAGTAATATTTCCTAATATCCCCTGGTGCAGCTTGAAGACATTTCATCTTGTCCTATCACTCATTACTTGGGAGAAGAGACCAACACCCACCTTGTTACAACCTCCTTTCAGGTAGCTGTCGAGAGCGGTAAGATCTCCGCTCAGCCTCTTCTCCAGGCTAAACAACCCCAGTTCCCTCAACCTCTCCTCATAAGACTTTTGCTCCAGACCCAGATCCTTCACCAGCTTCATTGCCCTTCTCTGGACATGCTCCAGCACCTCAATGTCCTTCCTGTACTGAAGGGCCCAAGACTGAACACAGTATTCAAGGTGCAGCCTCACCAGCACTGAGTACAGGGATAGGATCACCTCCCTGCTCCTGCTGGCCACACTATTCCTGATACAAACCAGGATGCTGTTGGCCTTCTTGGCCACCTGGGCACTGCTGGCTCATGTTCAGCCAGCTGTCAGCCAGCACCCCCAGGTTCTTCTCCGCCAGGCAGCTCTCCAGCCACTCTTCCCCAAGCCTGTAGCGTTCCATGGGGTTGTCGTGACCAAAGTGGAAGACCCAGCATTTAGCCTTTTAAACCTCATACAGCTGATCTTGGCCCATCAATCCAGCCTGTCCAGATCCCTCTGCAGACCCTTCCTACCGTTGAGCAGATCAACACTCCCATACAACATGGTGTTCTCTGCAAACTTACTGAGGGTGCACTCTATCCCCTCATCCAGATCATTGACAAAGATATGAAGGAGAACTGGCCCCAACACTGAGCCCTGGGGAACCCCGCTCGTGACCAGCCACCAGCTGGCTTTAACTCCATTCACCAGAAAATTTTGGGCCTGGACATCCAGCCATTTTTGTACCCAGTGAAGAGTATGCCTGTCTAAGCCATAAACAGCCAGTTTTTCCAGAGGAATGGTGTGGGAAATTGTGTCAAAGGCTTTACTGAAGTCTAATTCACTGTTAGATTCTCTCCGATCCTGGTTGCAGTGCAACTATTGTATAAATTTTGCAGTAAATCTATCTTTGCAGTATGAATAGTTAGATGCTACCATAACTACATGCTTTTCTGGATATGAATATTGAAAAAACTAGAAAAAGATTAACGTTCTTATAATATTTTCAGAGATCAAATAGCAATAATATTTCATCTTATCCAGAAATGGTAGAATGCAATACATTTATCCACAGGATATAGTTATCTCTTTTTTAATATACATGTATAACAAAGAATAGCACATTAAATGTGCTTTATATGTGTGTTCATTAGTACTTCAAAGGAATCATTCAGTTGAGTCACTGCTGAGTCAAAGCATAACTATTAACCGTAACAATACAGAGTATTCAAGCAGGTCATATCTAAGACAACCACTTATGGATTACAACCATTACAGTTTTACAAAAGACAGAACATAAAAATAGCAAATTTGTATTTATGAGTAAATTATAGGCATTATCAAAGAACTGGGTAAGAGGTTTGGTTTAACATAAAATTCTCAAGGTTTTATAATTAAGAGGTTAGCACTTTGGTAATTCTCCATGCCCGTTTTTTTTGCTTCAGCAATCAAACATCACTAGATTAGGCTTTTGTGCACTGCAGCTGAACATTCACGATAATAACATTAAGACATACAAAACCTCTGCTATAATCCTGCTGTGCACACTGTAGGTTGAGTACCAGTCACTAATGTCAGACTTCCTCAGAGGAATTAAAAAAACATTTTGGTGGAAAATTCCTACCTTACATAACACACCTATCCACTTTGAAAGATGTCCTTACCCACTGCTACTTTTATTAAGTAATATTAGTTTGTGCTGCAGCATTATGTAGAAACTCAGCTGTGGACTAGAATCCACCATGCTTGCCACTGTAAACCACAGATGCAAAAAGAATCTCTGCCCCAAATAATTAAAAAGCTACACTCTTTTTTCTCTACTCTGATGGGCAAAGTTTGCAGTTATTCCCTAGATGTACTTGGCTGAGAATTGCTTAGACTATGAAAATGGACATTAAATTAGAACAGTATAAAGCAATGTAATTAAAAGTATTAGCTCAGCTGAAATGAGGAGAAGTGTGAGACATACAAGGTATAGCTCATGACAATTCACTACCTTGCCTGCATGTGGGGCATGCTCCCAAGGAAAATGGTAGAACTTCAAAACTAAACAAAACATAATACTGGATAAAGTACTGTGCAGAGTCAGGTATGGTACAGGCTCAGAAGCAAAAAGGCTATTCTAATATTATAGGTAATTTCCATCTGTGGAGTCTCTAATATTTTAAAAATTGTAATACATTTCAATTCATCAGCAAAAATAGGCAGTGCATATTAGCCAGAAAATTCAAAGTCTTACTATTGGATGCAGACAGACTGTGAGGCTTCTGTGGGCTCTTTCCAAAAGAAAGGTGTCAACATTGTAGTGAAATTATAAATGCTTAAATAAGACTCACCCTACAATTAAACGATCACATACAGAAGAAGAGGCTCTAAACTGTGTATAGTGATGTCATATAACTAACACGTTGCTTAAAGAAAGCTAAGGATTTCAGAGGCATAGCTTGAAACTCTGAGACTACTCAAACATCAGGGCATGATTGTTTCTTGAGTCTGTCAGATAGCAGTTCTCAGGGAAGTACAATGAAAGAGAACAAGGATTCTCAGGTCAAAACTTTTCATTGGGTAATTGTGAGCCTCCCATGATAAACCTCTTTAAAAGGTATCTAGAAATTAAGGACTGTCCTTGTTTGTTGCTGAAAAAATAGTAATATGACTATTAGCTCATTGGTATTATATATATTTTCTTTGCCATGACTCTTAAGATATTTCTATTTGGATTTCATACAATAGATACAAGCATCTTTTTTAAACTCTTCTTTTTCTGCAACTGAAGGCATCCAAAAATTCAGCCAGAAGTAAGCAACTGCTTTTCCCAGACCTGTCTGTGAAGGGTTAGAACTTCCTTAAATTACAGATGGAGATATGGAAGCAAAGAATGGATAAGAGGAGATGTTATACACAGGAACACCTACCTTGCACAGGTCACAGTTTCTGCCAGTCTGAGTGCCGTTTTCTGGTGACAACTATCGAGTTTATGTGCCAGATTTGGATGAGAGAAGATCAGGAAATTTAAAAAAAAAACAAAATGAACATCACAACAACATATAAGAAAATATTTAATTGCAAGGTAACTTAAATATAATTCTCTAAGAAATCTCATGACTACATATATACTTCTTATACATTACCTCTATACAGAAGACTACTCCATGCATTACACAATTGCTAAAACTTGTCTTTAGCAATTACAGGCATATTAATTTCATACCATTTATTATGCAAAAACATGATGAACAAAGAAAAAATGCAAAGGCAAGTTTTGTGTGATGGCTGTGTAGCAAAGAAGCCAAAAGGCTGATAAAACTTTTTAATTTTTCAGATGCAATAATTAATTTAGTTAACTCTTCAAGCTGCATTTTTAAATTTAACTACATACATGTATGATGAAGTGGTACACTACTACAGACTGTCATTTTTGCCAAGGTGTCCATTGACACTGGATGCCATCTAGCAATTTCATTAACATTAATAAGAATCGTCAATTTGGAAATACGCCAATAAAGAGCACATTAGCCCACGAAGATACATTTATTGTTGTAATTGAATGCAATATTTATTAGTATTAGCTGATGTAATATTTATTATTTCAGAAATGGAACTACAGTGAGCATGAAGTCATTAGATTGCATTAAAAATAGAAATGAGCTTAAGCTGAAAAATCTGGCATTTAACAACCCAAACATTAGTAATGTCTACCTGCCAGACTTCTGTTTGTTTCTTTATAAGGGTTTTTTTAGCAAGACTTCATCATGGTTTTTTGTTTCAAAGCATTGTCCAGATTTCACAGCTTGGAGATAATCTGAAAAATGGTAGAAATAGGGATAGCAATGTTTATGTCACAATTTTTAAGCTTTAGTCCAGGCTAGATCTGTTCTTATGGATGTCATTGAGAAATAGGCCACCTCATGTCCTACTAGAAAGGCTATTCTGTGTCATGAAATGTTTGCTGTTACCTCTCAGCCTCCACTAGATTTGCGACTGTTTGCCTGTTCAACTGGTAAAAACAACTTGGTAGCAACTAACTTTGTACGCATAACTCTCAGTGAAAGTTTTGTTTCAGATCTAGCATTTGTAAAGCACTGTGATACAAACATTGGTTTAGATTACTTCTATGTGTTTTGGGTTCTCAAGAAAATATCAAAGGGGGTATGATATACTAGATAGTGTTCTATTTAACTAGTAGCTGATTAAACAAACGGGGCTGCTTAGTAATGAGGGTGTTCCCTGGGGATGCCACAGGCCTGCATACTACCATTTCCAGCCTGGCATGGGGCCAACTTCAGTGTCTTCTCGGGACACGATCAATTTGCCCCAGCTTGCCCATCTAGGACAGTGCTTTTGCAAAGTAATAGAAGTACTATGTAAGAGAAAAAAAAAAATCATATCAATCTGGTAATACCTTTCTTAGTTCTTTGGAAATTTTCTCTATTACTGTTTATTCATAATTAGTTTGGTACCCTTGTTAGTGTAAGGTCAATTAAAACAAGGCAGAGAACAGCACAAGGTTTTTCTCTAATTAAGTATTTACTACTAACATCTGTAACTATGGTATAAGTCCTGTTGTTTCTCTTTTAAAGTCTATTTCAGAAATCATATCTTCATTTTGGTTCCTTAAATTTGAAGCATTTTGTACTGTTATTGAAAATAGTTGTATAACCAAAAACAAATGTCCATCAATTTCTTGAAAATGGCTCCTTTATATAGAGAGGATTTAGATTCAGGGTCAGGCTGCTGAAGAATAGAGAGTATGTTTTCTGTCATGGAAACCAGATAATTGTTCTTTGCTAGCTTTCCTCAGATGGAAATAAAACTTGTTCATATATTAAAATAAAAAACACATGTCTTGTTTCCTAAGTATGCAGGAATGTTTATGATCAATATAAAATGAGTTATGAAATATGTGAAGGACATAATTTTTTGAGGAATTTTGCAAGGAGAAAAGGATTTTGCAATATTTTTTTTACCTTCTCCAAAAGACACATAAAATACCTTAGAATACTATCTTCTTTCTGTTTTAGAAAAAATTTGTGAGGTAAAATCTTGGTCTATTTTATGTTTTAAATTATTATAGGTACTTTGAATATTTTTACCACTTTCTGGCAATTTCTTTGTCCATTCTTTTTGCCTTAGAAAGCAGTCTTTGTTACCTTTAATTTGGAGTTTAAACTAAAAATGAACATTTATAGGGCCCTTTCAAAGTAAAATAGGTCTTCCTTATTTGTTATCCATGGTGATATTCCCATAAAAGATGCTGGCTAATGCTAAGATTTCAACATCTTATTTGAGGTTATTTGACTTATTATCCAATCTTGTAAAATAATGATACTACAGAAAAAAAACCAGAAACCGAAACTCACATTGCATTATGGTTTTATGCACATTAACCACGTATTTCTTAGCAAGTATTTCCAGTAAGGATCTTTTCAGTCTTTCCTTCCTAACCAAGTTATGGGGCAAAAATTACTCCCTGAGCCTTCTGAGATGAAATCCATACCCTGTGTATCTTTTTTTCCCTGTCATTTGAAAAGGACTTTAGAAGAAAAATTTGCACAAGGAATCCTTACTCTTCAGTGGTCACTGTTGCAAAATGCTTTGGATTTAAAATCGTTGACATGAGACACATCCAGCACAACTGCTTTTGCTGCATTGTCTCAATAGGCCAGACATCTTACAAAGATTAGCAAGGGCAGAGGGACTATCATTGGCAGAAGTCTGTGGCAGAAGGACTAAAAAGCAAAATGTTCTCTTTTGGTCAATATTTGACCAATGGGAGGCTAAAGTAAAAAAGAAAAAAGAGAAAGCATAACAATTTCACAGATGCTGCAGGTGCCAACATTAGAAAAAACAGGATCAAAATGTATTTTATTTGTGCCTGTTTGGTTGTACTTTTCAGCTGAAAACAGGCAGATCTCTCACTTAAGGATCAGAAGGAGATCTCCCATTAATGCCACACTTGGATATTTACCAGGAGCTTTTCAAATCAGGTATGCTTGAGCAATGACATTTTCAGTTTTTCATAAGGCTTGTTTGTGCACCAAAATTAACACCAAATTGGAACTGTAAAGTAAACAACTTCTTCATGCTTGTGTCCTCACTTCTAATTGTAAAAGAAACTCCTGTTAACAACCCATCTCACATTCTGAGTAACGTGTTTCATAGCTCAGGATCATACAGATGGAAGTTTCTTACAAATTTTTTTTCAGCAGAGCACAAAAGACAAAGGATTTTATTTAGAAAAAAATAATACTGATCACCCAACAAGGACTACTGTGTCCAGAGTGTAAAAAAATATGTGATTCATTTGTGCATAGGCCCATATTTCATGGGCAATGAGGGCTGGGTATAAGAAGTGAACCTGCATCTTTCTTAGGAATGCAGAATACTGAGTGTCCGGGGCAACTAAACAATTTCTATATACAAAAATGTTATTTCATAGATAATTTTGTAAAACCATCATCTGTTTTTTGTAAACAAGCAGTGAATTCTACAAGGGTTTCTGGAAAAATGTTAATTTATGACATTGTTTAAATAGCTGAAAACCATTTTTTTCAGAAAAAAGATGATTAATGTGTTCAGAAATCTGTCTGTAAGATGTATGCTGCTCTAAATAAAAAAGTCAGATATCTCCATAAAGTGTCTTTACTGGTTGCACATTAAGCTTTGCTCTCTAATGCTACCCCAAATTTTTATACATTGCCCTTCAGCCAATGGTGGCTTCAAGCAATTACAAAACATTTAGAAAGCATGATTCACACACTTAGTGGTATTATTACACTCAGTATGAACAGAGGCTTTGCAAGCAAGGAGAAAATAAAGATGTGAGATTAGGAGAAATAAAGAGGCAGAAATTATGATACTTTGCTTGCTGTGAGTTTCTGGGAGGGATTTTATGTTACACTAAAAAGCAAATGAATTTTAGAACCCTTTTGTTGTTTAATTTTTTCCTTCCTTTTCAGACTGACTAGGACAAATTTCCTGATGGAGCTGCTTTCTTAGAAAGTATGGTTTGTACAGCATTTTCATTATTAACTTCTGTTGGTTGGTGGTTTGGTTTTTTTTTAATATGTTAATCAACTCTGCAAATTACTTTAAAGTTGTTATTTAATGTAAAATAAAATTGTCCACTCTGTACACGCTTCCCTCAGAAAATACCCCCTAAGCCAAGGGGATGTGGAAGAAAAAAGAGGAAAGCATGTATCAGACACCCTTTGTAGAAGGGCAGCTTGCCAGCTAATTGATTCTTGTGGGTTTTCCTTTGTATGGCAACATACTTTGCTTACTTCGTTACTGTTACACACACTATGTATAGACTAATTTTCATAGTTGCACATATTTGTAACCTTTTGGTGTTTATTTGCACTAGAAAAAAAATACAAATTTCCTTTCTTTCCTTTGGTAGATGATTTATTCTCTGATTCCCTTTTCAGTGAGGAAAGCTTAAGAAAAAAAGCTGGTAAAATTTCAGGTCAGTATGGTGAAGGTACTTAAAACATTTATGAACCTGACACCAATAGTCGCATTCTTCGATCAGGGCTTACTTGATCTCATTGGCTGCAATGTAGTCATCAAACTTCATCAGGGCACCCATTGGGCTTGTAACACTTCCAGCCTTCTGAGCAGAGGACAGCACACCACTGAACAGGACACAGCACACAGGAGCAAGACCTCAGCTTTGGAGTTGGGGGGTGACAGACAGACAGGCCATTTCTTAGACTGACTTATACAGGTTGTGGAATGTCAGCCTGTGTTCCACTTACACCCATTTCACATTGGTGTAATTTTGCCGAGGCCTCCACTGAGCAGGGTTTCGGGACAAAACACATCCAGGTGAGAGGAGACTACACACCGACCCATTTTAAGTAAGTGGAGACAGTAAAAAGAAACAGATGTTTCTGGAGCTCATCTCTTCAGTTTCCAGCCAGCCCCAACATAATCTGGAGGAAGCAAATGGCAGTAAATGCATCATGTAGGTAGCTGAGCAGGGCAGCACATTTTTGTAACTAGATCTAGACATTTGTGAGATTATTCTTTGATCGCTGCATGCAAAATAAGAGTTGTTGTAATACGCAATGGTCTGAAACTAAACAATCATTTATTTAGTTACTAAAAATTAGTACATATTCATAAGTAATGTTTTTACAGTGGTTGTTGCATGGCAGTTGCATAACTATGTCATTATAGTCTGAATAACTTTTTAAATTAAAAAAATAGATGAAAGACTGAGAATTTTATTCAGCTTAAGAAGTGTATGTAACTATCAGAGACCTGGAATCAGCACATACATATTTAAAATATTACAATTTTCTGTGAATCAATCACATGTCATAGTTCTTCCATCTTTTCTTCTTTAAATGTCACACAGGTAGGGATACCTTCAGTCATCCTGGGATTTGCGGGTGGGGAGTGGTGGAAGCTGACGTTAAAGAAAGAAAACAAAGTACTCTGCCAAAAATTGAATTTCTGAGCAAAGGTAGCATATGGCATGCATGAATTATTCTGACTGAAGTCCCTGTGAAAGCTGCTGCTTTCTGCAGCTGCAGGATGCCCTGCAACAGCATGACACCTTGGAGGGTAAAGCCTAATTGATTACCTGGTTTTGGCAAGCTTCCTTAGTCTGGTTTACAAGCACATTTAAATAAGCTAATTAAATTTCTTGGAGCTCTTTACAGAAAGACAAGTAGGCAGCATCTGAACTTTGTAAAGTCAGAAAGTACATATAACAAAGCAAAAGCACTGTAAAGATGTCATGAGAAATCTGAGGAAGTCCTATGCTAAGTGGCATACTGAGTTTATTGTACTGAAGGAAAGAAGATTAGAAACATAGTCTGGGCATTTAAGTAGCCTAGGCCATTTTGGACTTAAGTCTTTTGTTTCAGTAAGTCCAATTATAAGCATCTTCTTAGCTACAGGTATATTGATGGTATTTGGGTCACATCAGTTTAAAACGTGTCCCACCCAGAAAAGCACTTAGAAGGTGTTTAAATTTAATCATTGTAGTCGGTGGAATTTCTGAATGGTTATTGTCAAGCAGATGTTCAAGTTCCATGTTGAGTCAGAGTTTTCTCATTGCTTTACAGTGGATGGCACAGACCATTATTTTTAAAAAAATTTCAACAAAACCCAACTGCATTGTTGAGTTAAACAATAAGAGCTTCAGATGCCTGTGACATGGTTTTTCTGCTATAACAAACAGAATACCATGGGATTTTCCATGCTAGCAACGAATCCCTCGGCAACTTAGTAAAACACGACTAAGTACAACAGTTCTTTACTTGACAGTGTTTACCCAGAAGACAGGAAACAAAGCTTTGTAACTGATTATAAACAAAGGAATACATATACATATTCAGTTCTTCAGATTAGCCTTAGTGATGCAGCCTGCCCAATTTACAAAGAAAATGGTGACAGACAAATGAAAGCATAAAATCATAGAATTATAGAATAATTTAGGTTGGAAAAGACCCTTAAGATCATTGAGTCCAACCGTAAACCTAACACTGCCAAGTCCATTGCTAAACCATGCCCTTATGCACCATAGCCACAAGTGTTTTAAATACCTCCAGGAAAGGTGATTCAACCACTTCCCTGGGCAGCCATGACTGTTTTAACCTGTTCAAAACATTAAATGGAAAGCTGACTTTCTAAACTGAGACCTCTAACACTGAGGAAAGTGCCTCAATTTAAAGTAAAGGGGGGGTGGGGGTGGAATTTGTAGACAAACACTGGAAAAGCAGCTTTCTCTGCAACACCCATCCTAAAGAGCTCTAATGAGCCCAGGAAGCTAAAGCAACTGTTCTGAATCACCATTACTTTGAATCTAACAACCTCAGCACAGTAAAGAAATGTCTTCTTCAAAAGTAAAGCTGTAAGTCTACCATGGCAACACACTGTACAGCAAGAGTTCAGCATTCTGTTGGGCTACCTGTCACGTGTTTAGCTTTGTGTGATGGCCAACAGGTATCTGATAGCAATGATGACTATTAAGTCACAATTTTATTATGTGTAGCCTTAGAATCTGAAATACTTATTGTAAAGGCTTTCCATACAAACAACCTTAAGATAGAAATGAGACAGAGCAGTACGAAAAACATTCCTTGTAAAACAAAAGAATAATACCCTTATCTACTGTTTCCGAAATCTTCCCTGCTGTTTAATGTGCCTATCATATGAATGTCCATATGGTTATTTCCTGTTCCACAGTAGCTGACAAGTAGAGAGGCTACCTGATAGCAACACTTCTCTCAGTGGGAGATGAAGAGAAAAGACTTCAGATGGGTCTTACACTGTCTATGCAGGGATTTCCTATCTGCTGGCAAGAAGCAAAACAGAGAGAATAGACGGCACCAGAAGGGTAACAAATGAGGATAAATCTACTGGTTTTGTGAGCGTATGGACTCTTCTGCCACTCAACTGGAAGCAGACAATCATACTTAACACAGGCTGCTACTGCTGTTTCACAGATCCAACTCACGCTGTTAAAATATCTGTTATGGTGTATATGGTAGAAACATCAAACACTTTGGAAGTGATCCACTTAGCTTTAAATGAGGAGGTCTACTCTAACAGTCTCTTCAGCTGTATAATTTTTTTAAAATTCTTTAAAGAGGAGGGCCTGATGACAGAGATGTAGATCTGAGGATGGGAAGAATAAAGGCTGTTATAAAGAAGTGAGGGAACCAAGAAAATGGCTGCCGAAATCCCCAGATTCTAAAATTCCCAAATGAAACCGTGGGTTGCCGTTAACAGCACAAGCTAAACTGTACCCAGAGGTGTATTTATGTCTAATACATGAGTCTTAGCAAGTAATGCAACATCTTAACAGATAAATAACAATGAGTAATTGCTAGATTGTACTGTGACATGGAGAAATTAAGTCTAAGACTAAGAAGAGATGTAGTAAAACAGTACAGATATGCTCACTTTATGTCAGCACATTCAGCTACAGAGGGGCAGTAGAAAGAAAGTGAATAATAAAATAACTTTTACAAAATGACTGGTGATCAAGCCTGGCTGCTTTCTGACTGCTTTATGATAGCACAAATTTAATTGTACAAAACTTCTTTTTACCAGTAGTACCAATTCTGAGTCTGATAGTACTTTAAGTGGTGGGTTAGACCCTAACGACCACATGCATATCCAAGGCTCAAGAAATATTTCTCCCTCACCTTATTCTTTCAAAATCTGTAGGAATCATTATTTTCATATTGCCATTGCCAAAGATTCTTCTGGGTTCTGGAGGGAAATACTTAATTTCCAAGAAAAAAAATTTTCACTAAGTAACTTCATAATGAACTAAGCTGTATTCCTCATGCAAGTCACCAGATGGGATGTAGCCCACGTAGATGTAGAGTTTGTATACAGATCATTTTAGAAAATGTTAAAAGTAATGTATAGCAAAAGGAAACTAAAGAACTGGAGAGCTATGATTACCTCTCCTGTTTTACAAGCTGTATTTACTGTTATTTTCATTGCTTCCTTGCCCTCCTTTCAGACCCCTTTGTCTTCCACTTGCTATATTTAGCTGTTTAGGAGTAGGTCTAGTAATACAGCTCAAAAGGCCTCTTATGCGAGGGGGTCCAGTACCCAGAGCCAGGTCTCCAAACAGCTTGCTAGGAGAGTTAGTGCTTCAGAAAGTGTCCCACAGACAAGCAATGGAGAGTGCTTGCTAACGGACATTGGCCTGGCCTTCCATCACCCTCAGGAGCTTTGGTGCCTCCATCCATTTCAGAACTGCTGTCTACACAATACCCAAAGTGAGAGCCTTTTAAAGCAATGAACAGGTCACACTTTTTTTTTTCATTTCACTTGTAGCCAGAAGAAGACACAGTGGTGTTCACCTTTTAGATTTTTAATTAGTAACTTTATTACCTACACCTCCTTGGCTTATAGTTCCCCTTTAAGTTCTATAGTGCCTCCTTCCTAAGTTATCTGTCTGCTTAAAGAGCTTTGCTTTGGGTAACTCTTTTGTTTTGGTACTCCAGCTTTCTAATAAAAGCAATTAGTATGGTTTTGAGCCATGGACAGACTTTTTGCCTTAACTTGACTCCTAAATAAGGGAGACAACTCTGCACTTAGAAGGCCTATTGAATCTACATTACACTATTTCATCCATAGACAAAACACCTTAATAAAAGAGAATAGGATCAAAGTAAAAGGAAGAGTTTGCATAACACATTTTATCTCCTTACCTGGATTCAGTACTATTTCAGGATGAAATTAATTCAACATATCCAGAGCAATATTTGATCAGAAGGCCCCTATGGAAAAATTGCCTGACCTCATGCAAAGACCATTTAACTTCTAATCATCTGCCTCCATGCCTCTAGCCCCTAGTATTTAAAAATTTCTCTTGTGCTCAGAAGGATGCCCACACCAATCAAGATGATTGGCCGCAGACAGTATTTCCATGGGGAAGTCATTAAATCACACTCTCTTGCCATACACATCTAGTTGCTACCTCTGTTGACCTCAGCTATTGTCATGATCTGTCTAATAATATCAAAGCAATTTTTATGTGAGAAAGCTTTGCAGTTAGACAGAGATTAAACATACCCTTAGCAATGTCTTCAAATTAAATTTTCAGATCATAACTCTTTAGCTCTAGGTCATTCCCTAGTAAACGTACTGGGCCAAATTAAATTTCTGAATGCACTGTTCAGTTTAGTATCATAAATATTAATTCTTTTATTTCTGATGCCAATTCTAGAAAGCCACGGCTAAAAGTATGCTTCAGCACTATGTATTGGCATGCCACTTCATCAATTATCTATAACAGAAAACTCTGTTTAAGCCATATCAGGATGGCTCCACAAGCTTAGCAAGGGGAAAATGCAACAGAAATGGGTGCGCTGAAGCACTGAGTAAATCATCAATTTTACAAGAAGTCCCTTTTATAATACAAAAGAATGGGGTGCACATTAAGTAAATGTTTATTTCTGAAGTGAAATAATATTGAGAAACCATGTTTAGAGAAGCCACATGGCAAACAACAAGCAGTTCTGTAATCAAAGCACATGCTCATAGCAGCGTGTAGTGATGATAAACTGATGACAAAAACCCAGCCAGAGTAAAATACTCTATAAGAAGAATAAACCATGATGTAAGGAAGATTGAAACAGGGAGCACAACCTAGTAGAAATAGTCCAATGACAAAAAATGACTGGGAGAAAGAACCAAAAATATCAAATGAAAACTGGATGTCACAACTGTGAAAATTTTATCTTCTTATTAAAGAAAAAAGGGAACTAAAATGAAACATATGAGTTCCTGGTTTCAGTATGGGAATGTAACGATGTGTATGAGTCTTGGGAGAAGGATCACAATTTACAGGGCAGAAAAGTCTGGGATAACACAAAAAGTTAATCCCTATGACTGGAATGAAAACTCCACCTGCAGGAACTGTGTAACAATTTATTTTAATAAATATTTGTATTGGTCTAAAAATGTGGCTTATTCTTGCTTCCTTAACCAACCCCTCCTCCCTCCTTCCTCTCCAGCATCTCACCAAATAAACTTGAAACGAAAGGAAACTCAGTAAAGGTAGGGAGAAAAAGAATGAATGACTTATCTGGAATGTGTCCCAACAGACACCTGTATGGAACCTCCTGTCACCTTTCATTCATAGCACAGGGGCATTGCTAGTGAAATCAAAAGGACCAATTGATAATTTTCAGTATCTTCTTCTCCTACTCAAATAAATATTTTAACAAACATTAATAGGCATTTCAATTTGCTTACTTACACAGCAAGTGCTACTAAATTTGTTTCTGAGGCGTCCCAGAAGTCACACAAACTTCTGGGTTTCCCTTCTGGGATACAATTGGAGCACTATAGTCTGGGAAAAGTAAGTCAATAGCTTGTACTGTACTATAGCCTGTGGTTTAACCCTCATCCGCTATCCGTAAACTGTCTTTCAAGGGTGGGGAGGGGGTAGACAAAATAAAAGAGCAGCTTTTGGGCTAGTATTTCCCTTCTGCAAGGAATTTTAAGCAGGCTACCTGCTCCACTGTAGAAACTGGCAGGCTACCTGTGTGACAATGTCAGAGGGGGGCAGGCTTAGTCCCAGTGACACCGCTGCTCTCCTTGAATGTGGTAGGCACAATGTGCTTCTCATGAACTGACAGCAGCTGTCAGGATGACAAATCAGCCTGAATTTGTTGTTCTGTCTCTACTGTCTTCCTCTAAATGTAAGAGTTCCAATTATACAAACATTCACTTCTAAAGATAGAAATATTGTGTTTACAACTTTTGAGAACTAGTGGTTCACTGTTGACACTCAAGCAGTATTGACTATGGAATAGAATATGCAGGCTGGTTTTGGCAGGTGTGTTAGACGTGGTTTCCTACAAACATACAGTGCTGGAGGTAATGAGAGTGCACTTTTGTGAATTTCAGTACACACTCCCCTGCAAAATATTTACAGGCACACCCTCTAATTCATTATTAGACTTCTCTATGCCAAGTACACAAGGTCTAACAACATTAAGTTCAATATGTAAAATTACAGGGAAGTGAGCACAGAAAAAAAAGGCAAGTACAAATTTTTTTTTCAGTTGGCACAAAATAAAATCTATGCCTACTTTGCTCTAAGAAACCAATTTTCCCTTTAACATCAGCATGTGCTCTTCTACTGGCTAATTTAGTGAGGCAGGCTTTAAACTGAAGGACATGGGGGGGTGGGATCCGTTGTGAAAACGCTTACACCAGCACGTCCAATGGGGGAGTAAGTCAGGCCAAGCAGTGTGGTGATAAAGGTTCCTTAGCCGTCTCCCAAGAGGTGAAACAGAAGAGCAGTCACCTCAAGTGTATGTATACAAATGCTTGCAGTCTTGGAAACAAACAGGAGGACCTGGAGCTCTGTGCCCACCCGGAAGGGTATGACATCATAGAAGTAACTGAAACATGGTGGGGCACCTCAAATGACTGCGGGATCGCAATGGACGGTTACAGGCTCTTTCATAAAGACAGGCAGGGTAGAAGAGGTGGAGGAGTTGCACTCTACATCAAGGAACACCTTGAATGTATCGAAGTCAACTATGGTCAAATATGCGACCGCTCTATCGAATGTCTCTGGGGTAAAGTCAAAGGAGTCATCTGCAAGCAGGACCTCACAGTGGGCATCTGCTATTGACCTCCTAACAACAATGACGAAGCTGACGAAGCGATATTTGGGGCACTAAAGCAAGCTTCTGGCCACCAGAACCTGGTTCTGATGGGGGACTTCAAATACCCGGACACCTGCTGGAAGAACAATACGGCAGCTCGCATGTCATCCACCAAGCTCCCAGAATGCATGGAGGACTGTTTCCCGATACAAATGTTAGATGTGCCAACCAGGAATGAGGCACTGATGGGCTTGCTGTTCACAAACCGAGAAAGCCTGCTTTGTAATATCTCGGTTAGTGATAGCCTTGGCTGCAGTGACCACAATATTGTGGAGTTCGGGATCCTGCTGAGTGTGCTGAAGGTCAGCTCTAAGACAAGGGCTCTGGATTTTAGAAGAGCAAACTTCAGTTCACTCAGGGCTCAGTTGGGAGGGATTCGATGGGAAGCTTCCATGGAAGACAAAGGAGCTAGTGAGTGCTGGGAGTTCTTCAAGAACTCTTCATTGGAAGCATAAAGCCAATTTACCCCCTACAAAGGAAAGAGAAGTAAGCGGAGCAAGAGGCCCCCACGGCTCAACCATGAACTCCTGGGCCTACTCAAATCCAAAAGCGAAGCACACGAGAAATGGACAAGTGGAGGATTATCCGCCAAGAACTACAAGGGCATTGCCAGAGTGTGCAGAGATGCAGTTAGAAAAGCAAAAGCCCAGCTTGAATTGAAACTGGCTGTAGTCGTGAAAAATAACAAGAAAGGTTTCTTCAGATATGTCAGCCTTAAGCAGAAAAATAAGGAAAACATAGGCCCACTGTTAAATGGAAAAGGAATGTCAATCACCAATGATGCAGAAAAGCCAGAAGTCCTCAACACCTTCTTCACCTCTGTCTTTACCAACACTGATGGGTCCTAGGCTTTGGGAACAAAATTACCAATTGATCCCAGCACCGACCCACCATCAGTGAAGGAAGAGTTAGTATATTAACTGCTACAGGAGCTTGACCCCCACAAATCAATGGGCCCTGATGCCATCCACCCAAGGGTGTTGAGAGAGCTGGCTGACATCATTGCAAGGCCACTCTCCATAATCTTCGAGAAGTCATAGAGGACGGGGGATGTCCCAGGGGACTGGAGGAAGGCATATGGTACCCCTATCTACAAGAAGGGCTCGAGGGAGGATCCGGGCAACTATAGGCCCATCAGCCTTACTTCAATCCCTGGAAAAGTTATGGAATGAATCCTCCTGGGGGCCATCACAAGTCAAATGAAGCACGTGACTGGGAAAAGCCAACATGGCTTCACTAAAGGCAGATCGTGCTTGACAAACCTGGTGGCCTTCTATGACAAAGTGACTTGCCCGGTTGACATGGGGCAGGCGGTGGACATTGTCTACCTGGACTTCTCCAAGGCCTTTGATATGGTCCCCCACAGCCTCCTGCTGGAGAAATTAATGCGTTATGGCCTAGACAAGTGGTCTGTGCAGTGGGTGGGGAACTGGCTGACAGGCTGCACCCAAAGGGTGGTGATAAACAGTTCCTTTTCCCAGTGGCAACCTGTCACTAGTGGAGTCCCCCAGGGATCAATATTGGGCCCAGTGTTATTCAACATCTTTATAAGTGATCTGGATAACAGGATCAAGTGTAGCCTGATGAAGTTTGCAGATGACACCAAATTGAGTGGGGAAGTAGACACTCCAGAAGGGAGAGCTGCTCTGCAGGGAGATCTGGATAGACTGGAAGAGTGGGCCGGCAAGAACCTTACGAAGTTCAACAAGGACAAGTGTAAGATCATGCACCTGGGAAAACATAATCCAGGAGTGGAGCACAGACTGGGATCCACCTGGCTGGAGAGCAGCTCTGTGGAAAGGGACCTGGGGGTCCTGGTGGACAGAAAGCTCAACATGAGCGAACAGTGTGCTGCTGCAGCCAAGAAGGCCAACAGGATGCTGGGTTGCATCAAAAAGGGCATCACCAGCAGAGACAAAGAAGTCATCATCCCTCTCTACTCAGCACTTGTCAGGCCACACCTGGAGTCCTGTGTACAGTTCTGGTCCCTGCTATACAAAAAGGATGTGGCGAGGCTGGAAGGGGTCCAGAGAAGGGCCACCAAGATGATCAAAGAACTGGGAAGCTGCCATATGAGGATAGGCTGGGAGAACTGGGTTTGTTCAGCCTTGAGAAAAGGAGGCTCAGAGGGGATCTCATCACCGTGTACCAGTACTTAAGGGGCAGCTACAAAGAAGATGGAGACTGCCTTTTTACACAGAGTCACATGGAGAGGACAAGGGGGAACGGACACAAGTTGCTCTTGGGGAGATTCCGACTGGACACCAGAGGAAAATTTTTCACAGTGAGGACAGTCAACCATTGGAATAACCTCCCCAGGGAAGTGGTTGACTTGGCCACGTTGGACACCTTTAAGAGTTGTCTGGACAGGGTGGTGGGCCATCTTGTCTAGACTGTGCTCTTCCTAGAAAGGTTGGACTAGATGATCCCTGAGGTCCCTTCCAACCTGGGATTCTGTGATTCTGTGATTTATTTGGTTGTATTTTTGGCATATGTAATAAGCCTTAAGAGTTTTCTTGCTATTGCTTTTGTCTGAGAGCTTATATATCTTATTTCTTCATTTAGCCTCTTCAAACTCAAAACAGACCTTTTAAAATATAATTTTTCTGTAATATGTTCATCCTCTGAAGAAAAATTTAGCACTGAGAGTTCTGCATCAAAAGATTTTCATGTTTAGGATATGTTGACACAGACCAGCAGTGCTAATTATCCTAATTTCTGCAAGGTCTCAATTTCAGCTCTTGCTCTGCCAGTCTCATTCTAGATATTATCTGAAGCAGAACAGCTTCTGTCTGACTGATGTGTACAAAAACTGACTGCAGACAGAGGGAAAGTAGGTAAAACAGTCATAATAAATCTATTTAGCACAATTCTACTTTTCAGTAAATGATTCTGTGAAAAACTATTTGTATCTGTATATAACTGATCCAATAATAAGCTTCTCCTCCTTTTCCATTTCGCATCTTTCTCCAGATGATCTCAGACTTGCAAATTTGTAAAATACAAAGACTTAAACTTTCTTAAACTTTCTTATTATTTGCCATTTGGAATTCAATTCCAGTTCATAGGTACATAGGAAGGTACCGGCAAGTCACACTGCAGAGTCATTAATTGCATTTGTGCTGCAGTATTTTGTAGTTGATATGTTAGTCTCACAGAATGGGCATGTGTAACTCTCACTAATGTTAATGATGTTAATTTACACATGGGAAGCTCAGCCTCTCTAACAAGGGAATATACCACCCTTGGGTTTCCTTCAACTTTCCTCTGTCATCACAATTTCACATTAGGCACTTTCTAAATTCACACTTACAAACCAGTCTAAAAAGAACAACTTATTTTTCCTTCTTTGCAACTACTGCAATTATAGGATGTCAAACAGTAACACAGAGCAATTAGTTTTTTAGGAGGTGAAAAGAAAGCATTTTCTGTCCAGCAGTACAGCACTCCACAGGACCCAATGTTATTTCCCACTGATCTCCCATTACTTTTGATTAGAGCCCTTACACTGAACACTCCCCGCAAGCCAACCTAGCTTGTAATAACAGTAATTAATCAACATTTAGCACTTATACAGCACTTCTCACCCATACATCTAAAATTATTATTAAAAAGATGCAGGAGCAAGCTTGTAGAGTGGGTCTAACACCAAAGGTAGGTGAAAATCAAGTTGACTGACTGCTTACCCTCCTTTGGGCAACTGCGTGTCTCTTATTATGCCTATACCACTAAGTAAAAATGGAACAAGCACTGATCAGTGGTGCTAAAGCCAAGTGGCAAAGTGGTGCTAAAGCTAAAGTGCTAAAGTATTGACACTGCTTTAGCACTTGCCACCCCTGAAAGAGATTTATCTTTAAGTACTCCATTTGAGAATTTCAAAACAGAGCCAGGGAGTGAACAAACAATGAAATTTTGTGGATAATCACAGCACCCAGCGCTGTAACATATCCCCTGGATCTCTTAGTTAGCCATGTTGATGCATCCTTCTCTTCTGATATCTTTCACTTGACATAGCTGTCCCTACTGATAATCTCCATACTCCTAACAATAGGCTATGCAATGATAAAAGAAAAGTTTTTCTCACTTCTTAAATGTCTTCCTAATCTCTGGGATTCCTTAATAATATTATTCCCTGGAGTCAAGTCAGTTTTGTCTGAGAAAAACTCATCTCTACTGCTAGGTGGAAGAAAGCAACCAAATCATGAAAAAGCCTGGTCAAAAATTTCCCAAGGGAAAAAAAAATCAAAGTATTCCAGACTGTTAAAGAACATTCAGCATTTTAATGAAATCTCATTCTGCACAGTAACAAAATGCAGAGAATTCTGAGGTGCTCATACTAAATCATGGGCTAAGAAGTTATGGTAACTTCATCATGTCAATTATTTAGAAAAAACAGCATTGTTTAATTTCACGATCTCCTTCCAAATATTTCATGAGCAACACATCAGATATAATTAGATGAAGGTATTGCTCATTATGGTTTGTTTCACTGTCTTAGTAAAGCAATTAACTCTACCTTTAAACTCAATAACAGCAAAGAAATTATTTACTGACTTTGTTCTCTGTTATACCAGGTTATTTACGATGTTTCTTTCTGCTTCCTAGAAAATGGTAATGCTGCAGTTTTTTATATTAACCTTCATTTTTCTTGCTGAGTTGACAGAAAAAATTAAACTATCAATAATAATTTCTTCTGTTCTGATAAATTTAGATGACATTTTGCTGCCTTTTAGCTTAGCTTTCATAGCAAGAAGTCTTTCTTAGTGAGACTTTTAAGTTTGGCAATCAGATTCGTTCATGTAGCAAAACTAAAGGGAACTCCAAAGGAGCATTGTAATCATTATGTGGTCACTATGAAACAGGTTAAATCTTCACGTACAGCAACAAAGGTATTAGTATCACACCTTGTCTTTGTAAACACTGCCTGGCATTAGATTAAGTCTACTCATAGAACACTTCAAAGGCATTTCAGAAGCAACAGCTGACAGCTCCCTTTCATAACAGGACAGATTCTGAAGCCTGGCTCAGCCGGTCTTCATTTGGGATATAAGCTATTTTCACCATCTTCCTGGAGTCAGACGGATACCACTTTTTTTCTCTCAGTTACTCAGGGTGTGATCTAATGGGGGACCTGGCTGACAAGTAGTTGAAGGTGTTCCAGAAATTTACCAAGCCTGATACTTCTACACTGCACAGCATGGCGGCCAGAGTTCTTTAAAACTGACTTAAATTTACTCAGTACCTTTAGCACCCCACCTTCCTTTCAACACAGAGTAGTGTAGAGGAAAACAATAAGAAAAAAGAGGAAAAAAAAAAAATCACTAGTGGTGTTCCCCAGGAGTCCATGCTGGGTCCAGTCCTGTTCAACATATTCATCAATGACCTGGATGATAGGATAGAGTGTAACCTCAGCAAGCTCGCTGACGATACCAAGCTGGGAGGAGTGGCTGATACACCAGAAGGCTGTGCTGCCATCCAACGAGACCTGGACAGGCTGGAGAGCTGGGCCCAGGGGAACCTGATGAAATTCAACATGAACAAGTACAAGGTCCTGCACCTGGGGAGGAACAACCCCATGCACCAGTACAGGCTGGGGGCTGACCTGCTGCAAAGCAGCTCTGTTGAGAAGGACCTGGGAGTGCTGGTGGACAACAAGGTGACCATGAGCCAGCAATGTGCCCTGGCGGCCAAGAAGGTCAACGGTATCCTGGGGTGCATTAAAAGGAGTGTGGACAACAGGTCGAGAGAGGCTATCCTCCCCCTCTACTCTGCCCTGTGAGACTGCATTTGGAGTACACTGTCCAGTTTTGGGTCCCCCAGTTTAAGAAGGATGTAGAGCTCCTTGAGCAAGTCCAATGGAGAGCTACAAAGATGGTCAGGGGACTGGAGCATCTCCCTTATGAGGAAAGGCTGAGAGACCTGGGTTTGTTCAGCCTGGAGAAGAGTAGACTGAGGGAGGATTTCATCAATACCTATAAATACCTAAAGGGTGGGTGTCCGGACGATGGGACTAGGCTCTTTTCAGTAGTGCCCAACAACAGGATGTTCCACCTAAACATGAGAAAAAACTTCTTTCCTGTGAGGGTGACAGAGCAGTGGCACAGGCTGCCCAGGGAGGGTGTGGAGTCTCCTTCCCTGGAGACATTCGAAACCCACCTGGACGCATTCCTGTGCCCCCTGCTCTGGGTGTGCCTGCTCAAGCAGGGGTGTTGGACAAGATGATCTCCAGAGGTCCCTTCCAACCCCTACCATTCTGTGATTCTGTGATTCTGTAATATGTTGTCTTTATGCCAGTTTATGTCCAGAGAGTGGCGAAGACTTGCTTTCTTAGAACAACCTAGAAAATGCCAGGTCACAAAAGTCAACACATTTCCCTGCCCTGCCACTGACTCCTCTGTAGGAGCACGGACACCAGCACTGCATGGTGGTTCCCTGCAGTGGCTGGAGTACAATCATGGAAAAATGCAGTTCATGTATGAGGTTGGGTAACTTAGGGTTTGCTTTTTGTGTTCCCTAGCTTGAGGTTTTGTAAAAGATTTTTTGTTCTTTTCTTAATTAAGAGAAAAATAAATCACCATTTATAACTGCAAGTTCATTTTGACACCTCTGCATATGCTTACAGTTTCAGATATTGTGTATGGGAGACAGCCAATGACAGGTACAGTAGTGCCAGCTTTGTGGACTGAAGAAAGAAATTCATAAACTGCATAGAGATACCATTGTCTAATATTGTGCTCCAATGCTTAGACTGCTGTTAGCTACAGGGAATCGCTATTAACCATTGTCACACATGGAAGAAAGTGCTTTAGATTATAAAGATTTTCGGCATTGCTACAGTGGTACAAAATAATTGTAGCGTTTCTTTATTTCCCCATTACATTAGTCAAAAAGAAAGAAAAAAAGAATATTTATGAAAATGCATGATCCTGCTGAGCTGCTCCTGAGAGCAATGGGAGGAAGAGGGCAAAGTTTAGTGGTTATTGGCATGGGTTGCTATTCCTAAATAGATAAAGGAAAGAGAAAAGTTGTTCCACAATTTTCAAAACACTTTGCATAAAGATGAGTACTTCTGTAGTTACTGAAAATATGCAATATGTAAATTTTTGAAGATTTGCTCATTAATAAACCCACTCAAATTTAAACTCCTTACTCTTAAGAATGAAATCTGTAACTTTGCATTCAGCTTTTTAATGCTTCACTGCATAGTTCAGTTAGTCTATTTGTTCTGTTGACACTCAGGCTATTAAATACAGCTTGGTTTTTCTTTTTCCTTTTCTTTTTGCAGGTAGAGGCCTTTAAAATGTATGTTGTAAGTGGTCTGAGTTTGAAGGTGGTCTCAGGCTGGAAAAGTTTTTTGTTAGTTTTGGGGTTGGTTTTTTTACATCCCTTCATTTTCAAGCAGTAGCATTAATTTTGATTTTTCTGACTGATCTTATTGGCCTAGGCACACTTATCTGCTTTCTGTAGAATTATGTAGTGAAACAAACAGCTGCATTTTAGGGATCAATGAAAGGGAAAACTCAAAAGTTGGGGCACACAAAATAATTAAATTTTCATATCTCATGAGTCTGCAAAACAATGTGAGAAATGTTTTTTGAGGCCTTTGGCATTTCAATTATACTTAGATGGTTTGTGTTTCAGCTGAACCCTGAGAGCAAATTAAACTTTGGTCTTTTTTATTTTACACTAAATATTTCATATCTTGGTCACAAAGTTCTTCTTGGCATTTGATAATTTAATAGCACCTGCTTTGGTGGAACAGTGTCGAACCAGTTCTTGGAACTACACACAGTAGTAACAGAGTACAGTTATTATGGATTTTTTAAAAATCAGGATGAAATAAAGATAAAAATCTTCTTTCAGTTGTCAGTCAAGTACATATCAACAACTAATTCTTCCATGTGATGGAAACTGATATACCTCAAACTAAAGCAAAGGAGTTTATACCAGTTCAGGATTTAGGGTCCATGATCTAAAATACCATATTCTATCAAATATTTTCAAAACATGAGAATAAATGTGCTTAAGCAACTGGCTTTTCAAATAATCCTTCAGGTTTATTTATAACAAAATCTTCCTTAATTCTTACTTATCTCTATTACCTACCAATATCTCTATTACCTACCAATATCTCTATTACCTATGTAGATCTGAGAAAGATCCACTTGCCAAACCATTACGGTATGTTATGCCCACACAGATAATATCTAATTAAAGGGATGCCTTGTTGAGCCATGGCCCTGGGCTTGTTTCACAAGCAAAAGCATATTCAAAACCTCTAACTAAAGATGAAATATGATAAAACTGTCAGAGAGAGTTGTGTCAACTTTTCTTTTATTTCTGTGTTTTACTGCACTTTTTAAATGATTTAGTCTTCAGGTCTAACCCTCTCCTGTTACTTGTTTTTTCAGAGAGAAAGCTTTACAGGACTCTGCATTTCTTTTTCGTGCTGGTATTCCATTTCCACAACCCTAAGTTGACATTCCCAAAATGCTCCAGTTCATTTGGCATCAATTTTCTAATTGAAAACCCTGATCTGAAGGCTTGCTAGAACACAAAAAAGACTTTAAATAATCCTAAAATACACCCCATGAAAATTCTTCTTACTAAATATAGTTGATGTGCATGACCACATCATGTAAAGTAAAAGCAACAATTCTTATATGTGTAAAGTATATTAGAGATCTGTATTAGAAAACAAATGGGAAAAACAATCAAGCAAGACTGTTACAAATAAATGTGGCATTTAGGATCTCTGCGTTTAGAGTCAGGCTAGGGTTCCTATTTAACTGGGTCTGTGAGACCAGGCACTCTGAAGGGAGTTGCCAACCTTGTGGATAACCTGAATGAATAACCTCCCTCTGAGGACATCTAGCCTGACCTGGAATGGGGCAACTACAACCTCTCTGGGCAACCCATTCCAGTGTTTCACCATCCTCATTATAAAAAATTTATTCCTTTTATCTAGTCTAAATCTACACTCTTTCAGTTTAAGACCATTACCCCTTGTCCTGTCACAACAGCCCCTATTAAAATATCTGTCCCCATCTTTATAAGCTCCCTTTAAGTATTGAAAGGCAACAATAAGGTCTCCCTGGGGATTTCTTTTCTCCAGGCTACACAACCCCAACTCTCCCAGCCTTTCCTCATAGTGGAGGTGTTCTTGCCTTCCCAGAATTTTTGTGGCCCCCCTCTGGACACACTTCAACAGGTCCTCTTCTTTCTTGTACTGGGTACTCCAGAGCTGGACACAGTACTAGAGGCGGGGTCCCACTAGAGCAGAGCAGAGGGGCAGAAATACCTCCCTCAACTTGCTGGCCATGCTTCTTTTATTGCAGCCCAGGATATGGTTGGCTTTCTGGGATGCAGGTGCACATTGTTGGCCCATGTCCAGGAAATAGGACCATCCCTCACTAATCATGTTGTGAGCTGCTCCTCTGGGAGCTCCAGAATTTGGACCAGACTGCTGTTAGAAGTGTGGGCAATACGAGGATGCCACCGATGTAGCCATACAACTGAGAGGTGGCAATGGCTGCCCTTACTGTCTTGCAATGACGGGATCTGTTCCCACTACTGGGACCAGGCAGTACTGAATGATCAGATGGGGAGAGAGAACTTTATAAACTGCAGGGAAGTCTTCAGAACTCTTCCTAAAGAGCTGGCCTTTGACAGTTTCCTGTATCCTTTACCAGAGGAGGAGGCATTGTTTGTGCTGCTGTGCAATGGAGCCTTATCCCCAGATCTCACCAGGCAATCAGTAGGACCTGGGTAAGTCCAGAAAGAGCCTGACCCTACAGCAGGACCTCCCCTACTGCACAGGAATAGCTGCTGGCATTCTCATCCCATGGTGTGGCTCCTATCTGCATACCAGTGGCAAGTACTACCATTCTGCAGGCCTCCAAGCTCTGTGTGGCCACAGGACATCACTCACAGACATAATTATTAATGACAGTAGCTTCACAGGGGTCTTTTCAACTCCACTCTCTGCCATTAAAGTCAATCTGGGACCGTTCTGCCTGTGGTCCTCAGCACAAGAGGGATCTGAATGGCACATACCACTCACTACCTCCTGCCTTGAGTCACCTGCCCATGGGCTAAAACCACACTGCTGTTCATTGTTGTGGCCCCTAACACTCACTGTGGCAGTGAGTCAGCCTCGGTACTGCCACCCCATGCTATTTTCTTCCTAGTCTAGGGTCCCCCAGCCAGCCTGCTTTTCCTAAAGAGAGTTTGTTTATCCATTAATTAGCAGAAATTGGGAAAAGGGGCTGGTAGGAGTTTAGATGTAATAAAGACCTGAAAATCACCATTCGATTCCTGTTACTTCAGCCCCCATTTTAGTACAGAAATTTATTTTTTAAGTAACAGCAACATATAGCCTGTGATGTCAGTGCATCTCCATGAAAAAGCTTATCTTGTTTAGCTGCAACCCTAACTTTAGTGTAAGTGTCACAGTCTCAGGGAAGTTAGCTCTAGCCCAGCTACTTTGAGCCTTAGGTCAGTTTGTCAAGCACCAAAGGGAATGATTTGCTGGTGGGGCTCTGACTACTAGGATCTGGGTACAAGAGCACTGGAAATAGAATGTGTCTGAGGAACCGAAAGTAACTGCTGCTGCCCCTACTGGTCCTGGAACAAGATGTTTGCCTGTCCCTGAAATCTGCAGTCTCTTGCCAGCAGTTCAAGGCCTCCATAGAGTCCATGTATCTCCTGATGACCCCAGTATTGTGTCCAACATCTTCTCTTTGTCTGACCCTAAATAGTGTAAGAAGAAAAGAAATTGTGAAGCCATCACTAATCAGAGGTTCCCTTGGCTTGTTCTTCTTCCCCTGATTGCCTCAACCCAACTACTAGCTGGATGAGGCAAAAGTACTCAGACCAGAGCTGACTCTTAAGGAAAGGCCTAATACAACATAATTCAACAAATGTACCAGATGATATGCAGTCATTAGAGACAAAAGCTTACAAGAAAGATCGCAAAACTGCTCAATCCTATTTGAGGTATTCCATGGTAGCTTTTCAAACTGTGGCAAATATAGAATAAGCCCACTGAGTCCTAGAGGGAACTGTAAATTGATGGAGAAGGAAAATTTGGAGTACGTGTTGATATATGGGTCATTATGCTTATTGGAGAACAGTAAGCAGAACAAAGAGGAGAAAAAATTCTGTAGATGGTTTTCTGGCAGTTTGGGAATGAGCAAGGATGGACGTAAAGGAAAGGAAGTTCTTTGTCATGAGATGATGTAAATTTGAGACATTCATAATAGAGATAAGAAACGACTAAGGTTTGGGCACTTTTTCATTCTTATGAGCTACTTAATCTCTTTTTTAACATCCTTGTTTGTTTTATATCTTGTTGAAGTCTCATTTCCTCTTTTGTATTCAACAGTAGTCTACCGAATACAAATTAAACAGGAAATTACAAAAGGAGAATTAATATCCATACTCAGATTCTATTAGTTCTACTCTCCCTGCTTCTGTAACATCAAGATGGGCAAAGAATTAGAGAGGTTTAATGATTCTTGCAGCTGCATCCCATTCAGTAAGGAACTGCTAACTATGCAATACTGCAGTATTACATTTATTTCTTTCTTAGAATGTTCCTTTAATCTTTTCCATGTTTTCCCTCTTTCTATCCTAAGAACCATGTTCAAATTAAACATATGAGTCAACTGGTGAGGCAAGTCACTCTGGTAGCAGATACTGTTCTCCTCGCTACTGCAAATACTGTAAAACTGTTTGTGGGGTAAGACCTGGTTTCATATGACTGTCATTAGGTGGTGAGATAGTAATATGTAGGGTATCAGACTGGACAGGGTGGATTTTTGCCTTTTTTGGTGGAATTCATTAAGTAAAATTCCTTAACAATTTTTGTTTTCTGAGAAAATTAAAAAGCATGTCTCCATTTTAGGAAACTTCCAGCCTCGCCCATATATATTGGGCTAAAATGAAAATTATCCAAAGTTTGGAACTTGTCATGCTTAGTCCTTACAGTGGATCATAGCTGAGACCCACAAATGAGCTTTGTTTCTGTGTTGCTCAGTAGTTCAGTGCTGAGGAATTAGGCAGCTGCCTTAAAGAACCTGACTTGAAATCCCCACACATCTCTGATGAGCATACGAAGGACACTTAAATGCACTCAGCAATCACTGCAGATTTTTAAAGATTAAATGTAGCATGATGGGAGAATTTAAAATTTCAAAAACTGGTATAGTTATTGAAAAATATGATCAGAAATTATTTTCAATGTTTTATACAAACTTAATGGACAGTCTCCATGCTCTTCCTTCTTATGTTAAGGACAGAATGCTCAGGAAATAATGGCAATCAAGAGGGAATATAGAATATAAAATTTCTGATTATTTTGATAAGCTTTTAAAAGGTATACAAGTTTCTGGTGACCTTATACATAGGGAATAAAAATCCTCAGTTTTCTGAACCAGTGTGTGTAGGAAAGTGTACATAGAGAACTTGAGCTGTTCAACTGAAATGCATATACTGTGGCCAGTATATGTCCACAGGTCTTGCACTGCTGCCAGACAGAAACTCAGGCCCTTCCACATATAATACCTGCAATGTACTAGAAGAATAATATTTAGTGATTAGACCTCTAGCTGTGTCATTCACAGTAATGTGAATCTGGAAATGAGCACACTGTGCTAAATCGAAAAACCAGGTAGCTGTGTCGCCTGTCTCCACTGGGGCCATAGGCAATTGAAACGAATAGAAAACACTGAAGTTTGATATTTTGTTACAAATTTTTGCGTTTAAAATTCATTGCAGGCAAACACTTAGAGGTATAGTTTTGCAATATTGTCAATCCATTCCTATTGGAATACTTGACTCAAAAAATAGTATGTCAGGCTGCCTTCTATGAGGAAGTAAGTCTTGCCATTCTTACACCTGAAAGTCTAAGTTTTTAAAAGCATTAAAAACATTACCTGCCACTTTGTAAATTTTTTCCAGTATCCTAGTGTACACAACATTTAGGGAATATAAAAAACTTTTATCAGTCAGATTCCTCAGCAACCTATGCTGAGCATCCAAAACCTCCAATATTCAAAATTTCCCTAATATTTTCACAAAACCTAATTAATGAAGGTTTAGTTTAAAAAGTATTTCAAAAACAATTTTAAAGTTAATTCCCTTCAGCAGAGTTTAAGACAGCTTATTTCCAGTGTTGGGTGCTTTATAATATGTATTTAAAGAAATATTGGAAAAATAAGTTTTAGCTAAAATTACTTTTGATTATCCTAAAATACATAGTAACTTAAGAGTAAAAAATCTTATGATATCTCAAATGGAAAATATTTCAGATATTGATAATTTGTGCTAAAGAAAATCTTTTCACAGGAATATTTATCCATTCTACTTGTTATTTTGAAAAATAAAACAAAGAGTAATAAAGTAAATTGTTAGTGATATAATACTTTTGATGCATAACACATGCAACTGAGACCTAGAAGCCGTAACAGTTACAGCTCATCAAAATCTAGTGCTCATTTTTTGCTAAAGTGATACTGGGACTTCGTGGGTAAATGTTGAAGGAATAGGCTTAAAACTTGGTTTGGAATTTCATTATGGTTAGGGTTAAAAATGGGAAAAGAAAATGAGCTTCAGTTACCTAAAAAGGTTAAAGAAATCTAGACTAAACCAAAGCTCAATGTCAGAATTCATGCCCTTCTTTGTTTTTTATATTTAGGGATTACTGAACTAGACCTCAAAGTACGACTGAGTTTAGGATCTTGGGTATGTAAGGAAACTACAAGTACCAGTAAAAGAAGCATTCATAGGCAGCTGGTGGGGTGCAGAGTTCATTCTAAGTTTAGGCTTATTCTGTTATTTAGGAGAAACTGAGTGAGTTTAATGTAATAATGTAAATGAGTCACAAAGCAGTTCCACAGTATTGGGATCCATTAGCTCCTTTCGTCACCAGCACAACTGTAATCTGATGAAAAACCTTGGCTGCAGCTCTGTACCTTCCTTTACTTCCTTTACTTCCTGTACCTTCCTTTACTGTTGTCTAGCAATATCTCTCAGCACAAGATGAAACCAAACCTGCAAGCCTAAGATTCATTAAAGCTCTGTCCTAGCTATTTCTCAAATAATGTTTGTGCAATAGTGTGTAGTAAGTGTAAAAATAATAATTGTGTGTAATGTGGTGTTATGTGGTGCCCATCGCCTTAGGTCCCTCTAAGACTTTTTTTAAACTTAAGTCATTGCTGCAGTCAGTGACGAACCAGAATTCTCATCTTGCCTAGAAATACCAAAAACTACAAAATATCAAAATGTATGTTAAAAACCCATACCGGCTTTTTCATGTTACCTGATCTAATCAGTAACCTCATGCAAAGTTATAAATTTAACTAATGTAACTTCAGAGGACTATGGCAGCATGCACAGTGTGTCTTAGTAAACTACCACTTTTGGATGGAATAGGAGTGTTTGGCACAGTTCCCGACAGAAATCAGGACTGTCATCAGTGTTTCATTTCTAGTCAACAAAGGTGGGGGGGAGGTGTAGTGCCTAGCTTCAGAGTGTGGCACCAAGTGAAGTTTTGGGGTTCATAGAAACAAAGACCACATGTTTACATTTAAACTGGTGGGGGCTAGAGTACACAAGTAAGAGGTTCAGATTTGTGTAAAATTGAGGTTGGTGTTCAGGTTACAAAAAAAAAAGAAAAAATATGTAAAAGTTACAAAGGCACCTGACATAAAGGATTAAAGTGTGCAGCAAGATACAGACTGGGCAGAGACCAACTTGGTGCCTAAGCACCACCTTGTGTTAGGCCAAGAGGGATCACAATGTGGGCATCAGAGTACAGACATGGCTGCACATATGCAGACAACACAGAGTAACTATGTAGAGTAACAAGCAGTTCATTGAAGGGCTGCCAGGAAAACTTAATGGCTTGTGCCGTAAAGAATTCCTGACAACACATGGAAAAAGGAGTTAAGCTTTTAAAATGCTAAAGTTGTAACATTTTTCCTTGGTTTACTATCACAAAATGACGTTAAGGCCTTCTCAAGCTGCTTGGAAGTTTTGCTTATAATAGTAATGAATTCTCTTCCTATTAGAAGTTTTAACTTGTCCTTTCCCACACATGGTACCTCAACTGATCTTCACAAAAATACACCAACACTGCACCTTTATAGCAGTTTCCATGCTGCCAGAACCTTTTATGTTTCCTATACGGGTTGTATTTCTTATACTCTTCACTGTGCGAAGAGTAATTAGTCTCAAATGAAAATAGCGTGGAATTGAACAAGAACTGGGCATTCCAAATGGGAAAAGTAGCCAAGTAATCAATTTAACAGTAAAAAACTGCCTTTAAAAACAAAATATGCATGATTATACAGAAGTCAAAACAGGCTGACAGATGCACAATGCTACTCTAATATTTTTATTATTTGGCAGCTGTGTTGAGTTCATTAACAGGCATTTTAATTTTATGAATGTAACTGGTACCAGAGAGATAGGCCTGTGATGGAAACAATGAGTCATTTTCTCACAGGAATCAGGAGATTATATGCAGTCCAATTTGGTCACTAAATTTCTGAAATCTAAGCAAAACTAGGCAAAAGCTTGGCTTTATTAAAAGAGAGGCAGAATATAAAATAAGTAACATAAAAGAAAATAAAACACTTCTGAAATGCAGTACTAGTACTGTATGCTAGAATGCTAATTATCATAAAAGTCGACTAGTAATATTTATTTGCAACAGAGATAATGATAAGTAAGAAGAGCTTTTAACATATTACATGTCATTAAGAAGCCACAGTAAGATATGAGCATCATTGCTTGTAGCACTGCCCAAACTATGAGAAACACTTTCAGTCTCACATAGTTGGTATTTTATAGTGTATTATAAGCAAAGATAAAGTAATTTGGTTTTTAGTTTGAGTTACTCTAAATATTTTAATGTAAAAAGTAATTAGTACTCTTGACAGTCTCCATTTCACACAGCTGAGCATAGAAACAACTCTGAAGCCTTGCCATACAGGATTCTAATTAATTAAAAAACGCATTCAATTCACAACCAGAAATAAAGAAGATTATGTCAATAATTTTGTCTTGCCTTAGTTCTGAAATGTTTAATTAAAATGATTTAAAGAAAAAGGCTGACTAAAAAGTCATTGTATAGTGCTTTCTGGAGTAATAATTACATAGGAATAGACTTCTTTCCTTTTCAGCTCTGTAGAAAAGTCATCTTCAGTGAATTCATCTTTACAAACAAGTTGCAACTGTATTCACGTAATTGTTCAGAGAGGGAAGCCCAAATCCAAGGCATGAGAGCCAAAGTATGGGGACTATAAACCTAAGTCCTATGTCAGTCTATGAGGAATCTCATCAAAACCAGACATCTACACAAGAGCTTGCCAGTAATTAAGCATTTGGGTGCTTCAATTTTCTTGATCGAGTCTGAAGGGATCCGAACCTACGAAGTATGCTGAGCTTCTGCCTTCTGGACTCAGATCCTTTTGACATGTCTTAAACTAGATCTTCCTGCAACAGTTTTAAAAAGTCTTAATTATAAAAGATTTCAGTTGTGCTAGACCTAGCTATAACACATATTTTAATATTCCATATAATCATTAGTAGGGCAAAAAGTGCTTCTTCCTCTATGTGTTGCTTCTGGCTGTCTCTCTGATGTGCAGTCTCCCTCTGTGAGCAACTACATGCACCCTGTATTCCCCAGCTAAACTTCATTTTTGGGACAATGTTCAGTCAATGGTTTAGAAAGCTCTGTTAGAAGCATCTCTGGGCTATGTCACTCTCACATTTGTCTCTCAGCACAAATGTCTTCTGAGTTTGCTGTTTTCTTTCATTATATTTTGTAATACTCCCTTTGACTGGAAATTTCATTCATTTCTTTTTATGCTGTTGGCAATTTTGCTTTGTTTCTTGATACAGCTCAATCAGAATTTTCCTACCTTTAGCAGGCTTGTTAAAAAAATCATATTATATATGCTATCTGTCACTTCATTTAACATGAATCTTACTTGGTGTACATTCAGGATATATAAAGAGCAAGTCTGCAATGCACAAAACAAAAGGAAGAACAATCACATTCCTGAAGCAGTTAGCACCATTACTTGACAGCTGAAAACCAGAACTCAGGGAGAGCAGATAAAATTCAAGCCTGAAAATTTTTCTAAGTTACAACAATCAGTCTGAATCTACAGCATCCTTTGATTTAATAACTTTATTCTGCAGTCTGTTTCCTAATACTGTGTGCCAGAGACTCAAACCAGTCCAGTGGTCTGTTTTTTGGAAGTTAAAACTACCATATTTCCACTACATGGCAGAATATATCATTTCTCATTGCCATTAAATCCAGTTGGTTTTACACTCCATAACATAGGAAGAAATGGAGCATAGTACAATATGCCCCACATCAATAATTTTGTGCACTTTCTTAACAGAATAGCAACTAACAGCTATAGATCTGAGGAGTCATTAGTGAGCCATTGTGCAGTCTGTGTAAGTATCATTTTGTATAGATTAAATTGTCTCTGTGAGCCAGCACGTGGGCTTATTTAATATGCACAATAAATTCTTACACAATACATAGACAGGTGCTTCCTCTCTGCCCAGAGGTGAATTTCATTTGCATAACTCTCCTGGAATACAAAAGCTTACTTTCTTGAGCTCATGTCCTAGTCACACAAACAAAAAGCATTTCAAACCATATGCATGTAATACAGAGGTCATAAAACTGTATATTTGTGTTTGCTCTGTGCTTTGTATTAAAATGTCACTTAAGTAATTGCATAAGTAAGGTAATAATATTACTGAAGTAATTATGTAAGTAATGTATAAGTGCGTAACAACAGTATGAGTATTAAGTCCCTTAATCACTGATATTTAGAAAATTAACTAGAATTCCCTGCAAGAGTGTGTCAACCTAAATCAAAACGGGACTGTAAAAAGAACAAACTGGAAAAATCACTCAAGAGCTCGATATAAGTACTACTTAAAAAAACTCTCGGAAGATATCTTCCCCAAGATACTTATCTCCTATGCATTGAACATCTCATTTCACAAATTAGGAAGTGCAGAGGTCAAAAAGAAACTAAACATGCACTGTTTCTGAACCCAAAGTAGGGCTGAAACCTAAAAGCTTGCCCTCTTATAACTATAATGTTTGACCTAAAACAAGATATTACCTCTTCCTGCAAACCGTGAGTCACCAGAAGACAAAATATTTCTGAGCTGGGAGAGTTTCATATGTTAACAGCTAACACTGGACAAGTCAGCAGAGAATTTTTTCCAGGCAGCAACATAGATTAATTATATTGTGTCAGGTTAGGATAATGTTAAATTTCAATGAAAAACTAGATATGCTTATGGTTTGGTTTAAGTTACATTTTTCCTTTAGAATGCTTTTGTTAGGAGACATGTGTTGTTCCAAGGAGATTACTAGTGGGTGATCAAGTGACTTTATTAGTCCGAAGTTACCAGGAATGTTTTTTTGGACCAGAATATTCTGAGGTAGGACAGAAATGACTGACTGCCCTGTACTGAGGGCTGTTGTATGTTGTAGTTCCTTCCTTTTTTCTCTGAACAGATGCAAAGTTATATAAGAAGTGGAAAACTATACAGGCTTTTTAAAAAATTTGCAGGAACTTTTCATAATAACATGTTGTTCAAGTAAGATTTGTTGCTACACCCTAACTGCCTTATTGTCTGATCAACCGGCTAGGAGTTGCAAGTGTACAGACTGCTTTCCATGTCTGCATGTTAGCAAGGGGGAAGAGGGGCTGGGCACTGCTGCGTAGGTGTTACACTCTAACCTTAACAGGGCTACAAATCAGCTGCCAAAGGGAAAAATGCCAGCTCTTGATGGTCAAATGTAGAGCTTTAAATGAAAAGCTAGCCAGTGGTTTGTTGTGGCTCCATGCACAAGAAGCTGAGCAGGATGTCTGTTTCAATGGAGTCAGTTTGTCAGGCTAGCAACAACCTTGGCCCTTCCATCACCCAATTATGCAGCCAGGAACAAAAGGAAGTAACAAATGTTTTATCTGTTGGCAGGAGACAGAACTTGTAAAGACAATGTAACTCCATCTGCACCCAATATAAATCACTGCTGGTAAGAAAACAAAGATCACTCTCCCAGTTTGGATATATAATATCTGAAAACTTCTCAAGATGAAGAGTGATATATTATTGCAAAACAATACAATGTTATGCTGGATGCAGATTAAGATAGCATCACCTAGTAGAATCCAAGGATGACATTCTAATTTGAATAAAGGTTTCAAAAACCCAGTGTAATTTCCCTAAAAATCTGCCTAGATCTTGAAGCAGGGAAGGTTGGTGTCAGTTAGCATGTCTTACTACCAGCTTTCCATTTATACTGTGATGCAGCTGTATTGAGAGACTGCCAGTGCTTATCTACTCGTTTGTGAGCTGTTTTCCAGTTGCTGAAATAATTTCTTACAAATGACTGGCAAATACTGGGGTTTTTTTTCAGCAGCTACCTTATCCAGTAAAGTCTTTTACCCTTCTTCTCCTCTAACTGCATGAATTTGTCTCCAAGTCTCCTTTTTCTGAAACTAATGTTAGCCCTTGCTCTCTAACTCTTGCTCTTTTTTTTTAATAATTAATTTCATTTGATATTTCACTTCATCTTTTTGTCACTATTAACATAATTTCCTTTATCTAACACATGCTCCACCTTCTTCAAAATCCCAACTTCTTCAAAATGAGAGATGAGTTCCCTGCTACAGAATGTTGTGCATTGTCAGGTAAACTCCATGCAAGTAAATAAAACCTGTTTTAACACCCTTAAATGTAAAGGCATGTACATAATAATAAAGTATATAAGGCATACAATAAAAAGGAACTCTACCTTAGGAAGAATTGACTTAAAATCACACTGGCATTGTCCTAATCTAACATTACAGTTAAAGGGGTAATATCAAACAAAAGTTATACTGTTATATGACCTATATGACCAGGACTAAGTCCTTGAGAAGGGTCTGAAAAACAAATAATGAGATGAAATTTCCCTGGAAGATTCCAGTGTAGGAGGGGAAAGGGGAATATGCTATGACGTAAAATTTGATGGAAAACCAAGAGGCACTGCCAAATATGTCTTTAATTGAAATAGTATCTGTGGATCAAAGAAAGATTCAGGCACTTCCAGTGTCCTCAAGCTTTGATCCAGCACTGTAATAAATACCCATCAAGATACATGCACTCCTTGCCAAATGAGTGCCAAAGAAGGAAAGTGAAGACAGCAAGCAGACACTTCAGGATTTCAGAGTTAGATGAGGAAAGGGGAAAAGGTGGAGAGGAAGAAAGTAAAAAAGAAAATACATGAGCGGCAGAATAATCTTTTGCACTAAGGCATGTAGGGAGTAGCTGTATGACTCTGTATGTATGGTCTGTCAGTGATTTGATATTGCCTTTGTGCAGTTCACAATTAGTGTCTCTCCACCTGCCTTGCAAATTCAAGCTCAACTGTAAAGGTCAAGTTGGGCTTTTTCCCTCTTACACATCATGACTTGCAAGGAGGGGTTCAAATTACTACCACACCTACATGGGTACAGCCCATCACCTTCAAGTTAAGCTCACGTCTTTGCTCATATCATGCTGACTGATTTTATAAAGGACCAGTTCAGGCCATGACTAATAGAAGGAATAGATTCCAGCTCACTCCCCCTTGTGCTTGACCTTCAAGAGTAGCATAAGTAAAACGAGAAAAAAGAATCGTGCTAAGCAGGACTCTGGGGGGACACACACATGCACACACACGTGCATATGTACATTGATGTGTACATCACAGCATTTCATTTAAGATGTATTCACATAAGCATCCCTTAGTCCACACTAGCACAGTAGTAACCAATGTGTTTTCAGTAGCTTTGCGCTCTGCAGCATCACAGTATTTGTTAAATATTGCTTCACCATTCATAGAGAACTAGTGCAGCTTCTATCCTCTCTGAAACTGCTCTTCAAGTGCCTTGAGAAACAGGATCTTTTTGTAGCCTCTGTGTGTGTGTGTTTCTGTTTTCTTTCCAATATTATGGTTACTTTTTGTCTGGATTGTTGAATACACCTTATGTCACCAGTATACGAAAGAAAACAGAGTAATTTAAAGGTATTTATCTACCTACTATGAGGAAATAAACATGTTTTCTGATTGAAGAAACAGATGGAAAATGAATCAAAATTCTTGAGTCTTTTACAAATTATCTTTGAAGAAGCTACAAATCTCAGTTTCCTTATCTATAAACTGCAAGCAGTCATCTTATTTCATATTGGTGGCATAGACCTACATTATTCCTGCTTGGGAAGTGCTTTGAGAGATTTTGTGTGAAAGTCATTTATATGAACCCAGCTTATTGGTATTGTTTAACAATTAATATAACTTTTGTTGGCTTTTAAGAAATTTCTTAATTGGGTGATATTTGTTGTGTTTTGCCTGTGTTTTACCTATGTGGCTTGAATGGGAGTTGCTTATGAAAGCATAAGGAACTCAGAATTAGCAGCAGTGTTGGAATACTCTCACAAGTACAAGGATCATTTTAATTACAGCAACACATCAAGTGCAGATATTGACTCTGTCATGAAGGGCTAACAGCATTTCTTTGGCTATGCACAATCTGACTCAGAAATGGAAACTGGGAATGTTCTTCTGATACAGCCCTGTGTTGGCCAGAGCTTTATGACAGTCCTGTCTGCACCTTTTCCTTAAAACGTACTCAACATAAAGTCTTCAAAATTTGCTTGCTTGTTTCATTAGAACAGAGGAACTTTAACTAGAGGGAGTTCTGGATCTTACCAGTGGGACAAATTAATAAGCTAACAAAAAAAAAAACACTCTACCCTGTCCACTCTGTCCATTCAAGGCAGGCCATTTCTTTCATGCTTGATGCCTGTCCAGCTTTTTCCAGTGACTTCCTGAGCTGCTATAGACTTTCTTTCCACCCTCTCTGATGTCCGCCTTCTTGCTGCCTCTGTGTTCCCCTTGGGGGTCTGGACTGGCTCTTCAATTTCTTCCTGGCTGTACCTCTCTTCACCTGGCCTGACCCTGTATGCTAGAAAGATGCTCCCAGCTGAAAATATCCAGTTACTTGCAGAAATTTTTCACACAGCCCAGCATACAACAGCCAAGACAAAACTGTCCAGAAATACATTTCAACTGAAATGTAATACATAGCATGCATATATGTTGGCAAAAAAGAGAATTGTGTTTTCTGTCACAGTCTTTCCCATACTTCGATGCTAGATGTAAGGATTCATGAAATCTAGGAGATACTTATTGCTGAGTTTGGAATCTAATAGAAGTCACATTTAGAAAATGAGATTTCAGTTCTTTATCCGTGTAACAAGATTTTAATTGTGAGGGAAGCAACTACTTCCCAAGGTTGAAAGCTTTGCTTCATTTGGTTTCACCAATCTACACTTGGTTTTAAGGCACCTTACAAACAAAAGTTTTTCTTCTCCAAATGCACCCACAGCTGGTAGACTTGCCATCTCCCAGAGTGTATATCTATGCTCACTGGACTGTTCAGTAAACATGAACATGCAGAGCATAAATATATAGGAACGATAACAGCTCACTAAACAGTCATCATGTCTCTGTATACTTTATCACAGCTAGACTTTCCACCATTGTTTTCATAGTTCCAGCATAGGTACTCAAATAGATGAACTTTCAGAGAGCACAAGGGGATACACAAGTCAATCAAAGGAGCAGATAAAGCAATTGTAAGACAAAATAGATATTTTGCAACATCCATCTGGCCATTCAGATTTAACATCTAAGATTTTCTGAGCTCCAGTACTTCATGGTTGGTCCATCTGCAGGAGCATAGGCTTTCAATAATTTCAGAATTATATCTGATCCTTTGCTAAGTGCTGGGGCAATCTGCATATTTTTGTATTGCAAACTTTAAATGACATAAATCAAAGCTGACTACTTAAAAATACTATCATTGAAGCACTTAAAATCCATAATGCTCTCATTTTGATGCCTCAATAGGCCCTCTTTCCAGATTTGATGGAAAGACTGGTCTATAGCTCTATGACTCTAGTCTGAAAAGCCAACGTATTATGGTAGGACTGACAAGATATGATTAATGTTGTTAAAAATGTATTAGCATGTATTAGGGCGAGCTTTGTGTATTCATCCAGGCCAATCAAATCGTCCATTATCAAATGAGGTAAGAAAACAAGAGGCTTTCATTGTCACATTCAGATTTTCTGATTATGCTTGCTGAACACAAGTCACATTGAGGAAAAAATACAGAACTTATGCATAAAGTTGGATGTCAGAAAGAGTAGAACACTACCCTTTAACAAAAATGTTATTCATTGAAATGTCTCGTCTCTGTCTGCAAATGCACCAAATAGTTGAAATGCTGTCTTCTGGAAATGTTTCATTTTCTGTCAGCTACCACTAGAAGGCCCACCAGCTACAACTGGACAAATTACTGTGGGTATTCTTACTGTTAAAGACATATCTTGTTTGATTTAGGCAGTAGGATTATCCTTCTGTTGCACATCTGCCCTCTCATCTCATTCTGTGGGCAGAAGCACACAGAATTGCAGCGCTTGAAACATATTTGCCTTGATGGAAGAAAGACTATCAAAGGTGTTGAGAGTTCAAAGACCCTGATGTAAGCATGTGCGTCAACTGAATTTAACTGTAAAGGAAGAGATTAGGTCCTGAAGGTAAATGAAAATTACCGTGAAAAGGAGGTGTTTGCAGAAACCAGGCAGTAAGCACTAAAATAAGCTTAAAGACAAGTCAACTGTGATGATGTGTGTTGACTGAGAAACAGTGAATTTACAAAGAAAGTGTGGATCACCGTGAAATAAGAAATTGCTGTTAGCATGAACTAAAACTGAACTGCATATAAAGACATGGACACCTGACATTTTGCTAACCCTTTTCAAGTTAACACCCTATAGTTCAGATCCCTCTAAAGATGCTTAGGTATGAGCTATCCATTTCCAGGAGAGTATTCAAAACATGTAAACCTGAGTCTTTGGAGGATCATGCCTTTGAGAATAATATATCTGGACATCAATGCTTTACTGAAATACAACAAATTTTAAATAACAAGTGTCTTAAATTCTGTGATGCATTAATATACCATTTTGAAATATTATCAGGAAACCTATTTAATAGCAATTGCAACACTACGTGCCTGGACACCTGGAAGAGTTCATAAGAAAGTTTATTTCAGGTCACAGCTCCCCTATGAAATTTGGACTAGAACTGAAGACTGCCATGCTGGATTATTATATATCATCAGTAGATGACTGCAATTTGAAGATCAACATCTATTTCAGGCACGCTGAAAGCATGTCTGTAATCAAAGTCCTTTGAATATTTGTACTGCATTTCCTTTTCCTGGGTCTGTTTTTCAGACCAATCCATCAGGTTTAGTCTAGATTTAGATTTCAAAGTCCTTCTACTAGAATATGGGAATTTTGGTTTAAGCTTGTTTTGTGCTTCTTCCCAGACAGTGCTCTTCCTAGAAAGGTTGGACTAGATAATCTCTGAGGTCCTTCCAACCTGTGATTCTGTGATTCTGCATGATTCTTTGAGTAGATTCTTGGCTTTGCTGTCTGGGCAAATTTTGTTGTGAGTTGTCAGTGTTACGGAATCTGTGTGTGAAATTAATGGAATCTGTGTGTGAATGAATGTCCAAATGTTCCAAGACAGTTCCAGATGAGAACTCTAGCTATGATTCTCTCTGGGAATTGCAGGTAATTTTCCATTGAATTCTCTATTGTGCTACCATAAAGTCAACTTTGCACAAAAATTTTATGTAGAAGCACTGAGTCTCAAACTTTTTTATTATGTAGAGCAAGTGTCAGTCAGATCTATGTGTTGTTCTACTACACTGTTCCAGAAGAAGAGTAACTTTAGAAAATCTGATGAAGTTGGGAACATACTGCTTTAATGTACTATTCAGTGATGGGAACTAATACACAATAACTCTCAATGCTGTTCATAATGTTAAGGGAAACAATGGCAGAGTAAGAGAATGACACCTTCTCCTTCAAATATTATTTTCTTTTCAGATCTTAGAGTGGGTGGATCTTTCCCACCATATCTTTAACAGCCACTAAACAAAGTTCTTGTAATAATAAACCATGGAATCAGGTGGATACTAGCTGATACTACTGCAAACTATCTGTAAAGCTGTATTGAGATTGATACTGTGGTAGAGAAGAACATATGTGAACACTGCACTTAGAGAGAGATCCATATATAACAGAAAAAATTCAGCTGAAAAATAACGTAATTCCCGGTAATTCCATCAGATTAAACAGAGAAAGGGTAAAGATGGAGGAATGGACGACTGAGAAGCTTTTGCCTCCCTTCGTTCAATCAATATGAGAGGAAGAATCTTTGACCCTATGGACTAATCTCACCCAAATTTACAATCCCATTTCAGAACCACTGTGGCACGACCTATACAGAAAGAAACAGTGCCTCCTACTTCTATATATGAAGAATCTATTAATGAAATTCTACAAATACATGTTGCTTCTGCTGGAAAAAAAAGACTGTGTAATCACCATTATGAACAACCCACTGCCTCAAAGGTTCTTTATATCAAATTGAAAAAAGAAGGCAAATTTTCAGCTTTTCTGGGGAAAGAAAATCAGCTGTGCTAAGTCCCTTCTTTTTCAAACCTCCTAGAAATTTTGTTTAAAGACGGTGGATAGTTGCCTCAGGTGTTTTTAGGCATTGCAATAATTATTCCATATTCATTCATTCTGAGCAGAGATTTTGTTGCTATTTTAATTTTCTTTAATTGTCTCTGTTATTTAAAATAAGCATAAACTAGCAAGTAGGTATATGCTCCATTGGCATCAGAAGGGCAGAGCAAGACTCTCTGTACCAAGCAAAGGCAGAAAGGACAGGACACAGTGGAACATCTTTGTGATTTATTAGTGCAGAACATACTTCATGGATAAAAACACTGCAAGTTCTGAGCACTGCTGGCCAAGTTTCAAACTGAGAAGGCCAGCTTGAACAGCAGCTGAGGTTATTTTTGTGTGTGTTTATATGGTCTTAAAATTCAGACAATTTGGAACTCTCCAGTTGTGCAATAGTTAAGCTGTGTAAGCACATGGTTTCATTTTTCATTACCACCACATCTCTCCTTTTTGCTGGTAAACCTCAGATTTTCTTATTGCAGGTTCTTCTATCATCTTCTTAAACTACAGACAACTTTACCATATGTCAGGGCAAACAATATGGTCCCCAGCACAAGGGGACCTCCATGTCTACCTGGGATCTCATGCCAGACAAACATGAAACCAGTTAATTAATAAAAACTGATGGGAAAATTCTAAGAGATCTAACCAGGATACTAACAAAATTGGTCAAAAAGACTGAAACTGAAAGATAGAACAGTGAAAAATTTTATTATTTTAATGTGTTTATACCTAATCATATCACTAAAATTATACCCAGAAGTGCTGGGACACTGCTGTATCTGACCTCAATAATTCACCAGCCTCTGTCTCCAGCATTAGCATATGGCAGTCTGCAGCCCTGAAAACACCTCTCCTTTTACAGAGTTTGCATGGGATGCCAGGTTTAAAAATTGCTTCTTTAACCCTGAAATCTGAAAGGGGTTCTTATCTATGTCTTCCTCTTTCCAAGTGTAATGCAAACATAATATATAGCATTTTGAACGGAGACCTTTTTGGCATTGATCTGAAATATTAGGGGAAAGGGTTACTCAGTATAGTTGCTTAGAATAGTGTATTAATATTGTTGAGGCACTTTCTTTCAATCTCCTTTGATTTACTGAGTTTTAATTTAAAATGCTATGCTTTAGAATGACAAGCTAGGTATAAAGAAGGAGGAAGATAAATGTGATCAATGAAACTTTACACACTCTGTGCCTACCCCAAAAAATAGCAAAGAGATTTTTCAGTTCAGTCACACTCTTACAAATCCAAAATATACATAAACATCCATACCTAATCTACAAATACGTTTGCCAATGCCATGTGCTCTGAATATATAATCATATTTAGAAGTCACTACTTGATATTGGTGTATTTCTTTACCCTAGAGATAACTGACTTGTTAGTTACCATTTCCTTGCTGCTCAAAAAAGTCCAAATATTTATACTTAAGGAGCTTGCTAACTTCCTTCATGAGTTTGTATGACCCGGTTGCCCAAAATAGGAGGGTGAGCAGAGTTAGTAGCACAGGAAATCTTTCCCAGTTCAATGTCTTTAAGTATTTAAGCTCTCTGGCCTTCATAAAACTTCGAGAAAAGCTTGAATATATATGCCTTTTGAGGCTTTGCTGTATAAAAGTTTTAAAGGTTGCATAATGGTTTGTTTGCCAAGTGGCATCACAGACACATTAATAATAGAGAAAATAATTCCCAAAACTGACAAATTTATCTGAAGAACATCTTAAAACGGGTAGGAATATAATGGTTATTTTACTAACATTCATGGGGTACGACAGGGTGTAAATAAAATCAGGAACAGATGGCTTGCGTAGAAGGGTCAGTGCAGCCATGGCTCCACTTTGTCTTGTGGTCTGCAGCACATACATGAGATTCTCTTTCTCAGCACTCCTGTTGAGTGTTGAAATTGCACCTTTACTTCCCACTTGTTTTACACCTTCGGAATTTTTCTTGAGCAAGAAGATTTTGAGTTTTATTTTTTAGAAGTCTGTTACTGAAAAAGAAAAGAACCAGAAAAGCCCAAGAACACCGTAGCAAACAGCGGCACATCACCCTTCTGCACTGGCCTGCGTCCTTACAGCCTGGGGGCCAGGGGCCGATGCATCCACTGCTGTCCTTTGGAGGACTGGGTGCTGCACAGCCTTCCCCTCTGTTAAAAAGAATCTTTAACCTCTTGTCTTGCAAAGTTTCAAGCACATCTGTCATGGTTTAGCACATCAGGGCAGCTTTCAGGTGACTCACAGTGCTTTTATGTAGGAAATAGGCATATAATTAATAACAGAAAACTGAATAAATTTCATTCACAGTATCCCAGCTGTCACTGCTCTTTGTCCTTAGTGGCCTGTTTCTGATGCCACACTGTGGTGTATCACCCTGACTACTTTGGCCATGACTGCTTTCCCTGGCATTTGTTTAAAGTCGGTCTGGTGGGTTCATAGGAGTCACGAGTCACAGGACTAACCCCTAGCTACTGAGGGGCTAACAAGAGACTCTGTTTATAAACATGTTTTAACATACATTGCCTCTTGAGTATAACCTGTATGAAAACTTGTAGGGGTTGTCCCTATTTTCTTTATTAACACTTAGTTAACTGTACATATTAAAACAATTTGAAAAAATACTCTCATCTGTCTCACGGAAACAATGGGAAACTCAGTGACAATGCATCAAATAATTCCAGATCTGATAATTAATTGCTTAAACAGTTACTTTTGCAAGAAAAATTGATTAAGTACTCCACAGTAGGCATTCACATAAAAAGAGCTGATAAAGGATAAGAATAATAAGAAAGGAGGTGAATAAGGACAGTCAGGAGGAGATGCAGACATGAAGGGATATTTCTTTGTTGGAGAGAAATAGGTGTAATAATGTAGAGTAACAGACAACATTGGTAAGAACTTATTCCAGCAGGAAAAAAGTATGGATTTTATGGTATTGGAGTAAGACAGAAATGGGCAGAAGTGATGGGCAGAACAGCCAAAGGAGCAGCAGAGTTATTTAGCTAAGTTAAGTGGAAAGAGACAATAGCAGTTCTCACTCTCCAAAATAAACAAAGTATATATTAAAAAGTGCAGTTTTTTTGTATAATTTTGTGTGTAATTTCATACATCTGTTAATGAAAATCAAATGTAGATAATACAGCTCTATATGACTTTTTTTTTTTAAGAAACAGGCTCTGGAAAGATTCATAGATCATGCAGCCCTACAAATACAGTCTAATAGAAATCACTGCAACTCCAAATATTTGCTTTTATTAAACAAAGAAACAAAACAGAAGAAAAATTCATCCTTTTCTGATACCAAGCTAGATCAAGAACAACTCCAGGAGAATCTAATAAATCGCACTTATGCAGAACTGACGGCAGCATGTTCTGAATCTGGCTGTTACAATTATGAGGATCAGTTCAGTTCAGTGTGAAATTGCTCAGTGATTATTTCAGTGCTGTACTCTGTAGAAGGCTACCAGGCTAAGTGATATATACAGTAAGTATCCATTTCAGTGAAACGGCAGGCAGAGGAACAACATGTCATTCCCAGGTCTGAAGTCAGAACTGCCTTTCCCACAGGATTAGGGAAAATCTACTTTCTCACATTCAAAAGTCTCAACTGTATATCAGATCCCAAAATTAAACATTTTCCAGTTTACCAGAACTTTAGACTGTGAACTGAGAAGCAAAAGGTTCTGTTTTCCTGTCAGGCAACTTCTCCAAGGCAATTAACTAATACAAAAAACCTGCTGCAATATGAAAATGGAAGATTCTGGAAATTATAAATATGAATTTAAATAATGCCAGATATCTTGCTTTTCAAATCAACTTCATATTTCCTATTCTGCCACATCACTGCACCAATAAGTTCTGACCACCAAGCTACAGGGGCAGACTACTTTGAATGAGTTAACTTGAATGCAATGCATTCTCTGCTGTCCTTACATGTTGACTTTCTGCAAGTTGCATGCTGTCCTCTAGCTGTCCTCTAGATTTGTCTGGATTAATATGTATAAACATCCTATCTGGCATTAAAAAATTATGCAGATGTGTGAGCTTTGCAGTCATTTCTAGGGTGGTAATATTAACAGCTTTGTTTTTGTGGCAGTAAAATATTGCCTGATACAATAGTCCTAAAGTTTCATTTCTAATCAGTAGTGTAGTGCTTTTGGGAAAAGAAGTAGAGTCATGATACTCACTTCTACTCTGATAACAATTACAAATATATTTTTTTCAAAAATATAAGGCTCTGAAGACAGGAAGACCTAGTTCTGATTCTGGCTACCTTGAGTCTATAATGACTGTGGGATGGTGTGCTGCTGAAAAACTGTGGAATTCCCTGTGAAAAAAAAGCCCCATTACTCTTACCCTACCTCCACCACATTTCCTTCTCTCCTCACAAACTGATTAGATTGATGATTACTGAATGTGCCTTCTGGTTTTTATTCCTTTCCTATATGATTACAGCTAAAAGTCAATATTGTATTAACTAAACAATGCACTAGAACATGCAAGTCACAACTTGAAATCTTCAGAATGAGATTACTAATTTTTTAACAGGAAAATAATTAAAGTAAATTACACAAAAGATACGTTTATACTGAAAAAAAAACAGAGCTAGAGGTCCATTTTAGAGTATTTTCTCCTTGTGACCCTCAGGGTTTATTTTGAGAGTTTTCCACTGTCTTCATAATGTGTCATTTACACTAAATTATGCAAATGGGAACAAGAAAGTAGAGATTCTGAAGATTGCTTTATCCCCTTGAACCAAAACAATTTTTAAAAAATAATATTGCATTTTGGGTGAATATAACTCACCAGTCCATGCATTTCATGTGTCCTTCATTATATCTGGCTCATAAATGTTACACCCTCTATTTCTCTCAGGTGACTACAAGACACACTTTCAGTTCCCCAGGTCACTTTGTTCCGTCTGCAGTGTCCAGCAGGACACCAGCTATCCCAGAAACAATGATGATAACAACAGACAGTCCAAGCCCAGGGATAAAAGCTTTGCAGGCTCAGAGTGAACTGCCCACCTTCACACATTGGTAACTACTCATTACTGAGGAGTCTGCGTTCCTCTTCATTCGCAGGCCTCCCAGTTTGCTACAGAGCCAAGGGCTATTGAACAGCAACAAATCACTCTAATATTTGGATGGCTTTGATTCAATCTTGGTGCCCATAAAGACAATATATCAGATATACTAAAATGAACTAACATCCAGTTACTCACTTCCACTGTTTTTTCGTCTCTTGGCAGTTAGAAAGGAGACTCTGAAGACTTACGTTTGAAATACAAAGTCAGATCAGTAACTGTATGGATGCTCAAAAAGGTACAGAATAGGGGAAGCTCTCAGGGATACCATGCCTCCATGCTTGCGTGCTAAATTGTTTTCTATGTTGGTATGACACAGTGGATAAGATCTCTTTACACGAATGGTTCATAGCAAGGGGATGAGGCATAGATGAAATACCGGTAGCTTGCTAAAACAGGCAGTGAGCCATGAGAGCAGGCAGGCACATATTTCTTATGCAGCATAAGAGACAAATACTAGCTGTAAGTTTACTGTAGCACTACTCCAGTGCATATTCTTCCCCTTCCCAGTTACTCACCAACTGCCATAAATGCCACACAAATGTATTTCTTGTGCCAATTTAAAGACTCATTTAAAGATAATACTGGCTATAAGTGCTGTTCCATTTTCTTGTACACTGTCTGTATTAAATAATTCAAATTTCTGCTTTGCAAAAGAGTGGTATAGTTAGTTGTTATTCAGGGGCAATAGACTTAATTCTTCTCCCTGTTACTGCAGTTTTATACCACCATGGAAACAAACCAGTGGAAACTCCACAAGCATAAAACTGATAGAAGGTAGAGGAAAGCTGAATCAAACCTACCAATTAGACCAGGTCAGCTTTATGGAAATTATAATGGTTGCTCTGGCATCATTCAGAGGAGAAAGAAGTTGTGTTTCTTTTATTAAAGGTGTCATTTCCACATGTAAATCTCTATTCCCATTAAAGGTCATATAATAATATAACCACTACCACTGGCTATTCTTATATTACCTCAGCACTGACAAATAGACAAGTTGAATACTGTACATGCAAAAACCTCTGAATCCGTACCAAACATGTTGTTTACTTCACCTCCGGATCTGGATGCTTAGTTTTCAGGTTAGTTACCTAGCTAGAGTGTACCCATTTAAACTTCTAGATTACCTTAGGAACCTGAGGAAGAAGCACATGTTTGTGTTTGTACATATAATATATGAGCTGCGTATATCGAATTTCTACAGAACAAGCAACAGCCACTGTATACATTGCAAAAAAAGCTGAGACTACACTCTTGTCCACAGGTTCAAAAGCCTGGGACCACCACACCTGCCTTAGAAGATTCTAAGCTGGTTTTGGAAGGTCCTTTCCAAGATAATAGGAGACAATATTGCCTCAGGGAACAGCCACTGAAAGACATTGTTGCACTCACTAAATTCTCTTCTACTCTACTCTCTTCTAGTTCCCGCCCTCATGTCAGTCAAACCTGAGATTCTTCCAAGAGCATCCTAAGCAATATGAATGACATCTGCCACACACAGTTCATTATTTTAACCTCTCCCATCAGATACAAAAGATCTACAAGACTGTTAAAATGAAATGGGGGGAAAAAGGCATTCTGGGGATAACGGGCATAAACACTAAGTCCTACTTCTTGCTCCTGTGAAGATTAGAGGAAGAAAATGTGATTGTTTTCCTATGGGCTTGTCAAAGACAGGCTAAGCACTGATCCAAATTAAGCTGTTATGCAAAGGAATAAATAATTACACAACTACAATAAGTAACAATACTTACAGGATTTGTTATCTGTTCAGAAAGACCTTTGGCATATTAGCATATTAGGAATTAAAATAAAAGCAATATCAAAAAATATTTACTTAGTAGTATCATATGGTAAAGTTAAGACATTCACTACAGAGGACTCATCTATAAAGAGCTTTCAGACACGCCGTGCACACTGATATGATTCCAGCTTGCTTCACTTGGCTGACATGATTTCCATGGAAAGGAGCCATAAAAGGACAGACAGATCTTCTGGGGAGGAGAAACCCTTGTTCTCGGGATTTACAGCCATTAGCTTATTGGGGAGCAAAGCATGTATTTGTGGATGAGAATCGTAAGGGAGCAGTAATCTATAGGTATTTATTCATCAGTAATAGGATTTTTAAAATGAGAGGAGAAAATGCATTTTGTAAAGTTCATTTGGAAAGACAAAGCAAAATCTGACTCTAGAAAGTATTTAATCAAAAATCAAGGAGTGCATTTTGTAAACATTGCTGTCATGGTCTGGTCTAGAAAAGGAATACCCTCAGTTAGAAAAAATGCCAAAATGTGACTTTAAAAGACATCTTGATCTAAATTTGGACTGAAACATGAGGCTTTGGAAACATATTTTTCCCATTCATTGCAGCCAACTTTCAGGAAGAGATTGCATACCATTCTTAGAGAGGATACCTTCCTAGCTAACTTTACTGCTATCACCTGCAGTCTGCAGCCATTTAGATATGCATGTGATGCTGATTCTTCCCAAATATGGAACACATTTGCAGCTAAAATCAGTAGATTCCCCAATTCAGAAGGAGAGTTTTCCAGGTAGAAGTGAAGAATGGCTTTTCTTTTTTTCTCCATAAGTCACAGCACTAGCAGACTTCCCTTAGTTTCTATAAGGGCTGCCTCAGACAAAATACACTTACCTGGCCATGCACTTTTCAGATAAGATTCCTGACTTGAAGCCAAGTAAGATGTCACTTTGTATAACCTGTAAAGACAACAGACAGTCTAACTTAGCTATGAGGCTCATTTGAAAAAATCAGAGCTCTCTCTCTCTCTTAAAGAGGAAGATTCATTCCTTACGGCATAGCAATTCAGAGCCACAAGTTTTGCACAATTTGGCAGAGAAAACAGAACAATAAACCATACAAGCATATGTTATTACATTACTTAAAAAGACACTAATATTTGTTCTTACTAAGCATCCTCAAAAGTCCTCTGAAGTTAAATAGAATATTCCTGTGGATTTTTGGATCATCTGAATAATTGTCTTGGGAAAAATCTTAATTGAAATGGCCACAGAAAGGATTAGTAAAAAGTAAAAAAAACTGTCACTGTAAAAATCCTCTTCAAAATTATTTTCCCTTCCAGGCTTCATGGACACCACTAATAAATGTATCATTGACATATGTTAGACAACATATTAAAATCCAATTGCAGAAACCACTTATGTAGTTTTGCCATGCAAATTATAGGAGCTAAGTCCTATAAGGTGTGGAGATTAATGTGGTTTATTTAAGACGTTGATGTATTTCTCTCCCTTCTGCCTCCTAATGATCTTTCTAAGGTTCTTCCCTTCTCTCCTAAACATGCCTAAAGTTTAATGAATTAGCCTTCTGGAAATTTTAGGGCCTTTGTTTTCCCCCGCCACTTACTACACGTATGCATGTTTCAAGTGATAAAATTAATTCAGATTTTCTCCTTCTTGATTCTGCTGGACTTGTCAGAATTTTCAAAGAGGTGTCTTCAAGATCTGACTGGAGAAGACATTGCTGAAATACTGCCAAAGCCATCTTTGCACCCAAGTGACAATTCAAGCTCTGAGATAAACAGTTATTAAAAAAACAGAAAATAACAAGGCATTAACAAATGCTTTGTCTGATTAGCAAATCAGTCAGTTCTTGGCTGCCCATCTTTCAGTCATTTCTTTTTCTTCAAAACCATTATTTTAGTTCTTCTGTCACTGCTTATTCCTATGTTTCATAAATCATTAACATATGAAGGAAAAACAATCTTTTGAGAGAACACCTTCAAGCCTGCAGCCTGCATTATAAGGAAGCATCAACAGACATAAGCTTATTTTTCCTTTTTATTCTAATATTTTCATGAAAGGAAAATATTACAAACTATTTACTGGCATACGAGGCAGTTGTCTGAGATAAAACTCCAGAATAAAACTTATTTATAATATTACTAACTATTTGCAAAGAAGATTGTTTTCACACAGGGTTTTCAGGAGTCTTCTTCCACTGGGCTGCAGCTAGATTTATAGTAACAATTGATAGCATGCCAAAATCTTTGCAGGAACCCTACAGATCTCCTGAGGTAACCAAACACTGAGAAGACCATGCAGATTAACTTATTGCAGGAAATTCTATCAGCCTTGGCATCTGAACTAGGGCACAGAAAAACCTGGCTATATTTGAGACATAAGAACTAGGGAGGAAGTAAAAGTGCAAAATGCCACTGTCAAAACTGTAACAGTTACAATTCCTCTGCTAATTGCCATTCCTCTATATGAATGTTCTCATAAAATAAACAAATGAAGGGTAGTGGTATCACTGAAGTCAAACAAAGGACACTAGCTAGGAAGGACACCTGTGTCATTCTTTCAGATAAAGTTAAAAGCACAGGCTGACCAACTGAGCAAGAGATAGTCTAACCCAGACATATCACGTTTTAAATGACCAAGTTTAAAAAGACAGGGTATGGAAGACGACCAATAAGACCATCCAGAAATGTTTCACTAGAATGTGCCTTTACAACAGCTGTTGTAATGTTTCACATATATCAAAGCATTTCAAGGCATGGTAATATTTTTAATCACAAAGTTCACAAAGTCATACTTAGAGGATGTAATACTACAGACATTGCATGCTCCCAGCTGGCATTTGACTAGCTGCAACCATAGTCTTATCGCCGTTAGCCGACTACGGTTTACTGCTGGAGGAAGGCTCCATATCCACGTGTGTCCCAGTGAATTTTGTGGCATCTGGGGAGAAACTCTGCTCTTTGGAGCAGAGGGTAGAAAGCAATTCTGAAGAAAATATTTAGCTCTGGTTTGGTTGGGCATTTTCTGGCAGTGCCTTGCAAGCAGGCACTTTCCTTTCTCTGTCTCCACTCTCTGTACCATGTGTGGGAATATGTCTCCCCTGTTTGTTGCCCAGTTCAGAGACTGGCACCATTTGCTTCACTTACAGCAGTAAGTGAAATCCTCTGGAAGACATGACTGTCTTGCTTTTGGTTCAATATGCGTGTTAGTAAGAAGATTGTTGCTGTTACTGCAGCTTTAAGAAAGCATGAATACCTGAAGATGAACGCAAACTCCTTTCACTTCAGAGTAAGGTAGAATTTAAAGTATGGAACCAGGTATTCAGCAGGACTGCCTGTGTATATTGGACAGCACTTCCTGCAGACAAAGCCAAATACCAGCTGCATGCCTCAGTGAGGCTTATAGAACTATTGTAACTGGGATTAAACCGGCTATTCATTCCTGATAACTGCATAATTAACCACCATGGCACAGTACTTGTATTTATTAGCACTTGGGGACTACGGAATTCAAACCAGTTTACTTCCTTCCCTTCTGCTGGGCTTGTCATGTGCAGTTCTCTGCTGGGCTGCCGCCCAAGGAGTCCTTAGTTAATTGAATATAATTATTCTGCATCCCACTTTCAAATGTTAATGCAGTTTCGTCTCTCCATGTAATATAATACAGATGAAAGCCCCAACTGTTGTCTGGTACATGTAACTCTTTCCTCTTCAATACATTCTCCTTCACAATAATGTAGCAGTTTATTGGGTGTTGTTGATCTTTAAGTGTAATGTACAATGATGAATAAATTAGTAATGAAAGGTAGTTAAAGGTATTCTCTTAAAACATGGACAGTTCTTCACTGGAAGACTAATTTTATGTGCATTCAGCACTACTCTTTCTGTCATTACTCGTTAATAAATTAACAAGGTAGTCAATTAACATGTTCATCTTCACCTGAGATTGACAAGCTGTAGAAAGCAGGGAGGCAACAGGAGGATGTTTTTTCACTGAAAGAGAGTCCTTAAATATCAATAAATGTCTGTCAGAGCTGAGGGAGGTCTTAATCAGTTTGGAACATCTAGATGGCCAGTTAGTGTTGCATTGCCTCTGAAGTGGTCTTCTGTGTCATTTTAAAAGACACAGGGTTTGGGGTTTTATTTAGTTTTCTTTTTTTTTTTTTTTTTTAACCAGACTGGAAGATGTTTCAACTACAACACTTAAAATAATTAGTTAAGGTACATTGCAAGATAATGCTACAAATACCCTACACATAAATCAAGAGGTTTGGTCAGAAAACTTTCCTTTTTTTTTTTTTTTTTTTATCCTAGGGAAAAGAATTGAGGTTTCAGGAGATAAATTATTCTGATTTGAGATAAACAATCAAAATTTCACTTCTTTTTGTGAAGCAATTTTTCAGCAGTGGTTCTAGGGCTCCTGAAAGGCTTTCTTTAAACAACAGTCTTTTCAAAATACATTTGGAACTGGAAAAGTAATTTTTCAACAATATTTAAATTAAAGATGTCCTTAAGAATGTTTGAACTAAATTTTTCTTAAAACACGTGATTTGGAAAATAGAGTGTGATAACATTTCCGTACAAAAATAGTTTCAATTAAAACGTTCTGAGCAGTTTTGCCTATTAATCATAGATACCAGCAAGCAAGAAAAATACTTTTTCAGATAGTCTGATGTGATGTACACTGGGTAGATATTTGCTTAAAAATGCATGTGCAGGCAATTCCTGACACTAATGGAAATTGAAAATTTATTGTCGAATGCACCTCATTCAAAACTTTGGGGAATACCTGGGAAACGCTTCTGTGAACTTGGAAATGCCATAGTGCATTAAAGTAACTTTTTTTCTGATTTTCAGTAATTTCAAAATCCGGGCTTCTTGTACATGTTAATGTGAACATTACTAAAACGTTTCAGTACTGGGTGGATAGGTCTCAGAAAATATGTAAATTTTAAACACACAAGCATTTTAAAGATAAGCATGTGTTTATAGGTTCTTCTGGATCAGGGTCTAAAAATAGCAAAGATTATAGGGACAGTTTGCTCTGACAAATCTAGTTGTGGTTCTTCAGCTCCAAACTCCAGCTCACAAACCAACATATTAGCTTACACCTCTAACTAAAAAGTGATTTTGAATTAAGACACCAGAACATCAATCAATGAACTGTGTCATGGGCATGTCTCCTGGTATACCTGCTCTCCAAGGGGTCAACAGCCTCCCCAAAAAACGTTGTAATGAACAGCCAGCAAAATGGAAATCTCTTAGGTTGCTGGAGCTGTTCCCTTGGTTGTCACAGGGGAATTTAGGCAGGATGCCCACAAGAACTAACCTATACCCTCGTTGACATATAATCTAAAATTTATTTATTCAGCAGGATGGGCATGGTGGGTGGATAGTGGTTTCTGCTCTAAGATTTCCCACTTACAACACACAGATGCGCGGCCCCTCTGGGCCAGTTCAGACTGGGTGCAGGACTGCTTTGCTGGGTAGATCCTGAATGGCCACCCAGCCCCTGATCGAAGCACTTCCACTTCAGCCTTTGACATAGTGTTAGATGCCTATGGCAGTTCTCCCCCAATCCGTGGTCTACTGTCTTAGCTATTTCTTACTTGACATAGCAGATTGTTGGCATATGCTGCCAATGGCCTTGCTAATGATGTTGCCCCAGGCCAATCTGTTTCACCTCATCCTGTCAACCAGGGTTTTTTCATTCTCTGATCTTCCACTCCAAATGTATTACATGAGTGTGAAGTTATCAGCAGTCACCTAACAAAGTTCATCTATTGCTTCTGTTTTCCAGCTTGTATCAAACTATTTTAGTCAAATAAAGGTAGGCAGACGTAGTCAAGGTCTCACTCCTCTGAGCATTGCCTTGGCATAGGCTTCACCCCATGCCAGTTGGTTCAGCGAACATCTACTAGAAATCTGTGTAAGGACAGAAGAAAGTGGTGTTACAGGATAATTCCAGATACAATAGATTAGTGAAATAACAGTGTCATTGCTGGGATAATATTCAGCTTTTCCACTTTCCACTTAAACAAAAAGAACTGAGGCTCATTTTTGTGTTGATAATCTCCAGTTAAAAGGTTTAAATTCCGCTTTGACCACTAATTTTACCCTGTGTGTCTTTCTACAGAACTTTAATAGGAAATGAAAAATATACTCCTGACACATCTTTGTATAGTTTCTGTGACAAAATAGGAGACGAAACTGAGGTTTCTATATAAATGATCAATAGGCATTCAATGAAAACAGTCATAATTGTAGTGAGAGAAGAATAGTTTTAACCTTCTGTCTTCCAGTTATTTTATTTAGCCAGTTTCCTTCCTGGGCATCACTGCAGGTCTGTGGTCTTATCAAGCTCTACTACTTTTATTACTCCATAGGCATGTAGCCTGCCTTCCAGCCTTACTTATACAGAGGACATCAACCAAAATCATAATGCACATAAAATAATTTATATCTTTTCCTGCCAATATAGCCAAAAAAATGTCTTTTCCTGATTCGCTTGGTCTTTACTCATAAGTGCTAATTTCTTATTTGGATTAAGACAGTACTCAGTGTCTGTCTCCAAACCCCACAGTCTGATAAGGAGTTATGCTGGATGGTCTCAAAGTCATACTGACTAGACAGAACTGTAGAAGTCAGGAAACACAAACCCCTTTGTCTATATCTGAAAGACAGAAGTTTTCCCTGCATCTCACTTTGACTTTGCAAAGCAGATACAGAAATATGCAATGGCAGCAATTCAATCCACACCAAAATAAACACTATTTTACTTGATGAGTTTCTGCTTCATGAATGGGAAAAGGAGGCATGGCTTAAACACTATTGACTTACTTAGCCCTGTTTTTTCCTTTGCAGCTGCCTTTTTAAAATGTTTTACTGTCCAAGAAGGAGGTAGGCATCGCTTGAGACCATTCATCATGGGTTCCTTATGCCCTGATAAGTTCTGTTTGGTAACACTTAGTTTACAAAACTTGCACCTGTTTCATTCTAAGTAATGCTCTGTCACTGAGATCTGTAATTTTGTAGTTCCTTTCCCAGTCTTATGAACCCTCTTATGAATATTGCATCAATAAGGACATGTTGCAAACTGCGGAAGGCAGACAAAGGATACTTAGAGTTGCTTGCGTTTTCCTATGTCCCCTTTCTCTTTTGACGTGGATGTTCTTTTCACTTCTGTTCTTTTTTTTTCACCCTTAATGAGGTAAAAAAGTTCTCTGCACCTATAATTTCTTCTTATTGAGTCAAAATTACAGGAAATATAGACAAGAAAAAGTAGGGCTGTAATAACAACAGCTTATCACTGGCTACCAGAAGCTGCTATTAAAAAAGGCTGCTGTTGCACTGCATGTATATAAAGCAGAGCACCAAGAGACACTTTAAATACAAAAGTACTTACTTATTAACTAACATCAATAATTAAAATAAACAATCCCCTATGCTTTTGGGATGCCAAGCATATACATTTGTTATTAACTTCAGTAAGCACATGAAGGATTTCCACGAGGTAAACCTGTATATTGAAAGCACAGGTATATTGTAATTACTGGTCATTTTCCTTGTGGAATTAGTTGGTTTGCCACTGAGTACTTGAATTCTTTGCACTGTTGACACTTTGTCAGATGATCCAAACTAGGTCTGTCATGTAGAGATACAAACCAGTTCTGTGGCAAAATTTGAACTATTGCTTGAACTACGAGTTTACACTGGGAGTAAGCAAATCTTGGTGCAGATGGTGAGAACATTATAGTCCCTATGTCACCAGCATTCTTCTAACAAAGTCTACGGCAGAAATTTAAGTTAAGACAGCAGCCTGTGAACTAAAGCTTCTGGCACTCACGTTCCTTTCTGCCACATTGACATAGGTCTGGTAACTATTATCCAGACAACTCTGCATGCAGATGTTGAAAGCAACTCCTTAATAGTGCCACAGTATGATTTGCACTGTTAATTTGTTGAAGACCTTTGTCCAAACTATAATTCAGATTTTGTTCCTATCCATGTGTCTTTTTAGCCATAAGCATTTGCAGCTTGACTTAAACGGTGCTTTAACATGGAGCTAGATGGCCAATTGGTGAAAGGAGCTTTAAACTAGAGTGGCACTGACGCATGAACTGTTAATGAAAAAGCGATAAAGTAGATCAAGTTACAACATTGCAAAACAAGAGGTGTATGTGCAGCTTTTCAGCTGCTTATGGAATTACCCTGCTAAGAAACTACCTTCTACTGCCCTAATGCTGTTCTGCATTTTGGCCACTGTCATTCTTCTCTCCCCGGAGAAAGGATGCCTTGAAGGAATAATTCAGAGGCGTTAATTTATGCTTAGTTTTGCAATGAAGACAAGCCTCAGTGCATAACCACTGTAGAGTTTGTCTGCTGTATTTTCCGTCTTTGTCAGGTACAAGTTGAAAAGGTGAAAGCTGCACATATCATATGTCTCGCTTTGAATGGTTATGATCACATTCATATTTGTACAAATGCAGGCCTGGAAGGAGCCTTCTAAATCCATCATCTGCTTCAAGACAGGAACAAGCATGCCTAGATCACTGAATATAATGCTTTTCTTTGCAGTTCTGGAAAAACTTTCAGTTCTGGTGATTCTACAGCTTTCAAAGTAGCATGTTCCATCATTTTGCTATGCTGTGAGTAAGAACAGTTTAATATCTAGCCTCAGTCTTCCTTCTTAATTTTAAAGCTATTTTGTTTTACCCTAATCTTAGTATTCTCTGTTCTAGCCTAGACAAGCTGTACTTTTTCAGCTTCCTGGTTTTCACTATCCTCCTCTGGATGCTGGCTGATCCACTTGTTCTTGAAATGTGCACCATACTCAGGATGCCACCTCACCAGCAAAGAGCAGAACAGCTCACACTTGCAATTGCAAAGTAAACTCTGGTCACTCCCCTGCTTGGAGCATGCTCGGTACAGAGGAAATCACCAGGATACTATCCACTAAAAATTGCCAAAACCCTCTACTATGCTTCTGGTGCCAGTAATTTTTTTCCCAAGGATCTAATACCTAACAAAATTTAGGCATATCAAGAATACATTTCTGACATGAAGACCAAGACCTTGACAAACAGAAAGCCTCCATGCCCAGCTCACAGGAAGATCCAAGTAATAGGTCTTAACATTTCCCCCTTCCTCTCATAAATGGACCTACTTTGATTGTCATTGTCTCATGTCAAGCTACTCAAGTAACCAGAAGCAGAGAGCTGACCAGAAAGTATCTGTCCAAAATATTGAAATATTGTAGACTTGAAAGAACTCAGAACAGGCAGTGGGAAATAGACAACTTGCCATAGCCCACGCAAAATCAGGTTTGCTTAATTTTAAATAAACCTTTTAAAAACTTTTATCCTGGTAAGTGCACAGAAAAAGAAAGGAAGCTGTCAAGCCAATCAACAAGCAGACATAGAAAGAATGAACACAGTTTATGATTTTTCTTATTAAAGGGTTTTCTCTGAATTTCTACAGGGCAGTGGAAGCCTGAACCAGCAGTTGAGTCTTGGTAATTAAATCTCCATTTCCTTCGTTCACATATTGTTATAGCAAAGAATATTTATGACAATCTTTTTCAGAAAATGTAATGCATTTGGAAATAGTTGGAAAAATGTCTGTTAGTAATAGATCTAGAATTCCAAATCTGTGATCTGAAAATGTATTGTAAGATGAAAAGCTTAAGCAGAAAGGAAAAAATGGTTATCATCATACTGGATTGCCAGTAACACTGGGCAACAAAAGTGAATAATCTAGTTGAGGTACTCAGTAATGCACTTAAGAAAACTGGACCTGATCAAAATAATCAAGGAGCAGGTAATTTCAGTAAAACACCTGAGGCAAAACCAGGTCCTAAGAATTCTAGGAATTGCTATTGAGAGCTCTGGGAGATGACTCATGTGGGGTGAACTAATAAAAAAAAAGCATTGTTATCTGTATTTTAAGATTTCAACTCTGAAGTAGTTGCTTGCTTTTACAACAAATAACATTTACATAGTAATAATACAAAACACTACTATCTTACCCACAGTATTTTTTCAGCACTTAAACAATAAAATATTTTCAATAAATATTCTTATCTTCTTATAACTGCCACTCTCTTGTTTTTATAAAAACGAACTCATATTGTTTCTTCTTTAAAATATCTGCACTCCAAAATCTAAAAGTATCCAAAGCTGGTCTGGAATTCTGGAATTTCTTGAAACCATAGCTTAAACTAAACATATGGTTAGTTTGCAAGCTGGAGGGTGTTGGGGGGGAGGAATTGGGGAATGACTGTATATGAAGGTAGTCATATCTCCTCTTGCAAAGACAACTTGCAAGCAGCCTCTTCCTCCAAAGATTGCTGTTTGTAAAATGGTGAAGCATTCAACTCTATTTACAGTTTCATAGGAAAATTATTGCATAAGAATGCTGGAGCTTGTGCCCATTTCAGCTGATTTATCTACTCTTCTTATGAGGACGGTTCCTACAGTGCCTTGGAGTTTGCACAATGAGGCTGTTCTTTCAGTGGAGAAGCTGACTGAGGGAGCATGGTATATGGGGTGAAAGAATAAGCAACAAGGCTCTAGCTTCTCCAGAAGCAAAAAAAAAAAAAAAAAAAAAAAAATGCTGGCAAAGGTGGAAAATAACAGGTTCTCTCACTTCAGGAAATAAGATAGTGGTGTTCCAAAGAAGAGTTCAATGCTGGTGCAGCAGATTTGTCATTCTTTAGCTGTAGGAGGGTAACAAAGGGCAGGAAAATTCTAGAGTCAGCTGGATGGGCTCCAATATATGTTGAAATTTTTTTTAATAATCTGATATGGTGTTGGGGGGAAGGATCCTCCCAGATCCCTCACACTATATGGAAGCTTTAAGACTGCTTACAAAAAACTTAAGCTTAAAGCTTAAGATAGGTAGGCGACTGCAATGGGGAAAGGGCTGTGGTGTTAGCTCCCAGCTGTGAGTCTCTCATGGTAAGGTCATGATGAAACTCTGTGTAGTCACAACAGCTGGTTGAGATCATCCTTCTGAGCCAGACCTCTGCAATAAAAGCATTCTTTGACATTGCTGCAGCAGGTACTCTTTTTCTATACAGTAAATATAAATCATAAAGTATAGATTCTATAGTCTTTTACTGACTGTCATTCAATCACTCTTCCCAGACAGTCAATTTCAAAGTTTATTTTTAGGACTCTCTAGGAATGCCAAGACCTGCAAGATTCTCTCCTGTAGACCTGAAAACTGTGGTTCACCTGCCAGATCTGCGGGAAATATGATGTCAGTTTAAGAATGAGGAAGAAGTTCTAGGGGAACAGAAGGGAATGTGCACATGGATGATTCTGTAGCCATTTTTCGTTCCCACTGCCTGTTGACTCTGACTATTTTTTAAAATCATGAAAACATATGGACATTCTGGATGTTTTTTACTGAGCTTTCTATTATGCTCTGTGGAAACACAGACCTGAAGTCATACTCAAAATACCAACCAGAACCTGTACTTTACCCTCAGTGACTGGGAAAGGCAGATGATTTTCCTAAGTTTCAGAGGAATTTAGGTCAGCAGGGTTAAGCAAACCATTTTGGTTTGGCTGTGATTTGTTGGGAGCAGAAGGACTGGAGATGAGGCTTATCTTTGTAGTTGTGGTCAGTTTTGTTTGACTTCATTCTGCCGGTAACAACTATAGACAAAAAGGATATTTTTGGTCATAAGGTCTCAGAAACTGAATGAAGAACTTAACAAGGAGCTATTGCTTTCCTAGCATGGGCTTTATAGCTACTATGTATTGGGCACCTTAAATGTCTGGCTACAGTTTAGCCAAGGATAAAAAAACAGGATGAAAAAAATTAGAGGTTATAAAATGGTTTAAATGAAGATGCTAAACGTAACTCGTACGAAGACACATTAAAACATGAATTCTTGTGCCTTCATTTAATAGGACGCTCAAGCATTTTTTTAGATGTTAGTGAAGTGGTTGACTGAATGTGAAAACTACTATAAATGAGCAAACATTTTACAATGCAGCCTGTAGAATTCTCTGTTAAATATTTGGATGAATTGAACTTGAGAAGATGCAACAATTAACTATGGCTGACATTACAGGAAATTAAATACTTGTACACTTGGTAATCTTGGTGGTAAATTGAAAAACTAAAGACATCCTACCTAAGTAAAAAGCATCTCAGGAGTTTCATTCATCCTTTGTGGAAAAAAAGCTTGTGATCCTCTCCCCCTTCTGACTTCAGGTTCTGTTTTTCTGAACAGTTGTATACAGTCAATAAAATGCTATGTTTAGCAGGGCAGAGTCATTAAAGAGACCTTCCTGGAAAATTGCAAGCCAGGTAATATATATTATTCTTGTTTACAACCAGCATAAGGCTGCAAGAATTCACATCAGTGAAAAACTGATGTTCTAAATTAGAAAATATTAAGGTTATGTCTCTTGACATTTCTTGGTGGTGTTGATTCTTTTATTTTTTATAGGTAACATTGGCTGAGGGCAGAGAACAGTCACTCTTCGTACCAAAGCTGACTGGGGGAAAATGGGGTAGCTCATTGAAAAGTGATTGAAATCCCTAAAACCATGCAGTATCCCATCAGAATAACTTGCTTTAAGACCTGACTCAGTCAGGGAACTATCTCAACACAGTAGCTTTGTGTTTGGGAAAGAACTAAAAAATCTCTGAAGGTTAATTTTTTTCAGCACTTGACATCACTGAATTGTCTAGAAAATTGTCTTAAAAGGGATTTATTGAATCCATGACTAATGCTATGATGGAATTGTCTGGAATGATACACATTTTACCAACATCAGCCAGTGTGGAGAAGAATTATATTCAGCCTTTCGAGAAGTTCTGGCCTTTTCTTTCATACATTAGCCCTTGCAATTTTGACAAGGCCACAGGGGGAAGATTAAGGCAAATTTATTTGTAAATTTTTGTAATGCTCCCTTTCCAGTCAGAATTCAGTTGTTGTTTTTGAAGTTTTCTTAAACAGAAAGAAAAATTACAAATCCCTACAGAAGAAAAAAAAATCAGGCTATCATGATTATCACTTTACCCAGATCCTAGCCTACAACTCCAGGCCTTTACGACTGACATGTGTTTACCAAGACAGCTCCTATTTTTAATTTCTTAATTTTTACAACATAAATGTCTCATAAATGCATAAGCAGAGTTTCTGTATTTCTAGATTGCTTTATAGTTAAAGAAAGATTTCCTTAGGGTGTTGGGCAAGTAGACTTTTTCTTACACTTAAATTGATAGAGACATAAGACTAATATCTGCTTGCAAATATTGAAATGGTGTGTCTTGGTAAATGTTCATAACAGCAAAATAGGCTAAACTCTAGAAAAGTATTTTTTAGCTACTGAGTATTTAGCGATTAATTTAAATACTAGAAGCTTTGTCTTTTAGAAAGATCTGAATCTGGACTGCTCAGTTACATTAAAACTCTTCCAAGGTATAATAAATATGCACGTATTCAGTCAGGAATGTTAGGTCTTTCCCACTTATCTGTCTTACCTACACCATATATATTCTTTTGCCCCTTCTCATTCTTGTTCATTCGTTAAGTCCTCTGAATTAACTATTAATGCCAAAAGGATTAATGAAAGACAAATGGGTTCCAACACCGTCTACAAAAAACAGCCAACATTCTACTTTTTTAAAACTAGTTTCAGTAACAAATGCAAAAAAGAATAAATCCTCAAAAGTCACTATGATTGTTGACTTATCTACATTTGCACAACAAGCCATTCCTGTGCAGAAGCATCTCAGAAAAAACATAACTTTCAGAAGCCAACAAACTTTTTTCAGAAGCTCTTGAGTGACAGTCAAGCACCAGCTATTCATCCACGTGGAGACTACACAACTTGGTATACGTTATCTTATGGATTAGTGGAATTCAAGAAAATTGGTGCTAGGAAATTAAAATGTCCCTGAGGTGCCCCATGAGTTTTATCACCAGGGCCTTGTGCAAGAATGTTAATGTGTCTCTTCCTATTGCAAATCACTTGCCTAACACTTCACACTTAGTTTTGTTATAGTCAAGTCAAATCACCGAAATTCTCTGATTGTTAAATTCACTGAGTTCAGCCACATTTTCCTTTGCTTTCAATGAATAAAACTCCAGCTTACCAACTATATTCTTAATGTTAACTCCTGATTACAGGCAATATTGCATTCTGGATATTTGCATTTCATACCCACATTCTACCATTCCAGTTACCAAGCTGACCCAAGCTTACATATAAGAAATATTTTTCATCTTGAAACTTCAAAGGCTGCCAAGAGCTTTCTGTCATGTTAAGTCCAATTCCACTGCAGATGGGAACTCTTCTGGGTTACAGACTCTGGGTCCGCATTCTCCTGGTCCAGACTCTCTGGAATAAGGGGATATTACTGGAAAAACTAAATAGATCAATGAATAAGCCAATGGCCTGGGTTAGGGGGTCACACCTCATCTGGTGCATCTAAGACCATATATATAGCTGTAGTGATGAAATATGGATGCAATGAAATAAAATATTTAAACTCATCATGTGGTCCCCACTGCTTACTTTGAGATAGCTTCGAAATCAGACACTCTGAAGTCCAGGTCCACAGTACACAGAATGAACCACTTGTAACCACGTTGTGGAAATGTCCACTGAAAAAAAAGTTTGGGAAAAGGTAATGTGATGTCATGCACATTTGGAGTGGAAGAGTGGAAACTAAACACTGCCACCTCGTGACACGGCAGGGTAACCATCAGGATGGGGCACGGTGAAGTGCTCCCCAAAGAGCAGTGAGCATCCCTCCCCACCCTGCCCTTGGGGCCATCACCGGTCTCCAGCGCTCAGGACTTTCAACGTGCACAGGGCTGCTTTCCCCATACATCACAGCTGGCTGCGAGGGCGCCTCCTGGTCTGCTCTCAGTTACAAGGTGCAGAATGCACCCATCGTGCCTCCCAGGAGATCTCACCAGTGGGTTTAGCAGAAGCCAGGAAGGCATTTTCCTGAACAGCCATCATAAACTCAGACTGAAAGAGGGTTTAGCCTTCTTTATGCCCCCGACCAGACGGAGTCAAAGTGCTGATATGCTTTTATGCACTTCTGTTGCAGCTTTATCCTACCCATGAATGAGCATGCAAAGTTTCTTGCAGTAATAAGCACTGGCAAGCAGCCTGCAGGACACTGGCAAGGTTAGCACACAGGCAGTTTTGTCTGGGTGTGGCATTGTGCCCCGTGAGTTTTGGGAATAAGGGTAGGAAGATATAAACGGTGATGAAACCCAAGCTTCTGGTTTATACAACATGGTTCTTAATTAAATGAAGTGATTTTGATATCTCCCACTTATAGGTCATACGGTAGGAAAAAGGATACTATTTGCACCTGGAAAGCAAATCACTGAACAAAACTGAGAGCCTTGTTTTTGAATACAGCCATTATAGTGTGTGTGTGCGACGTATCTTTTCACATGTCAGATTAAATCCATTTGTAGCACAAACAGGACCCACTCAGATGGTTAGTGGTAGGAAGCTCAAGTCTGCAGTACAGCACTCACCATTCTGTAAAGACTTTGGAGTTTATATTTGTTTAGTGGCAAGTCACTGGTGACATCTAGGGCCCTGATGCTGGTCCTACTGGTTCCTACAGACCAAAGCTATAATGGAATTGTCAGCTCACCTGCACTTTGCATAGTCTCAAGTGCTTTAAGTTCACTGCGACAAGGCAAATTCAACTAAATGAGCTTGTATATTCCCTTCCAATAACTTGCAGTCCTTTCTTGCATCGAAGTGCAAGGTCCTGCACTTGGGTTGGGGCAACCCCCAGTATCAATACAGGCTGGGGGATGACGGGATTGAGAGAAGCCCTGCAGAGAGGGACTTGAGGGTACTGGTGGAGGGAAAGCTGGACATGAGCCAACAATGTGTGCTTGCAGCCCAGAAGGCCAAACATATCCTGGCCTGCATCAAAAGAAGCATGGCCAGCAGGTCGAGGGAGGTGATCCTGCCCCTCTACTCTGATAAGACCCCACCCGGAGTGCTGCATCCAGCTCTGGAGCCCTCAGCACAAGAAGGACATGGAGCTATTGCAGTGGGTCCAGAGGAGGGCCACAAAAATGATCCGAGGTCTGGAGCACCTCTCCTATGAGGACAGGCTGAGAGAGCTGGGGTTGTTCAGCCTGGAGAAGAGAAGGCTGCGGGGAGACCTTATTGTGGCCTTTCAGTACTTAAAGGGAGACTGTAGGAAAGGTGGGGGCAACCTCTTTAGAAAGGCCTGTTGTGACAGGACAAGGGGTAACGGCTTTAAACTAAAGGAGGATAGATTTAGACTGGATATAAGGAAAAAACTTTTTACTATGAAGGTGGTGAAACACTGGCCCAGGTTGCCCAGAGAGCTGGTAGATGCCCCATGCCTGGAAACATTCAAGGTGAGGTTGGATGGGGCTCTGAGTAACCTGACCTAGTTGAAGATGTCCCTGCTCACTGTAGTGGGGTTGGACTGGATGAGCTCCAAAGGTCTCTTCCAATGTAAACTATTCTATGATTCTATGATTCTTAACCCAGGGAGACAAATAGCAATTATTAAAAAATTATCTATCACTCCTAAAATACAGAAGCAGTTAAGCATGGGCATCAAATCTACTGTATATATTTCTCTGCTAACCTGAAAATTACGTAATTTGAGACTTCTAAATTGACATTTGCTGTCACAGTACCTCTACAAAATTAGATGTTTCTTTCCAACACTCCAGGTACTAGTTAGTCCAAAATATAATCAAACTACAAAAAATGAAAATTATCTGAAATGATGCAGAATTCCATAGGATGGTTCAAAAATAATCTTTTCCAGTTGCAGGATAATGGAGGTGAGCAAGCAGGGGCCCAATCAGTCACTAACTGTCTGCAAACATCTATATTTGAGGGTGCAAAACCTTCCTCCCAGAAACCAAAGGTTTTATTCCACCAAATATTTAATCAAAATCTTAGCTTCATTCAGAGACATTTACATAGATAATATCTACAAACACAGTCACTATGCTACAATTAAGGAAAACAATCCTTGATATACATATACACATACATATACATATACATTATATAAATTGGAGTGTTCTGCAGAAGTCAACCTTCTGTGGAAAACATGGTTTGACCTTTACTCTGTAACCCATATTAAATAATTTGAAAGTGAATCAGTCTTTGTCCATCTCAGAAGCACAGCACATAACTTCCCAAACTGTAGCTAGGCCGTGACTGCCAGTGGCATGACAAAGTAATCTGGCCGATACAATGCCCAGAATGATGATGAAGGTTAATGGAAGCTCTGCATCGGTTGTCATTCTATGTGAAGCAGGAAGCCTGGTTACAAAGAGAGGCAGTATCCCAAGCTACCAGCTGATTTTCATGAAGAATGTCAACATCTGAAGATCACTAGAATGACAGCACCAGATTCAACTATGAGCCCATAATAAGGGTTCGTGATAATTTTGAGATGCTTAACATTTCCAAAGTTTCCCCTTGATGTGACAGAGAAATTATAAACTAAAAATTCTCCCAACTTCTTAAAAGGCGTTATCTATTCTTTAATTAATTCCCTTGATCCTTTTGAAATAATTTATGACTTTTATTGCCCTATTTTTTGAGTGCTCATCTGATTCATTTGAAAACCCTGGAGGACAGAACGTCAGCCACAGACCTCCCAAAGATATTACAAAATAGTGCATAGGTCATCAGAAATTGCTAGCCATCTATCTAAAACAATTCTTGAGAGAAGTGTTAATGGGTCCCAGGATGGAAGTTATTCAGATATATACATTTCATGTCTTTGTACTTTGCTTGTATTAATTTTATAGCTCATTCCAATATCTCTTAGAGGAAATTCCCTTTTCTCATTAAGTCTGTATTTCACACAAATTAAACAGCAGTGAAGTAATTTGAAATGGGAGTTTTGTAAAAAAGATCTTTTCTTAAAAAAAAAAAAGAAAAACCAACCACCAAAACTCCAGATTCTGGGTCTAAGTATTTTAGCAGAACAAGTGCTTCTTCCAAGATGTATTCAGTCAAGTTTACTGTAAAACTGAATAGTATTTTAAATGGTGTATGCTGACATTAGGGATTTCTAACTCTTTCTTTCCACTGTAATTACCAGAATTTGAAGGGTATTTAATGCACCAGGGTGCCTTTTGGAATTATTGTTTTTCCAAATCAGCACCAAATAATGAAAATAGCAACAAAATACAGGTGGTAAATAATGTAATTAAAATTTCTCTATGAAGAAGCCTATAAACAGCTGTTACTGTTTTTGTTGTATAATTTACACCCATATTAAACCACAAATTGACAGACCACTTAACAGCAGATGCCTCACCTATTCTTAAGTTAACCCTGAAACACAGTAAATAGTGTGTGTGTACCAGCAAAAGAATGACAGAATTAAAGAGGACTTTGGCAAAACCTGTCTTTAAATCTTATTCCTGACACATACAGACCTCTTGGTGGATTGATTATGTCTTCTCTGAGGGGAGGGGGACCTTGATTCTTGACAGATTTTTAAATACTGTGTTAGCAAATAATTCTGCACTACATTAGACGTAACATTAGTCTCCTCTATCTATTCACTGAAATGTAAGAAAACTTGATCCCAAGAAAAAAAATATTTTTATTTCTATGGTTCAAAAATACTGTTTCAGTCATTTTCAGTTTGCATTTTTAAAATGTAATATTTCTGATTTCAGAAATTAATGAACCTGAAGATTTAACTTAAAAGTCAGTTTAAAATTATCATCATTGAACACTTAATTTATGAGATGGTTTTACTCCTGTAATCTCTGGGAACAACCTCTTCCTATTTTTTCTTCCATGGCAGTTTACAGCCAGTTAAATTGGACTACTGACATGCAGTGACAACTTGTGAGTTTTCTGGGGGAATTCCCATATCAGTGGCAACAAAGAGATCAGCACAAGGCAGGGAGCTTTTACCTAAACACCACTCTGGGGGCTGGGAAGATGCTCCCCGCATGGACCTGCCAGGAACAATGTTTTCAGAGGATCGCCTTTTGTTCTGAATGTGCATTTTACCTGTATGTGTGCAAAGCCCATTTGTTCAGGGAAGGAATAAGTGTAAGACTTAAGAGTTTGTTCCTAAAACCTCATCCTGGCTGTGCCATTAACTGTAAAGGGTACAGTAAACAAGTAATTTTGTCACTCTCTCTCCAATAGCCTCCTTTGCAAATAGCTTTACTGGTACCTTCCAGCTTTGCCTCTGAAAAAATATTGTAACGTCACAGAGGCCTCGGTTGGCAGCTAATTATCCTCCACCAGCATTATAAAACTTTTGTATGTTTTTGCAGAATCAGAATGTTATGGTCTTTGCTGCATTCTGATGTGCAAATTTATAATGTAACTAGTTATTAGCATTCAAAATATTAATGTAATTATTATGTGTATTTTGACAACGCCTGAATGCTCCAATCAGGGGTCAATGCCCACTGATACTAGGCATTACACAGAAATATTTAAAACAGTACAACCTTTTCCAAGAGTTGCTGTATAGATTATTATTGTAGATAGGTAACACAGGAGCAGAATGATGACGATTTAGGTCACCTCTGCAGTACCCTTCTGCACTTTTCAATATTTTCCCAATTTTTATGTTGAACCTTATTTTCAGATTTGCCGAATGTTAATCGGTCTTGTGAGTTGCTTCAAATACAGAGCCCTCTTAATGCACTTCTGTTAATTTTAATCCTTTTAACACTTCTTGCTTCCTGTAGATTTCTCTCTACCTCCCACCCCCTTTTGACTAATTACTATATAGATCAGCCACGTACCTTTTTTCTTTTATTCCATCAAGACTCAGAGCATTTGCTTTCTGCTTGATTCTCTCCTTGTCCCTTGATTCCTGTGAACAGGCCAGGCAGATTATATACAGACTTTTGAAGATGTGAACAGACTTCCAGAGTCTCTGGTTTGGTGAAGTAAGGTGCTCGCTGCACCTTTTAAACCAAACAGAGTTTACTATTTCTCTAATATTGTGTTCTGTATGTTCTTTCTTTTTCCTTTGCATACACAAAGATTTCCTTACAGAGCATGGACGTCCAAACTCCAATAGTGCATGCCCTTGTGATTTGGCGTTGCTATAGCTGGTCTTTGTTTACCGGTTAGCTCTTCAAGTAAGGTGATTAAAGAAGAATATTAACTTCTGCTTTTTTGAACTCTTACAATTCATAAATCGTAACAAAAAGAAAGAAAAAGAAGCTACAGCCAGCATCTAGTGGAGTATATATATTTTAAAATCTTGGGGTGTTCTCCAGACTGATATAGGCCTTTCAATATTTGGGTCAGTAATGCTGAAATCTGTGGACTACATGATCCCTTCAGAATATTTACTGTCCACAGTTAACATTTAGAAGGAGAACATTTAGACGGAGACTGGAACAAAACATTGGAAATACTACAGTAGGAGCATTTCTGCCATGTACATCAAGAATGTGGGCAAATATCTTCTTCCCAGGAGAAGGAAAGTCTGATAGCTTCAGGTGGAAATTCCTATCCCCTCATGAGACCAGTCTTTAATTTTGTAGCTAAGATATCTTACAACGCCTTCCTCAGACAGTAGCTATTCTTACCCATCTTCTCCTGAAGAGGGTGTCTTTTATAAACAGTTTGTAAACTACACTGCAGTTCTTTTATTTCACAGACACTTTCTAATTATGCTGCTTCTTAATTGTTTTTTCAAGGACTGCATAAATGAACTTGCTTGTCCTACAGTCTAGTTCTCCTTCCCCCATCTTTCTTTTAGTACCTGGGCCTTGAACTCACACCTGTGTGTCAGCACGTACAAAGGGCAGGCTGGAGAGCCTGCAGCAGCTGTACCACCAGCCGTGCAGAGGCACCAGCTGTTCGGCTAATCTTAGGCATATTGTGCTAATGATTGACTTCATTATTTTTCTGCCATGGATGAGTGGCAGTTTCTCAATAGATCTGATTGTGAATGAATGGGAAGTTCGAGAACCAGCAGTGCCTAGGCTGGAACACCCAGCAATCCCACTGACAGAAGCAGGGTGCTAAGGGCAGAAAAGCAGGCAGTTATCCTGCATGCATTCCCACCACAAAGCCCATGGTTTGGTTTCCTCATTTTATAAGGAGAGTTCAATTATGTTGTTATCTACCTCCAGCCCAAACTGGATGGACAGAAATGGATTTGCTTTGAGAGGGGGCATGAATTGGGGGCAGCACCAGTTACTGGTCACCCATCTCTGAGTTGCAAGATATGTATTCAGGAGCAGTAGGAGACCTTCTCTACATCTAATCATTTTCACTTATGTCTTTATGTAACTGTAGTAGGAGGTTCTTTGTGACTTGTTTACAATAGAGAGAACTGCTTTTGCAGTCACAAGGCTGCTTGGTTATGTTTTTCCACCTACTTGGAATAATGAGTTGAAAAGGAAATCTGTTGGTTGTGCTACAGCAAACTGTGAGAACTTTTCAGTAATTACATGGCACTATTTAGTAACAGCAGAGCCATCAAGTCAATCAGCTTGAACTGTACATTGATTTTCAGCCATAAATTGTTACAGCACAAAAATACAGAAGCTGTGGGTGAGCATTCCTTCTTCAGTAATGTCTTTCCTCTGAAGTATCTCACACAACACAGATCATGCTCTCCCTACTCACAGCTGGGAAGCAGTGGAGACAAGGCAGTTACATGGTGTAGTAAGAATACAAAGAAGACCTGTCAGTCATGTACTTGAAATATAGAGTAACTCACTGTTCTCTCAGTAAAAGTTGCAGTCCTAGTGAATGAGATATGTGTTTTGATAAATCTGTATTATTATAATCACTTTTTCTACCTCTGCTGATGTAGAACAGCTATATTTATTAGCTCACATGTCACCCTGAGATGAGATACCAGGGGACTGACTCAACAGTATGAGCTATTATGGCTGGCCCAGCTGACATTTTTCCTTCCATACCTCTGATCTTTTCTGGGCTGATGGATGGTGACAGACCAGCAAAATCAAAACAACAGTTTTTGTCAGTCCTAAATTAATGGTTACTATTAAAGAAGCTGTACCTGTAGTAACAGCTGCAAGAGACTAGCAGATTTGGCCTAACACCTTCTCCCACAAGGAACTCAAGGCCTAGATGCCAACATTTAGTACCAGTTCCAAAATATTAAAGAAAATGAGTCAGCAGGAAAAGGCTCAGGACCACATTAGCTACAAAAGATGAAGCTCAGCATTTTACTGGAAGGAGACTCAAATTATCCATGGAAGAATCATTCCAAGTTTTAGCCTGTGGGTAACAACAGAACATTTATTTTACTCCAGAAGTAAGATATGTTGTTTCTGCTAGATACACTGCCTGGATGATCCCAGCAGATTTGCCTATAAGGCCATTTCTGTGATGCCCAGTATAACCTTCAGTAAAGCCTGTGCATTGAAGAATGAGATTTAAAAACAATCATTTATTGGATAAGTTGCAAGAAAGTGTCTCATTTGTAAATGAACGTAAGTATAACCACAACTGATGTGGAGACAGTTTTGTGGAGGGACTGCTGCTGCTCCTCTCTATACATAGGCATATAAATCCACCAGGTTTATCAGCAGATGAGTTCCTATTAAGTTCCATCGTTCTTTCAAAGAAAGAAGAGGCATTCTCCTATTTCTCAGTCTAAACCAATCACATATTAATAAAAGTCACAGAAGTCCTAAAGTAGTAATGATTCTTTCATTAGTTAGAAAAAAAGTGTTTATTCTCATGTTACTTAATGGATGTCTAAATTTCTGTGATAGTGAAATACATCAGTTAAACTTTCTCCGTTCTTCACTGCAATTCTTCAGGAGTTCAGGAGTTATGATGTAAGAAATCTCAGAAGACAAAAATATCCTTGAAATTAATGGGCATGTGCTCGAAGTTTTAGCAGATGTATGACTATTGTGTTGGCAGATACTAAATTGAAATGCTTGAAAGTGAAGATGCTTTAAATTACACACAGGAGCAATATCACAAGAGATAGCATCAGCACAGCAATGACTCACATCATCAGCATGACAAAGAAAGAAGTTGAAGGAAATAAAAATGACTGGTAGTCACCAGTACAGTGATATCTTAGCCACCCCAGCTACCCTTTTACTAAGAAATACCTCAGTTATCATATAATTTGAAATGTTAAGCACTGGTGATTGATGTAAGCCAAGGTAGCCTGGTAAATATTCTTAATCTGCCCAAGGAATTAAAAATATATATTCTAAAAAACACCCTAGCTTGGCAATTGCTAGAAGTACTTTCCTGTAATTTGCTGAAACTCTGTTTTGAAAGTTAAGATTATTTTTCTTGAAAGTTTTGAATGCTGACACTTTGCTTAATGTAAGCAGTTACTGAGTTATGCATAAGAAACTTGAGTACTGTGTTCTTTTAAATTCCACTGTGTTTTGGTGTCACTTCAATGTTTTTCAGAGAAAATATTCATTAAAAAAATGCAAGATAGTCACTTATGTGTGACGGTAAGACTGAAGTCAAGAAACCTGAAGCCCAGGACTACACTCACAAATTTTGTTCTGGTTTTATACAAATGTGAGCTTCCCCCAAGCATATCCAGTTGACCATTTCTTTTATTGCCTCCAAGTTTTCAACTTGATTTGGCAGCAAACAAATATCAAATAATATCATGACAGCTTCCATGAATAGACTCTTAGTTCAGAGCAACTGAGCAGGGATTACAAATTAAAGCGAAATACAAATACAATATTCATTATGGCTGTTTTTGTGTTACAGCCCAGCTTTCCTTGAAATTTTCATGCAAGTTCTTTCTTGCAGGCTATTTTAGAATTAATATCTTCAGTTATCGGAGTTTGGAGGAATCAGAAGACTGATAGTCTAAGTAAATCACTTGAAGATTAGCCAAGTTCATAAAACACTTCTTGCTTTTTTTAAGACTTTCTCCAATGACAATGACAAGGCAGAGTTTCAAAATCACACGTGTGCAACTCTACAGTTGATTATTGATGTCAGTGGAATTACTCTGGATATATACTGTTATAAACCAAAACTGAATGTCAACAACAATGTGAATCCACCAGGAAGACACCCCTTTTGGCATAATCCAGAGGGACTCCATTATTGCAGCAGGAGGGGAAAGAGGATTAGGGTTTGGGGACTGATGGTCCTGGGCCTTCCCATTACTTCAGGCTGGTCAGTGCGTCTCCTCAGCCTGGCACCAGTCCGCAGTCCCTCACTTCCCCAGTAGCAGCCACATGTACCTACTCCATGTCGGCTGCAAGGACCCAAACTGTGTGGGAGACATGCTGGGCTGGCCACCATTGCTAAGCTTAATGGGATGGATGCTGCTCGGAGGACATGACCAAACTCATGGTCTTGATGGCTCTTCTGACCTATCCCCTGGAAATATATACTTTTATGTCATTCATGGCATGTTGTTAATGACTTTCTAAACAGAAGCAAACTAACATTCATAGCATCAACTGAGACACTTTTTATCATTATCATTTTATTATTTTGTCTGAGAAAGCATCTTGCCTATTTTAAGTTTAATGATATCTACTACATAAAGAAAGTTTTCTTAAGTTTAAAAAATATCAAAGAAAACTAAACCTGAGTAAAGGCAGAAGCAGCGCATCAGTATGAAGGGTTTAATCCTGAAGTTACAGGAATCAAAGAGGACAGGATGCCAGATTAACGAGCTCTACCAGTGAAACTCACAGACAACTTCCTGTAAGCAAAATCCTTTTCCCTCTAAGATCTAGATCTCTACAGTGGATCTTTCTTAAATATTTCGCTTTTGTTCTATGTATCCTTTCCCATTTGTGACGCTTACAACCTGGTCAGGTTAACATACACATTTCAGTCTCATCTCATGATCATTTCACAAAATAGATGTGCTTTCCTAGGGACGAAATTTCCACAAGTGTTGGAGACACTCATTGACTGTAGAAAAAAAATGAAAGAAAGCATTTATGCCAAAACCAAACTTTGTAAGTTAAAAAGTATTATACTTTGATTAACTGCACCTTGCAGAGCCATTTATGTGTGTACAAAGAGGTGTTAAACTTGTTACTATGATGTATAGACTTTCAAGTCCTGTTTGCACTTGTGCCATTGACCAGGAAAAGCACAAAGAAATGGAAAATCAGTGAAGTATCACAAGTCCTCTAATTTAATTTTCATCCTTTCTCCTAAGAGTCTGCATACTAAGCTGCCTAAGGCTTAGTCTGGACTAAGTCTGGACTAAGTCTTGTTTTATTTACTATCATCCTCAAAAAGAAAATGAAGTAAATATATTCTCCAGACATAGGCCAAGTCCTTCCCTGGTATTGCTCTTGGGCCAATTTGTATCTGGACTTTTACTGGCATTCCAAAAGAATACGAAGAGATTGCAACTTTAACCAGCTTGCCTATGGTAGTAAAATTTTTCTGTGGTTTAGACCAATTATATATGAAGAAAGAGCACTGCAAGAGTTTTAGTGTTCAAGATTGCAGAGGAAAAGTGAGTGGTCCCCCCACAACAGTGGGAGGGGGAAAGAAACCTGGCAGGATTAGGACACCTGCCTAGTACCACAGCTCACCATGTTTCTCCCAAATATATTAGCCATTTTTATTACAGAATTTGTTCTTTTCTCTTCCAGTAATACCTGCACATCTTCCCCCCAGCAGCACAAAGGCAGGCATTCATTAATTGCATAGCCTGTGTCACTGTTGTTCTCAGATTAGCTATCACCTCATTTTAGATGTAAGAATTAGATGCAAAAAAATAAAGCCTTAAAAACTACTACAATGACAAATCTTGATCCCTAGAAGTACTGAAAACAGGAATGGAAAATGCTCAGTGACTCAAAACAAGCTCTTGGGCGCTCTAGACTAGGCTGGTAGGTAACTGGTGTGCACAATTGTTATATGAGCAGGGAAGTAGGCAAAGGCTGGATGATTAAATACTTGCTTTGTCAGGGTTATCTGAAATTTCCATAACTTTTACAACAGCATGCTCATGTATACTCCTTCTAGGTTAATTGATGTTTCAGGGCACGCTGAACTTTAAATTGCCTTCAGAGAGTTTTAGGTCAGAACAGGTTGCCATCAGATGACGCGTGAGATTAGCTATATCAGAAGCAGAAATGACACTTATAATGACCTTCTCTTTTGAAAGGTTGTACGAGAGGTTGTCAATCACTGCATAATTCAAACACTGCCCAAGGACACCATATATTTCAAAGTCACCTGAAAAGTGCCAGCCTTCCTTCTGAGCATTATTCCTGATCTATTAATAAAATAATGTATTTCAAGTGACAGTCCACTGTTTCCCACACCCAATAGCAAAGAAACAACCTAAAGGATTTTTTAAACATATTCTTCAAAAGGAAAACACTCTCATGTAAAAAAATAAAAAATTACTATTTCTTACTTCCTTTCATCTGCCTTCTTTTTAAGCCTATCCCCTTCTCCACAGTGGCTATGCCTTAGATTTCTTTGGAATTTATTAGTGGGACTATGCATTAATCATCTCCATTTTAGATGTTTTCCTCAGTCTCTCAGCCATTTTTCATTACAGTCTCCTAAAAACCCACAATTATTAGCCACTGATTACTGAAGCAATCACTACTGCTAGTTGTAGTTAGCAAGACCTGCCATGATCACAAAGATAATTTACTGATCCTGTATATTTCTCATTTATTTTCTAAATATTGGCGGCTTTTCTTTTCCCACAGCAAAAGTGAAGCTTAACAAATTTCACAATGGTGAGATTTGCCTACCATTTGCACATACCAATGTTGTGGCTTAAATGTAACTACAGACTACCTACTATTCATGTTGCTTTGAAAGAGTATATCAGCTGAAAAGAGAGAACTACTGTTATAATATTGTGAATTACATGAATGAGATAGATAGACAGATAGAAATACTTCGTCAATAGCAGCATTTTCCTCATGTTTTTTATGCTTCTATCACAGAGAATCTAAACCTAAACCAGATTAAAAACCTAAACTTTTGCTCCCGATGAACTTTCAGTTTACATTAATGTAGAAGGGTGCAAGAAGATAATTAAAAAAGAGACTCCAAAACAAAGCACACAGCAAGAGTCTTTGTGGGAGAATGTGAAATTTGAACACAAAATGGTAATCTCCCACAAGAAAGAGATTTCAGTATGTTACAAGCTACAGCAGATAAATGCACTGTAAAGCTTTCTGATACTTTGTCAGCCAGTCTCATGTGGCATACCAGAGCACAGACCTCTGACCAAGCAACAGAGACCAGACGTATCATAACAATGTCACTTTTAATTTCTAGCAGAGAGTTGGTTAACTCTGTGGTTCTCAAAATAGCATGACTGGTTGACCTAAGGACACCATTCACACAGGAAACTTAAATTAGTCCATTTTGCTCACTTTCAATCACTGCCACTGCAGTGACTTTTAAACCTCTCATTCAGCGAAATCCACAGGAAACTAATTCATCTGAAAATAGTTTGAATAAAATTAAAAGTTTGTCTTCTATAACACTGTAGAGCAAGCAACTGAGTGTAGGCCATAATTCCAAGCGCTGAGTGCTTCTTAGTTTACACTGTTTCCTAAG